>NW_027185759.1:22210016-22218067 GCF_028583685.1 Petaurus breviceps papuanus
GAAGGAAGGAAGGAAGGAAGGAAGGAAGGAAGGAAGGAAGGAAGGAACCAAGTATTCATTTATTAAGCACTCACCATGTGCCTGTAAACACCGTGTTGAGCATTCCAACAACTCCATGACAGGAACAGAACAGATACAGTATCTGTCAATCTGACAAAGGCCTTTGTTACTGTCAGTCATGGGGGCCTTGTGGAATGGTGAAATCGGCTGCCTGCCGAAGTTTATGAGCTGTGCACACCAGTTCCATGATGGCATGGTCCCACGAACTCTGGATGTGAAGTATGATACTCTTATGCTTTTCCAGTTACCAATGGAATGAAACAGGGTTGTATGCTTACTCCCATTCTCTTCAGCATAATGTTTTCCCTAATGTTGTCAGATACCTTCAGTGGGGACAAAGACGGCTTCAAGGTCGGCTTTTGTACTGATTGTAAACTATTTAAACTTGAAGAGGTTACAAGCCAAGACTAAAGTGGAGAGGTAGCTGGTGCATGGCTTTTTGCTCAAAATTGATTGTGCACTCATTACATCCTCTGAGACCAAGCTGCAACAAACTGTGGATCAGTTCTTTGCTGCCTGAGTGCATTTAGACCTGACAATTAACACCGAGACAACAGAGGTCCTCCACCAGCCAGCACTGTACCATCTTTATGGGGAACCATTGGGAACAGTAAGTGGAGAAATTTTGAATGCAGTGGGTCAGTTCACTTATCTTGACAGTTTAATTTTTAGGGACATTCACAAAGATGGCAAGGTTGATGTACCCATTGAGAGAGCTAGCTCAGCCTTTGGGAGGCTCAGAAAGAAGGTGTGTGAGAGAAGAGGTTATCAGGCTGCATACCAGACTGAAGGCCTGCAGAGCTATTGTGCTGACTATGCTGATGTATGCCTGTGAAACCTATCTGTTTATCAGTGCCATACTGGAAAACTGAACCACTCCCACTTGAACTGTCTCAGGAAGATCCTGCTGATTACCCGGTGAGATAAGGTGCCACACCTTGAGGTCTTCTCTAGGGCTGAAATTCCAAGCATTTGAACTCTATTGCACAAAGGGCAACTCCAATCGGCTGGCTGCCACATGGTTTATGCCTACACAAAATAATGTTTTATGTAGAACTTGTACAAGGTAAGTGCTCATGTGGTGGGCAGAAGAAGTGCTTTAAGGATACTCTCAAGGCTCTAAAGAACTTTAGTATAGACTGTATGATATGGGAAGGGCTTACACAGGACTGCCCATCTTGGCATGTCTGCATCAAAGAAGGTGCCATACTCCATGAGCAAAGCAGAATCACAGAAGTACAAAGGGTGGGTGAGCTGCTCATATCCAGAACCACCTCCCCTCTAAATGTTCTAAAGGACCCTTTGTACTGGGTCTGTCATAATGCCTTCAAAACTCATGTTGCTCTGAATAGCCTCAGCCAAACACACCAGACCCTTACTACAGCATTTTGATGTCATTTGTCTTCCTTCAAAAACAAAGGAAGAACAGCTATAAACATCTATGTACCTGGAGTTGTGCTAAGTGCTGGGAATACAAATATAAGAAGAACAACAAGTCAGCCCTTGCCCTCAAAGAGCTTACATTCTCGTGGGGGAGGTGCTAAAAATGATAATGATGTGTGTGCAGAGAAGGGAAGAAGGCACCCAGCAAGAGGTCCTGGCTTTGGGGTCTAGACAGTCAGGCACAAGACTGGGAAAAGAAAGAACGGGGTTGCAGCAAATTTCACCTAAGGTTAAAAAGAAACACAAAATACTTAAAAATAAAAAGGAGAGAATCGAATGATATAATAAAAGAAGCAAAGATATTCCTCTCCCATAGCCCTTGGTCAAACTTTCCCCAAGGGTCTGCACATCTGAAGTAGAACATAAACTCCCTGAGGTTAGGGACTGCTCATTTTGAATCCCAAGGATCAAACACAGTGTCTTAGACATGGTAGGTAGCCAATAAATGTCTGTTGGTTTGCAGAGTCAGGCTGTGAAAAGAATACTGAATTTGTAATCATGGGTCGTGTGTTTGAATCCTACCTTTCTAAAGACCTTGGACAAATCATTGCCCATTTCTGGGCCTCAGTTTCCTTGTCTATAAAGTGAATGGGTTGCCCTTGATAATTTCTAATGTTCCTTCCAGCTCTAAATCAATTATCTTGTGGTAGGAAAGAGGAAGAAAACATAGATAAGGAATGCATGTTATTATTATGATTTTCCCCCTTAACTTCCTCCTAGTTCTCTAAACTTCCTGCCTCTATTCTGCTCTCTTCTACAGGAGGGCTCTCTGCCTCCCAGCTGCTAATGACTTCCCTTTCCCATTACATTCACCTCCTCTCTGTAATATTGTCATGTATGTTCTACAAAGGGCAGGGGCTGATGGTTTTGTTTGTTTGTGTTTACTTTTCTTTTAATTTCTGGAATATAACATAGTGACAGCACTTTAAAAATGCTTATTGACTGAGTGAGATATATACAGAAAACTCAAATGCAGATAAAAGGTGATTTGGGTAGGGAACGCATTAACAATTGAGGAATCAGAGAGGTGATAAAAAGAAGATGGCATCCAGAGAGTCTGGATACAACCTAACCTTTCTGATTGTCAGAGGAAGGAAGCAAGGGTATTCTGGGCAAGGACGATAACCATTGCAAAAATACAAGAATGAGAAACAGAGGATCATGTCTTAGGAACAGTAACCAGTCCTGTTTTAACTGAAGGGAGCTTGAATGAGATTAACATATAGTAAGACTGCAAACATAAGTTGATGTCAGGATGTGAAGGACTTTAAATTTTCAATAGAGCAGTTAAGAGCTGATCCTAGATGTAATAGGGAGACAGCCATTGGAGTTTACTGAGAGAAAAGGAGTGATGCAGAATCTGCTTGAGGAAAATGAATACGACATATATAGGAGGGTTGGAGTGGACTGGAAAGAGCCTGCAAGCTGGGACAACAATGAGAAAGTTCTGGCAAGACATTGCATGACTGGAGAGAAAGGATTCTGCTAGAGAGATCTTGTTTTGAAAGAAACAAAAAGATTTGGCAAGTGATGGGATTTGGCGTTGAGGGAATATGTGAAAGTGAGAAATCAAACCTGACAATCAAGGTTAGACCTAGGGTGACTGGAATTCTGCCTAAATTGTGTCTAACAACCTTTTCTCAGAGATGTGTGATACAGTTATTTTCTTTCCAATCCGTAGATTTCTTTCTTTTCTCTCTTTTTTTGAGGCAATCCAGCTTAAGTGACTTGCTAGACAAAGCCAGGCAGTATGTAAGGTCAAGATTTGAACTCAGTTCCTCTGGACTCTGTCCACTAGGGGCCACCTAGTGGCTCAGATTTCTCATTATCATTCCACTTATGTCAGCTGAGTTAATATAAGAACTTTTAAAAGTTTTCTATCATTTAATTGCTTATTTTGCCCTTTATACTCTCTTCTAAATTTTGTCTTGTTGAGGATTCTTTCCCTAACTCATCAAAGCTGTCCCATTTTCCTTGATATATTATTATTTCTATTTTTAAAAAAGTTGACATTTTCATATTTAGCTCATTTATCTGTTTGGAATTCATTTTTGTTGTGGTACAGAGTGTACCACATTTAATCAAGCTGAAGTTAGGCCGTTGTCAAGTTTATGTATGGTATCCGATAGGTGATTAATAATGATTGATTTATACGGGCAAACCATTTTTCTCTTTTCTTCCCCTCAACTCTTATTAATCAGTTGAAATCTACTAATTGAATTGTTTGAACGAATTCAGTGCCCCACCACACCATTCCTCCTAGCTGCTTGTGTGTGTGTGTTGTAGATCTTGGTATGCATTTTTATCTGAATTGATTTATGTATTTAAGCAAAGTTATATAGTTCATTAGTAAACTATTGTTTTTCACATTTTTTACAATTCAATATTACTCTTTCAATGAATATTTACAAAAGTGGAATTGTGTATAAGCTGATAGACCTGTTTCAGAAATAGGAAGAGAATATGAACTGATAACTTAGTGCATTCACTGGAATTGATACAAATAAAAGGGATAAAAAAAGGACAAATTTCAGATCACAAAAGAATGATCATGCAGGTGTTTATTAATTATAGAGTTAAATGCCTGGCTAATTTTCGGTATGTTGACAATAGAAAATCAAGATGTTTATAATTTACTTATTTGCATATTATGTTAATTTTCATATCAATACCCTCTGTAAGAGAAAATACACATTGCATATATTAGTTCAGTTATTCATTAGGTTTCATTTTCTTGAAACTTAGTCATTAATCTAATATAACAGTAATTTGCATGTCTCCACAACATGAAAGCTCTTAAAAAAATCATTGTGATATCAAGGCAAGGTAATTTATCTTGAAAACAAAACTTTAACATGAAAATTACATTCTGATAATGCATTCTGTCTTAGTCTATCTCCCTTCATTGGTTCTGAATTCATAAACATTTAATGTGTCCTTACCATCTAACACCAAAAAGAATTAATTTAACTTATAAAAATTTTATGTTGATTCTGAAAGTCTGAATAAACAGTATAAAAACAACAAAAAAAAGAAAATCCTTGTAACTCATACCCTTTTATACCTTGACACGTATCTAATATTAATGCACAAATTAAGTTCTTTTTTCTAATTCCATTATATCATGATGCTAATGTCTTAATATATTTCTTTATAAGGAAATGGCCAGTACTATATTCCTCAGTAAATCTCTCCAGAATATGAGTGAATTTTACACATTAGGGTCTGTTTTTTTTTTTTCCATGTGTGCATGTACAGGTAAAGTTTACTATTTAACTATTCATTTTGACAACATTTGATTCTAAATTTTATGGGATGGGCCTGAGAGTTTCATCCCCTCTCTATCCCTTGTATTACTGCTTTAATCTAGGAGCAGACTCCATTCGCGGTGAAAGTTTTTCTCTTCCACTCAGGACCTACCTTAGGCATAAAGGCTTCCCTGAGAGCTCCTGTGGATGTGACCACTCCCCTTTTCATTAATTTAGAGGTTCCTCTTATGTCCTATTAGCCAATATACATGGTGACCTTCAATGGCTTATCATTTTTCTACGTCTGAACAGCATCCATTTGGCTATTTTTCAATAAAAAAACTTATTAACTGATAGATTAAAACATATTTCACAATATGAAGAAAAAATAAAATTAAGCTAAAACAAATATCAGTCAACAGTCAGCCACATTACATTATAGGAATTCAAGTGACATAAGCCATGAAGTATATTTATAATGGGATTATTTCAAACTTTTAAATTTTTCTAATATTTTATTAAAATTATTTTGGACAAATTTTATGGGAAACTATATACACACTCACATATACATATACATGTATATATAATTAGTATATATAGAGAGATTAGATATATTTTTCCTCTTTTTATACTCATGAATATCAGTTTGGAAAAAAATGATTTAAAGGAGAGAACAGGAAAACAGGAAAAGGAGTGGGGGTAGAGATATAGAGACAGAAAGAGACAGAGAGAGAGACAGAGACAAGAAAAGAGACAGAGAGATAGAGACCGAAAGAGACAGAGACAGAGAAAGACAGAGACAAGAAAAGAGACAGAGAGATAGAGACAGACAGAGACAGAGAGAGACAGAGACAAGGAAAGAGACAGAGCCTGGGGTGGGGGAGAGCACAAACACTTCCTGAGAGAGAGTAACTGAATTCACTTTAATATCTCTTTAGAAAGGTGAAGTTCAGAATATTTCTTTTAATCTTCTGTACAATAGATGCTAATTAATATTTGATTTTTTAAAAATTGTTTGAATCTTGTCTCATGCAGAGGAAATTATTGTAGTTATTGAAGAAAAAACAAGAGATCTTGCCTAATAATTCATTCAACATTAATTAAGTGCCTCATGTGTGCCAGACACTGTGCTAAGAACTGGGGCTACAAAGAAGGGAATTGAAATGGAGAAACAAACTGAAAACAGTCCCTGCTCTTCAAAGAACTCACGTCCTAATGGGCGAATCAAAAAAATGAAGGTGACAACCAAAATTGACATAGTGCTTACTGATTACCAGACCCTGGAATGACATTTGAACTCACGTCTTGCCTGACTCCAGGCCTGACGCTATCTACTGTGCCATCTAGCTGTAAATAAAAACACAAAGAAGATGGAAGGCAATTGTAGAGAGGAAGGTACTGGCAGCTTGGGAACTGGGAAGGATGTCCCCATGAATTGTTTGCATTAGTCAATCACCACTGCATGCTATTTGCGTCTCAACCTTGAGCACTTGGAGTATATTAAAGTAGCTCTTAACTATTTGGGCAAGATATAAGCAGTCATTTTAGTGTACATACAGTTTAGAAATAAAAAAAAAATGTCCCATAACATCTATGTACATTGGAATCTCCCTGTGGGCAAGAACTGTTTCGAAGATTTTGATGAAATAAAATTTAGAAATGAAAAGGACTTCAGAGGGAAACAAGTCCAACCTTTGATTTTACAGATAAGAATTGTGAGGAATGGGGGGGGGGTAGCACAGAGAGTAAGAGCACCAGCCCCAGTGTTGGGATGACCTGGGGATCGAATCCGGGTTCACACATTTAGCACCCACCCAGAAACACCTGGCTGTGTAACCTTGAGCTAGTTACTTAACCCCAATTGCTTTTAAAAAAAAATGTGAGGAACAAACACATCACTTTCACTTAATAAAGGATTTTGGATTTGGACCTAGTACCTCCTTACCTCAAGTGAAGCTGCATCTATGCCATTGCACCTTTCATTTTTGTCTTTGTATTTCCATTTCTATGTATTTTCTCTCTGGCCTTTCCCCATTCATATCCTCATTGGTGTGCCAGGTCCCCAGAAGGCAGCTGACCAGCACTGCCCTGGAACAGGCTAACAAGAATTGGGTTTCATCCATACAGGAATGAAAAATCAGAACACTTATAGATAAACACATCAGCTTAAATTACCTCTCAGGTCATTTGGGTTGAAGAGGCCTGCTATTCTGTGAGCTGTGATCACTCCAAAGCCCTCACTTGAGTTCTTAATAAACAATACAATCTGCTCCATTTGAAGATGGAACTGATTTGCATGAGACCATCATTATCTGTTGAGGAGTCAACCTCATTTCAAATGTTTGAACAAGCTCAGAGTATGATAAGTAAACATTAAAAAAAATTAATCAGCTGCTATTAGATTCTCTCAAGTAAACAAATGTCTGTTATAATAACAGGATATTATGGATCTCCTGCTATTTCTATCATCTGAGTTTAGTCTAATTTTGGGAAGCTCATTACTGCAAAGTGGATGGTTCATTGATTCACTCGATCAGTTCCTTTCCTAAATGAAGAGCTATCATTTCTCCTACCTTGTGTACAGTATCCGGTTATGAACTGATGGAAGAAGTTAACATGTTAATTATCCAAAGCAAAGCCGTATTTAGTCTTCTGACAATATACTTGAACAGGATGGAGTAGTGCCTGGCTCATTGGTTCTTATTCTGAAAGGCATATCTGAGTAGCCCATCACTCGGCTGCTGGAAACTTAGAGAACTTAATACTTTAGAGAACAAAATGAAATATGGGAAAACACAAACTTAATGATGACATAGGATGTAGTCAGCAGAGGATAAAAGATGACAAACGTCACTTGAAAGATACTTAGAAAAAAATTACTATGGAGAGAATAATGCCTCACTTTATCAATAGTGCAGTTAGGAGATGCATTTATATTTCTAAAAGGCGTCTCAAGTATCTTTTTAAAAAGCATTCTGCTGCATGATAAGTGGTGAAGGCTGCTTAAATTAAGTACACTGGGCAGGAAACCATATTCAGGGAGAATATTTCAGGTATGGTATGCCCTGTGCTTTAGGAGTGGAAATGAAGGGGAGTCCAAAGAAAGACATGTGTATCAGCAATGCCATATTCACAATGCCTATAGAGATTACAAATATGCTGATATAATTATCCATCACCAAATACGTCAGGTTTGCCATTTGGGGAAATAAACTAGAAAATTTATTAAGATACCAAAAGACTGAGTCCCAAAACCAGAAAGTGAAAGCCATCAGAGTAGTTATGATATTGGCACAG
>NW_027185759.1:22228067-22238939 GCF_028583685.1 Petaurus breviceps papuanus
CAAAAAAAAAAAAGGCAACCGCCGCCAACTGCCAACCGCAGGACCGTTAGCTCGGCTTTTCACTTTCTCTCACTTTCCGCTTTCTCTTGCTCTGCTATGTCAGCACGTCCATGGGGCATGGAAGATCTTTAAATCCCATAACCCTTACAACATGCTGGAATGAACAACTTGGTATTAAATCACTAACTTGAGAAAACAGAGGGAATCTAGTAAGTAGGAAAGAACATAATTATATGAAGTCAGACCTAATCTAGAGAATGCCAGAGGACCAGGACATATCATTTGGGAATGCTTCAAGCTGAGCAGTGCTTTCGAGGTGAGAAGAGATTCCATTTGCGGCTAACATCTCAATTCCTCCATAAATTCTGCAGGTAAGAGTGCGAAAAAATCTTGAGCAAGGCAGCACAGAAAGTGAACAATGATCAGAAAAATTTTGTAAATAGTTAAAAGGTGAAATAATCAGACAAACCTAATTCAGGTACCATTCGCTTAAATTGACCTAGTTTTGATTAGTTTAATTTTTTTTATTGGATTCTATTAACTCACTTGGACATATACCCATAGGCTGAGAATTGAAATTCTATTTTTTTTCTCTAATTTTATATTCAGTCTCTGAAGAAATGTTCACATCAACTCCCTCAATTTCCTTTTGTTAAAAAATTTAAAACTCCAGGAACTTTAAGGTGAATGTCTCTGAAAATGTAGATAAAAGAAATCCAAGTAATTCTGGACTAATCTTATGACACTGGCATAAGGAGGTAGGCATCAGCTTCCATTGAGGTAACTCCCTCTAACCATACACATCCCTTCTTTGCAACTTAGAGTCTCAATGGACAGAACCCTGGGTCTGGAGCCAGGTAGACAAGTTCAAATCAAGCTTCAGCCACTTTCTACCTGTTTGACCACGGGCAATTTCTTAACCTAACTTTCATGCAGCTGTAAAATGGGAGAAATAATAGCACCTACCTCCCACTATCACTGTAAGAATCAACTTTGGAGTGTCCAGATGATGAAGTGAACAGAGCAGCAGCCCTGGAGTCAGGAGGACTTGGGTTCAAATCTGGCCTCAGACACTTAACACTTACTAGCTGTGTGACCTTGCACTACTTTCCCCCTCCAAAAAAAAAAGCAAAAAAAAAAAAACAAAAGAATCAACTTAGTTAATACATTTGAAAACATTTATTATAGTTCTCGGCACATAGGTGTATATAAATATTCTTTATTTCTCTTCATTAGAAAACCAGGTAACCTCCAGCATATATCAGTCAGGATTTGAAAGCAAATCATCTTGGTTCTAAGACCAGCTCTGTAAGTTACTAGTACTTTTTCATCTGGCTAGATCATATAAAAAAGACCCACATTATTTATGTGTTTGCTTGTTTTTTCATCTTTTTAATGGTAAAGACATGTAGGGGTAGTGGGAAAATGCCAGACCACTAATCTTGGAGAACTTGATTTCATTTTCTGCCTTCAATACTTCTATACAAGTCATTAACTTTTTTGAGTCTCAGTTTACTCATTTATAAAGTACAGAAGTAAACAAGTATTTATTAAGTATGTGTACAAAGCACTGTGCTGTATCCTTTATAATTATTATCATATATGATGTTAACAGTAACAGTGGAAGCTAGGTACCATTATGCCCATTTTACTTTTGAGGAAACTGAGGCAAACAGGTTTATTTTCATTTTTTGAGGGGGGAGGGCAGGGCAAGTGGGTTTAAGCTACTTGCCCAAGGTCACACAGCTAGTAAGTGTGTCATGTATCTGAGGTCAAATTTGAACTCAGGTCCTCCTGACTCCAAGGCTGGTGCTCTATTCACTCTGCCACCTAGCTGCCCCAGCAAACAGAACTATTGTGACAATAGTAGGAGTAGCAGCACCAGCAGCTAACATTTATACAGTGCTTATAATGTGCCAGTCATTATGTTAAGAACTTTATAATTATTATCTCATTTGATCTTTACAACAACCCTGGGAGGTAGGTACTGTTATTATCCCTATTTTACAGACAAGGAAACTAAGGCAAATAGAGATTGCCCAAGGTCATGTAACTAGCAAGTGTCTAAGATGTGATTTAAATTCAGGTCTTCTTGATTCTAGGTCTACGGCTGTTTTCAATTTTCTACCTAGACGCCTCTTTGAGGTGAATGATGGGGGAAATATTCCTCATGGATTGTTGTGGTGATTCAGGGTGAAAAGGCATTCGATCCATTCTTCAAATGTCAGCTATAATTATTAAATCATGAGAAATGTAAAACAGGAGATCTTGTCATTGCAAGAAGTCTCATTATTGTTCAACCAGCAATTGTTACATGAAAAAGATGCTAATGCCATCTCCCCCAGGAGAACTCAAGCTCAAGAATTGAACTTTTGTCTCTGTGATCCTAACATCAGGACCTGGCCATTTAATAAATTGCTTCGTAGAATACATCACAGGTCTCAGATAGATGGGATCTCAGACACCATCTAATCCAACTAGTTTATTTTACAGAGGAAGAAAATGTGGCCCACCATGATGAAGTGACTTGTTTAAGCTCACACAGACAGAACACACATGAGGCATGTTGCTGTTGATTGCCCCTTGTTCAACAAGAGGACCAATGACATCCCAGGCTGATATCTTGGTTTGCCCCTGAATCGGATTTAAGTGAGATAGAAATCTGCAAAGTCTTCAGCCTTGCCACTTTCCATCCAGAGTCATTGAAGTCCAAGGGCAAGACAAAGGTCAAGATGACTGGTCATGGTGCAGGGTGCAGTGGACAACCTCGGCCTTTCTAAATTAAGGTCTTTCCCATGTTTCAGTTTGTCTGAGTCTATGCCCATTCAATGACCAAGGGCTAAGTAAGAATTGAGACAAAAATGACCTGTTTTACAATCAAAAAGTAACAATCTGGGAGAGGAAGACCTTCAAAGTTTCTGGCCAGAACAGAAAACAATTTGAACCCAGGTTCACTAATCACAGAACCAGTCTTCTTTTCATTTTATTTAGATTAGATCCTTTTGCAAAGTAGAATTCTTGGATGAGTACACAGAACACTGTGTTGGTCACATAGTATATTACCAACCACTTTGCAGTTTTCTTTCCTTTTAATAAATTCCCCAGATAACAGAGCATAATGGAGAGAGGGTTGGGTTTGGATCATGAAGATATGGAATCCAATTTGACCTCTAGCACTTATTGGCTATGCAACCCTGGGCAAATTACTTGACCATTAAGTGTCTTAGTCAGCTCCTTTGGATTTATCCACTGAGATATGAATTCATCTTCTGGTTCTTACCATTTTTTGCCTTTGTGACCTTAAGGAAATCTCTTCAATTCTCTGAGCCTTAGTTTCTCACTTGTAAAATGAGGCTGGGTGGACCCAATGGCGATCCCTTCTCCTTCTGGATGGGAGTTATTGTGGCGTAGGTGGCTGGACCCAAAACCAGTGGACCAGAGTTCTAGTTCTTACTTGACATTTTACTATTTTGTGCGACCTTTTTTCCATGAAAACATCTTATGTAGTACATTTTATCAAGATTTAGTAAGGACAACTGGGATGCAAATTGTCTACATTATAGATGGCATCATATTTGATCGTCACAACAATGTATTGAGATCTACATTAGTTGAGAAAGTCTCCACAGTGGTGGTCTCCCACATAAATAACATCATAGATCCTTCACTTTTCTGATACTAAGTCCCTGACGAATTTTTACAGCCCCAATATGCCCTAATGATTTTTTAACATTAACAAGCAGAGATATTTTGCTGTTGAAATCCCGACATTCTGTTTAAGTAGAATCTGTAACTCGTATCATGCCTTCTGTTGGATAAAGTACCAGCTCTGGAGTCAAGAACATTTATCTTCCTGAGTTCAGATACAGCCTCAGACATTTACTAGCTTTGTGACCCTTGGGCAAGTTACTTAACCCAGTTTACATCAGTTCCTCATCAGTAAAATAAGTTGGAGAACAAGATGGTAAGCCACTCCAGTACTTTTCCAAGAAAACCCCAGATGGGGTCATGAAGAGTCAGGTATAGCTGAAAAATGACTAAACAGCATGTATGTGAAGGAAAGGATAACTATAACATTATAACATGGGCTCTACATGAGCACATACAATTATTGCTCAATAGATAAAGTAAAATATGACTATATAACATTATTTGTTTTTAAAAAAAGTAAAAAGAGGGGGATGATAGAAAGGAGGTTAGATTGGGGGAGGGTAGTTAGACGAACATACTTTTGAAAAGGGACGGGGTCAAAGTAGAAAATAGAATAAATGGGGGTTGGGATAGGATGGCAGGAAATATGTCTTTCACAATATATCTACTATGGAAATGTTTTGCATAACTACACATGTATAACCTATATTGAATCACTTTTCCTCCCAGTAGGGGTGGGTAGTGAGAGAAGAAGGGAAAGAATCTGGAAATCAAAGTTTTAAAATCAAATATTAAAAAATATATTATTATTATTTACATGCAACTGAGAAATAAGATATACAGGCACTGGGGTATAGAAATCCATCTTTTCCTACTAGAAAGTCTGAGGGGGAATGGGAGAGTCTATAAGAGAGAGCAGATTGGGGGGGAAGAGGTATTCAGTAGGATTGCTATTTGGGGGAGGGGGTAGAGAAAAGACGGGGAGAAAATTTGTAACTCAAAATCTTATGGAAGTGAATGTTGAAAACAAAAAGTAAACAAAATAAACTGAAAAAAAGTGAAAAAAATGATTCTATTGACTGGTCAACCATCTTCTCAAATCATTTCATTGAACTATTTTTCCCAATGAATTCAGAGTCTTTCATTAGAGGCTACCCACTCAACTGGCTATTCCTAGAGACTCAAACCCTATTAATGTAGAAAGTGGCTGGGCAAGTAACTTAACTTCTCTCTCAATGGTAAAATGGACATAAAAACACCACCTAACTCTTAGGGTTTTTATGAAGATCAAATGAGATCATTTTTATAAAAATCACTTAGCTCAGTGCTTGACACTTAGTAGGTGCTGTATAAATGTTATTTTTTGCTTTCTCTTATCCTTCATTGAAGAAAAGATCAGTAAAATGTGTAGAGTAGGACATTTGAAAATAAGCTTCATCTGTTCCCTAAATTAGTTCATTAGGTTTCCTGTCCAGTGGTGAGAGTATGCATCTTCCTCTGCCTGGAATATATTCATACCTTGTTTCTACCTTATAGAGTCATTTCCCCTTGAGATACAGATCTGACGTTATCTTCTGCATCAGATCTTTCCTACTCCCCATCTGCTCCTGCCCTTCCTCTCAAACTATTGTTTGTTTGATCATTTCATGTATATTTGTTTTTAATCATGTTACAGTTTCTTTATTTATGCATTTGTGTTCTTTTTGTTGGAATGGAAACTCCTTGAGAGTAAGGATTTTTTATTTTAATTTTTTGTAATTATGTCTCCAGTCCTTGGCAGCACCTCACATATAGTAAGCACTTAATAAATGCTTGGTTATTAATCGGATAATTAATAGGAGACAGAAATTCGTGTCATTGCCATGACTTGGGCAACTTATATTGGACAAATATGAAAGTCATAGAATGTTTGTCTTCAGAAAGATCTTGTGAAATATTCTTCTGTGAAGGATCTAGTCTGAGTCCTCTATTTTTCAGAAGAGAAAACTAAGGTCCAGAGAAGTGAAATTACTTGCCCAAGGTCAAAAGGTATTTGGCAGCAAAACTGTGATAGTCACTTTACAAGTCTTTGAGTTCACTCGTCTGTAAAATTAAGAGTCTAATGTCTTCCCTGCCTAATTCTCAGGGCTCCTGTAACATTAAAAAGGAGATAACAGATATGAATGAGATTGGAGAAATAGGAAAGCAGTTGGAAATATACCTGAAAATAACATTGCTGTATGTGAAGACTACACCTTCTTCTTTATTCTAGATTGGTTTAATGGTTCCCAAAAGGTAAATTACAATTAGGTAATTTAGCAACTGTCTCTATTAGAAATTGTAAAGTCAAATTCTTTCTTAAAGTAGCATAACAAGTTACCTAAAATGCATGATTTTTCCTTGGTAAATAGGAGTCAGAGAATCATATATATGGTTTAGGACTTCCTAATCTGGGTTCGTTGTACTTTGAAAAGAAAAATAACTGTATTTCAATACAATTAAGTTTGGGAGTAATCCTAGCAGGGGTGGGGAACCCGAGGCCATAGATTTCCCTGGCCTGCCAGAAGAGTCCATGCCATACAAACATAGTCCCACAACACCTGCTCTTGTACTTTAGTGTCATGGATTTAGAGTTGTAAGGTCATCTAGGCCAATCCCCTGATTTTACACATGAACTGAGACCAGTTTAGACCAAGGTCACATAGCTAGAAAATAGGAGAGCCTAGATTAGAAGCTGGGTCCCATGGCTCTACCCCCAGTGATATTTCCCACTGTACCACACAACTTTTCACCTGTAGTTGAAAAAGACTAGAGGTCATCTAACTAACTCCTCATATTATGAGTGAGAAAAATGAAATTAAGAGAGTGGAAGTTACCTCTCTGAGGTCACAAAAGCTGAGAGCCAGGATGAAAACTCAAGTCTCTCCTGACATTGTCTGGTGGATTTTCTATGACAGTAATGGTTCCTCACCTCCACCCCCAATAGAGCTCTTCTCCCTTTCCCAAAAAAAAGATAATTGGAATTTGGGGTATACTCTGGAAAAAAAAAATGTTTTCCTTAGGATTATATCTCAGATCAAATAGGGTCAAAGAGGGAGAATGGAGTGACCTGAGTATTCATGTAGAGGAGAAGCATTGCCATTCCTGTCTGATGATTACTAGGCAGCATCTTCTAATTGGTCAGAATGTTAAACTTGGAGTTAGAAGAGCTGGGTTCAGATCCACCTCTTTGGCTTGCTATCTGAGTGATTCTGGGTAATTCACTTAAGGACTCTGCCATTTCTCTTCCTTTGTAAAGTAGTAATTATTATCATTCTTGCAGACCCTACATGCCAAGGCTATTGGGATTTTAAAACAAGGTGATGTCTGTACAGAAATTGGCAAACATTAAAGCCTGGTATGAGTGTCAGGTATTATTCACCAAGGAAGATGTTATACATGCCAAAATTGTGACATTGTGGTGTGTACACAGATAACAAAATCCATATTCCTATGTGGCGAGGCAGGAAACAGAAGGTACTTTGAGAAGAAAGTGAATAGGATAGCGACTTTGTCTTCATAATATCTGCCAATTTTAACGCACAATACACCAGTTAATTTTCACAATGATCCAGTGATACTGGTACTATAGGAACTGTTTTCTCTGTTTTCAGATGAAGAAACTGAGTCACAGAGTGGGTCAGTGGCTTGATCAAGGTTAGCATCTGGTAGGTGTCAGAAGTAGGATTTGTACCCAGGTAATTGACTCCAAGGACAGAACTCTTTCTACTATGCAATTGGACTCAGTCTTTATTGGCTTCCCTATCTCTATTTCTACCCTTTTACCTTGCAGCTGAGTCAAATATCTCCTTTTGTCTGCTTCCTATCCAATCAGCCGTACACCCATGAGCTTTAATTTCCTTTAGCTTCCATCAGTGACACTTAGGAGAAAATGAAAGTAGTTTCCATTACCTTCTTAACCTTGTCAATTTTATGACAATTACCTTTCCCAAGCAGAAAGTTTTCATCAGAAGATGGCAGCAAAATCTCAGAATCCATGATGTTTGGAATTCTTTTTTTTTTTTAAAACAGAGTAATCATATTGGCTAGAATATTAAGAAAAAATCCATTTTACTCTTACTTACACTGCTAATCTGTTGAAATGTCGGTTGATATGAATAATGCAACACCACACAGAATTCTGAAGGCAGTGGATGAGAGACACTTTATAATTTGAACATCTCCTGGCAACAATAAACAATTTATTTGATCCTTTTAAATTAGCAAGAATGTGTAGATAGTGATTTCAAAGTTTTGCTTTTTATGAGAATTACTTTAGACATTAACTCTTTCAAAACAAGACATTTCAAACAAACAAAAAAAAGAAATTCAGTAGAAAGAAAGCAGAAACACTTTTTGCATTAAATAAGGTTCATTCCCTGCTCAACCTGTTTTGTTTAGAGTTCAGCTGAGATGGAGTTGAAACCTCATATAATTGCTCTACCTTATGAAGTCAAGACTTTGAAATAAAAAGCACTCTGTAATTTGCAATTTAATATTAGTGTATCTTAAAGATTCAATTGTATTATTTTCAGATGGATCTATTTTAATATTCTTCAATCTGTTTAACTCTAAATAAGCCAAATAGATTTAGGATGAGTTCTTAGACAGTTTAGGCTTTGAAATAGTGCAGCATTTCATTTCATTTTCAAAACCAAATATTACACAATTTCAACAGAGAACATTATTAATAATATCAACACAACATAAAAAAGTGATAATATTTCTATCTTAAGGACAAGAATGGATATTCTATTAATCTCTGTTGTTCCACCTGGTTGTTTTACATAAGCTGTTTTGTTGTTGGAAGGTAGGTTTGTTCCACTTAAATACCAATTGGTCATGGATCTACAGGGGCATTAGAGTCAACATTCCCTTTAAAAAGATGCCACTTTTAATTTAACATGAAGGTTTTGATGGGGCTATAGGCATGCACTTAATTCAGATCCTTTCCTAACATGGGCTATATGGAAATAGTTAAAAAAAAATATAAGTTTACATGACACTGGAGAAGAATTGAAACTAACTGAAATCAGACTACATGTGCTCCTGCAAAGATTTGGCCATAATTTAACCTGAGTTGTGTTGTGTTGCTTTTCTTCTAATTGCAGTAAAATTCGATTATTCTCTTCACCACATGTGGGGCAAGAAAGAATAGAAGTTTTTTCAAGTTCAGCTTGGAAACTTCCCTATGGGCAGTGTGCATGGGAGGATGGATGTTCACTCTTGTGTCTATTGTTAAATTGAGGGTTCCCAAGAGGAAACCGACTAAATATTTGTACAGAATAAATAAAACACTACTGTCTACTGCAACATTCCACCTACCAAAAAAGATTTTCATGATTACTACAAAAATCTCATGGGGTTTGATGTAAGAAGGACCTATATGAAGCTACAGATATGCTGGTCTGCATAATTAAAGTCTCTGCTGCTGATGTCTCTAAGAAATCTCCAGAATGCTTTTCCTAGTGTAAAGTTGGTGGTCAGGGATCAGGGCCCCACCTCCAACCTCCCATTCTCTTTCTCTCTCTCTCTCTTTCTGACTTGCCCAGTGATAAACAATGTGCATTTCTGAGATGGTCTTCAGCAATAACAATTCAGCCTTCAGTTGCCAAACTATTTTTCTTCTTTCTTCTTTTAGATGTTTGATATGAAGATGAGGTTGCTGACCTTGTCAGCATTCCAATGGACAATGGTCTAATTCACTCATTAGATACACATAAAGGGAAATCAAATGAAAAGAATCCCATTTTTAATTGTTTTATTCATAGAAAGACTCCTTATCCACATGTCCTTTCTTTCATTATCAATACTTCCTTTCACTTATATCCCATGAATACTTTCATCATAGAAGACTGAAAGGGTATTCCAATTAATGATCACTGTGTACCTTAAGGGAGGGGGGGCACTATTGTGCTAGAGAGCCAGTAAGTACATTAGTCATATGAAGTGAATTTTAAAACGCTTCAAGAAAGGAAGAAAGAGAAGCAGCATTCAAAACAAAAGGCTGGGTTAAAAAAGAACGGAAAAAAACTGCCTTCTGGTTTCTTCTAGTAGAATGCAAGGCTAGTATGCAAACTAAAGAATTAATCAACAAACCAACTAGATATGAAAGAACCATTAAGGCCACCCTGAGCCCAGGATACTGAGCAGAGAGGCTAATGGGAGGGAACTACATATTCAAAATGACAGAAAGAATTCAACTGTCACATTCAGCAAGTGGGGAATCCTTCCTTCTGAAAGGCAACGGGCAAATGCCAGAGCCTTTCTGTGCTAGAAAAGGGATGGGCATACGACGTGAAAGCTAGACAATGAAGTCATTAAGAGGCAGGTGACCAAGGATATGGACAAGGGCACAAAGAGGAACAGGTACATGGGGGCATTTGTTTTCCTTTTGGCCTGCATTCTTCTACCTCCTAGTCTTCTCTCGGTAATACTCCACATACACTATCACCTCTACTCCCATATCTATCCCTGGGCCACCACCACCAGTGCTCTGCTATTTTTGCCACGGTGTTCCTCTCATAGCATAGACTATGCGTGGGTCATCCGTGGCCTTGAGGACACATGCAGCTCTCTAGGTTCTTGAGTATGGCCTTTTGACTGAATCCAAACTTCACAGAACAAATCCCCTGAATAAAAGAATTCATACTGTCAAACTAGAACTCTATCCAAAGGCTCTACCCAAGGATCAAGTAGGCCACATGTGACCTCGAGGCCACAGGTTCCCCACCCCGGGCAAGGACCTTCCTCTATCATTATACCTTTAGGAATATCCCTTAATAAAAACTGATCCATGATAATCCAGTATGTACTTGGACACTAATCCCTGGTGGCCAGGATTGGTGTGAGGGTGGGGGTATAGGTGGTGGGTCAGGGGAGTTCACAGAAATAAGACTTTGAGCTGATGGACTTAATGAAAAGTCCTGCTCAACCCCTCAGACACACCTAGAGCAAATGGACATGGGGAGCATAGCTGGCCTCATGGAGACGGCAAGTAGTAGATGACCAAATAATAATTACCTTGACAGCTTTCAGAGAATCGAATGAGACTTGGAGTATCAGATACAATTCCCTTGGGTCCTTAATGTGCCCAAGACTTACGGCCTTTTGAGAAGATGGAGTTACTGCTTCCTCCTCCCTCCCTCCCTTCCTCCCTTCCTTCCTTCCTTCCTTCCTTCCTTCCTTCCTTCCTTCCTTCCT
>NW_027185759.1:22238949-22307637 GCF_028583685.1 Petaurus breviceps papuanus
CTTCCTTCCTTCCTTCCTTCCTTCCTTCCTTCCTTCCTTCCTTCCTTTCTTCCTTCCTTCCTTCCTTCTTTCCTCTCTGTCATCTATCTCCCATCTGTGTGTATATACTCACACATACATAATTCAACACTTTCTAAATATTGAGATATATAGATCTATTAATATATAAATGTATGATATGCATATATTTTATTCAATATTTCCCATAAATTGAGATAGATACATAGACATGATTTGAGCCCAGGTCATCTGCATCCCAATTCAAGATACCTTCTCTCTCTCTCTCTCTCTCTCTCTCTCTCTCTCTCTCTCTCTCTCTCTCTCTCTCTCTCTCTCTCTCTCTCTCTCTCTCTCTCTCTCTCTCTCTCTCTCTCTCTCTCACACACACACACACACACACAGAGCTTCTCTGAGCCTCAGTTTTCGCATCTTTAAAATGAGGAGTTGGGGACAGATGATCTTGACTATATCATTCAACTCTAAATCTACTGTGACAACGATGGTGTATGGTAGTAAGAAGGTTGTTCAGTCATTGCTATTTCACCCTATAACTGACTCATTTCCCTGTATAAACATTCTTCTTTGCCCTGGAAAGTTATAAAAAGGAGATCTAACATCTCCATTTTTAAAAAACTCTTTGCCCTCAGTCAAAGACATGCTCTGTAAAACAACTGCTTGTTAAACCAACTCCTGCCAAATACTTGGAGAATATTAGAACTGAGAGACTTTTAGAAGTCTGCATTGATATTTTTGTGTTTAGGAGAAGGCAGTCCATAAAATAGCCATAATTTGGGAATGCCTGAGTTCACAAACTAAGAGCCAGAAAGTCACCATGCCCACTAAAATTTTCTGAAAGAAAACTTCATTTCAGGATACATTCAGAACAAGGAAGAGATTTCTAACAAGATATGTCAAAGAAATGTTAACTAGTAAGAATCTGCAAGTGATCTGGAGCTCAATCAATCAACCAGTTAAAGAATGATATATTGTTATATTGCAGGCACTGCTCAAGGCTCTGAGGACATAAATGTAAAAGATGAAGTAGTCTCTGACACCTGGAAGCCTGGTGGGATAATGGATAGAGCACAAGGTGTGGAGTCAGGAAGACCTGAGTTCATTCAGTCCAGTCTCAGACACTTACTAGCTGTGTGAACCTGGGCAAGTCACCTAACCTCTTTTTGCCTTAATCTATTGGACAAGAAAATGGCAGATCCCTCCATCATCTTTGCCAAGAAAACCCTGTGGAAACTACTGTCACAAAATGGGGGGCAAGACTGAATGACAACAAACAACAACCTCCTGGAAAGGTAAACATCCCATTAATAAAATGGTGGCTCTTTAAAATTCATAATATGTGCAACTATGTGACACAGGGGATAGAATGCTGGGCCTGGAATCAGGAAGACTTCTCTTCCTGAGTTCAAATCTGGCCTCAGACTAGCCATGTGACCCCAGACAAATCACTTAAACCTGTTTGCCTCAGTTTCCTCATCTGTAAAATGAGCTGGAGAAGGAAATAACAAACCACTATATAATCTTTGCCAAAAAACCCCAAAATGGGGTCATGAAGAGTTAGATGCAACTGAAACCACCAAACAACCACCACCACAAGAACCCTGTGCTGCCGAGGAATTTACAGCCCAAGTCCTTCTGGTTCTAAGCCAAGTACTGTGGCTATTGCATTAGAATGCTTCCCACTTATGACCCTACTTTCCTTGATCTTTTTTTCTCCACATGCCACTTAAACATAAGAGTAAAATCCTTGTTTTCTTGATAAGTCGTCTCTTACTTATGCAAAATTGGATCAATTAATTCTTCCATGTTCCTTAGGTTTGCCCTAGCACTGGTCAGCAGCTGAGTTTTACCACTGGGTTTTTAGCTGTATTCTTATCTATTGTTCAGATTTTTAAGGGTTGGCACAAAATCTAACACCACTGGTTTCCACAAATAACCCATGAGAAAGCTATAGTTTTGGGAAGCTCACAGTAAGTCAGGATTTCAAGTATCAGTTTATGGAAATTGACTTCTTTCAGAAGGTGATAGATTCGTTTTGTTTCTTGGGTATGGATCTGAGTTCATTTCTTTTTCTCTGTAGGGAGCAGATTGCTTTTATGATGCTAAAACTAAAAAAAATTGTTGGTTAAAAAAAGGGAAAAAATACAAAGAGCTCACAGCCAGGCTCTAGATTAAACCAACAGCAACAACCTGGTTTTCATCTTCCAGTGGAGTCAGCTTTGTGGGTTATGATCGTCACATCTAACTGATTATACTTTTTAGTCATATATACCTATAAATGTTAACTATCCTTCTCAACGGCCACCTTCTCATAAACATTACAAAGTATCAAGGTGTATGTTCATTTGTTTTTGAGGGTAGAATGAGGTTCCTCTTGGAATTTCCCTACATTTTCTTTCTCTTCAACTGATGCTATCTCAGAATCAGCAATATATAACTATATTTGAAACTCATGAAGGGATGTTTCATGCTGCGTCTATATATCTGAGGAGAAATGACCTCTCTCGTCTTCCGTTTCCTCCTCCATATAGGACCCATGGGCCACACTTTTACTTAAATAGCTGTAATGTCCTTTTGTATAGGGAGAGTGTTAAGACTTATATGATTCAGTTTCTTCAGTGGTATGTCTACTTGTTAATAATCTGACAGATATACCCTATATATAATGCCAACAACTCAGTAAGTGTTAATAGTCTGAACACTGTCTGATTCACAGCACACTATGCCTCCTCCTCCTCCCCTTTTTTTCATCCTCCCATGATGAAAGAAGAGGAGAGAAGGAAGCCTCAAGGGACTGAGGATCCTTTTGAGGTCTTTTGTTTATTTTAGTGTCTACAAATGAAAAAATGCTAAAACTATGCAGCTCTTTAGAAAGTGATTGGATAAAAATGAAAAATAAGATAGACATTTTCAGAAAAAGACAAAGCACAAATTGGTTTAACTTGCCTATGCATAGCAGCTCTAAGGGCTTCTTTATTTCACACACCCCCATGCCCCCCAAAATAAAAGAAAAGGAGAGGGTTCTAGGAGTGAAAGGGGGAAGCAAAAACAAAACAAGAAAATTAAGAAAATAATGTGTTTTAAGTTCTTTTTGATGCAGAAAATAGAAGGAAAGTCAGGAAGAAGCATCAATATGTAGAAAACTATGAAAGCTAAATCTTGCACTAAGCCATACATTATGGGGGTCTATGATCACCCCTTTCTGTTTATGCACATGGAAATGTCCATTTTACTTGTTTTTTGTTATGTTCAGAAAGAAGCAAAGGAAGTCAAAATAGAACAGCATGAAAGAGGAGCTGAAGTCAGATTAATTTTAATTAGCAGTTCTGGCCCAGTAGTATAAATGATGAAATGCAATTCTTTCTCTTGATAGAGACTTTGGAAATATATGCATCATGATCTGTCTGATGTCATCTTTTTGCCCATTACTTTTGTTAAACTGGTTCTCTTTGTTAAGTAGTTTTTATGAGGCAGGATTCGGGGAGAGTTTTTAACAAAATATGTCATGATCTTGCAGTGATATTGGAAAGAGATGTAGTAGACAACAATATAATTAGTTGTATTCAGAATTGGTTGGATTGATGGATCCAAAAAGTGGTTGTTAAGGACTTAAGTAAATATCTTCAATGGATCTCATTTTCGATGGATCTCATGTTTGATCCATTGTTCTAGGAACACTTTGGTCTGACAATACCATCTGTATCAAGAGCCAAGGATAAGCTAGTCATACTGAGATAAGCAGATTCAGCACTCAAAGGAGTTCATCAGAAAGTTCCACTGTACCTAAGAGGCGTGTCAGTGGTAGAATGGGGGATTTATGGAAAGAACTGGATAAGGATGTCATTTATTTAAATGACCTTAAAGTTATTTAAATTTATAAATTAAATTAAATGGGTAGAAAAACCCATGTAAGTACAATGCATCAAAGGTAATTATGTCAAGTGAATTATTGTTGGAAGAAATAAACCCCTAGTTTTATTTAATATAATTTTAAATAGCAATTAAACCTCTCTTCAAAGTCTCTTTCCCTGTGATGTAATTTGTTGTAATTTTCCTCATTTTACAAACAGTATGCTGATCAAAATTGCAAATGCCAAAAATCTGAGAGAGATAATTAATCTACTGCATGATAAAGTCATGGTCAGGAAAGAACCCGACAGGCTAGACTGTTGGGCTGAAGCTCATAAGATAATATTCAGCAGAGATAAAGTTAAAGACACAATTGCATGCAAGTAATTTGGCATAAAACATGGTTAGATGGAAATTGTGAACAGGATCTAGGAGTGTCTTACATCTTATCTGCAGTATTGAGTTCAATTGTGAGCACCACAGTTTAAGAGAGGCGATGATCAATTGGGGGGTGTCCTCAGCAGGACAGCCAGGGTCTGAAAAAGATCTTGAATTCATCACACTTTAGGGTGTGTTGAAGGAAGTGAATATATTTGGCCTGGAGAGAAGACTAAGATGGAAAATGGTAGCTGACTTTAGATATTCTGAGGGTTTTCATGTGGAGGAGAGATTAGATTTGTTTATCTTGATTTCAAAAGGTAAAACCAGAAACAAACAATATATAAAAGTTGCTGAGGTATGTTCAGGATTGATGTCGGAAAACCTTCCTAAAAATTAGAGCTGTCGAAAAGTAGAAATAGGTCCAAAGAAATACTTGGAGTTCTTCCATTAAAGATAATTTTGTTAGCATATCAGGGTATGTTTTTGTAAGGATTTCAATCTCTCTCTCTCTTTCTCTCCATATACACATACTATACATATATATGTATGTATGCATTTGTACACACACGTACATACACACACACATATATATGTTCAACTTTCCCTAATAATCTGATGTAGTGATTAAAAATAATGATCATGGACTTCATTTCAATGATTCTTTTTTTTTAAATTGAAGAACCTTTTGCTTTAGTAATATGTGGTATTATAATTGCTCCCCCAAATCACTATTAAACATTGTGCTCAATTTGTTTACATAACTGCTGGGATTGTTAAAACAACAATGTGAAATTACCCTGAAACTGAGCCATTTGTGTGTGTTGTTGTGTGTGTATATTTTTTTACAAGCTAATTTCATGCAATGCAACTGAACTATTAAATTAATCATTCTTTGTTTAAAGGGCAAAATTTGCATTGCAATGACCAGCGAGTCATAACCAATAATGTACTTTTTATTACTTTTAGGGTAAGGGATTATGTTAGCAGATGTTGCATTATGAATGAAAACATGAGACATGTGCTTATGAGTGAACTAGTAGAATGTTGTATACTTTTCATATTTTGAAAGTAATATCATTTAAAACCTCCTAAGAAAATTAGGAAGCATATATATTTTAAGTATTCAATTTACACTGAGAAATATTTAAATTACTACCTGCCCATTATTCTCTAAACTTCCAGCAACCTATAATTCTAAAATGAAAAATTTATGTATGAGAAGTCTGATGGTTATTCTTTCTACAACTAACAGAAAAAGAAGCCTGAAAATAAACACAAAAGCTCAAACAATGAAATGCTCAAATACCTTCCCAATCTCATCAGTCTGGACGTCTTTTCCAGTAGTACATACCCCGGACTATTTTGTGTGATTAGTGTGCATGCCTCACCTCCTTTTGTCATTGGGCTTCTCCCCAAGGGACTGGGAGCATTGGTGGATTTCTCTTGACATCGTGAAGCTTCCAATAAAGCACAAAGGGCTATTACTTTCACCATATGATTGGCCTGTTTTCCTTTAGCTCAAATGTTTGGGCTTAATTTATTTACTCTACTTTTCTTATGTAATTCCTTGTTTTTATTACTTGAAAGTTACTCAGGCCCACCATATCCTTCTCCATTGGCTTTTGAGTGATCTTCAATTTCCACTCTTCAGGAACTGCACCGGGCCAAGACTCAGTCATAACAGCTCTATTCATAATTACTTTTTAAAGCACTAGCATTGGGGAATTCAACCAAGACACAGCAACATAAAAACTACTGCTTAAAATTTTACATATAATTTATTTTGTATGACTATAAATTACCTTTACCTTAAGATGAAATAAGTGTTTACTTCTGCATCTGACTTAATTTATCTTGTGACTTAGAGGAAGAATGGTAGGCTGTGTCCTTTTCCCTGTTTGCCCTTATGAAAAGTGAGTTATCATTTGTATCAAAACATATTAACTCATTAATTTAACCAATAATTCTCGAGGCACTTGTGATTCTTTGACACTATTCTAGATTCTGTGTGCAATACATATTTTTGTAATTCAAATGAATCCAAAGGCCTTTTGCTCTAAGAAAAGGGGCTCTTTTGTAATATTTTAAGAATTCATGATTTCATTGTACTTTCTCCTCACATACAGATTACAACTGCTTCACACATTTATAATTTGATTTTTTTGGGGGGTGGGAGCATAAACTTGTGACCAGTCTCCCTGGTGATGAGTCATAAAGGTGTTTACAATGTAGTCAATTCAAGGGACAATGAGGCATAATAATGTACATTTAGAGAACTCTTTTTTTCTTGCCCTAGTTCAATGGATCAAAAATCTCACTGAAGTGAATACTATCTCCAGTCTTGTATCTGGTGAATTATTCCCAGTTCTCACCTTGTGCCAGTTTTAGCCCCAGTCTATTGTTACTACTACAGGGGCTCCCATCAAGTTCCCTTGCTTTTTATTTATTTATTTACTTTTAGTTTACAACATTCAGTTTCACAGTCCCTTGAGTTTCAAATTTTCTCCCCCTCCCTCTCCTCTCCTTTCCCCTCCCCACACCCCATGTTGGCATGAAATCAGATATAGAATCTACAAATTCCTTCACATTAAACATTAGTAAGGTTGTAAAGAAGGATTATAACCAATGCAGTGAACAATGAGAAAGAAGAAACAAAATAAAACAAAACAGAGCAAGTAGTTTGCTTCCATCTGCATTCAGACTCTGCAGTTCTTTCTCTTGATGTGGATATTTCTTTCCATCATGAGTTTTTTGGAGTTGTCTTATAACTTTGCATTGCTAGGGGCAGAGTCAAGATGGCGGAGTAGAAGCAGGACCTCCCTGCTGCTCCTGCTTCCACCTTCCCCAATCCATGTAAAAGGGGGACTCTAAACCAACTTTGGAGCCGCAGAACCCACAAAGTGACACAGAGAAGCTAACCTCCCCCTGAGGACAGCCCAGCAGGAATCCAGCCCAGCACTCTGGGAGCCAAGCCCAGCCCCACTCTGAGGGCCGGCCTGGCCAGCCACCAGAAAGAGGGACTCCAGATCAGCAGCAGCTGTGGCCCTTTCCAGATTTATCAACACAGAGATGTGGAGGACAAAGTGAGAGGTCAGTTCAGTCTGGAATTTGGGAACAGTAAGTGGGAGTGCCTGGCTTTTGCCCCAGGGGGTGAGAAGCCACTGAGCTAAGGGCACAGCCAGCCAGTGCCAAGTGGCAGCTTCAGCTCCTGGCAGGCAGAGTGTAGGGGGACCAAGCACCAGTCTGAGGGGTATTCGCTCTTGCTTTAACCTGCTTGGATCTGGATTGCAGTCTAGGGTGGAGGTCCTGAGGTGTGTGTCCAGCTTGCAACTTTGCCAAATTTATTTATTGTCTCAAGTAGTGTTTTTTTACTTGACGCTCTAGGATTCTCTAAGTATACCATCATATCATTGGCAAAGCATGGTAGATTAGTCTCTTCTTTGCCTAATTTGATTCCTTCAATTTCTTTTTTCTTCTCTTATTGCTACTGCTAATATTTCTAGTACCAGATTGAATAAGAGGGGTGATAGTGGACATCCTTGTTTCACACCTAATCTTATTGGAAATGCTTCTACTTTTTCCCCATTACATATAATCCTTGCTTATGGTTTTAGATAAATGCTACTTATTATTTTAAGGAAGACTACATTTATTCCTATACTTTCTAGTGTTTTTAATGGGAATGGGCACTGTCTTTTGTCAAAAGTCTTTTCTGCATCTATTGAGATAATCATATGGTTTCTGCTAGTTTTATTGTTGATATGATCAATTATATTGATAGTTTTCCTAATATTGAACCACCCTTGCATTCCTGGAATAAATCCTACCTGAGCAAAGTGTATTATTCTTGTGATAAACTGCTGTAGTCTTTTTGCTAATATTTTATTTAAAATTTTTACATCTATATTCATAAGGGAAATTGGTCCATAATTTTCTTTCTCCATTTTTTTCTCTTCCTGATTTAGGTATCAGTACCATATTTGTGTCATAAAAAGAATTTAGTAGGACTCCTTCTCCAATTTTCCCAAAGAGTTTGTAACATATTGGTATCAATTTTTCTTTAAATGTTTCATAGAATTCACTAGTAAATCCATCTGGCCCTGGAGATTTTTTCATAGGGAATTCATTGATGGCTTGTTCAATTTTTTTTTTCTCAGATGGGGTTATTTAGGTAATTTACTTCCTCTTCAGTTAATTTGGGCAACTTATATTTTTGTAAATATTCATCCATTTCACTCAGATTGTCAAATTTCTGTGCATACAATTCAGCAAAATAATTCCAAATTGTCATTTTGATTTCCTCTTCTTTAGAGGTAGAATCACCCTTTTCATTTTTGATACTTGTAATTTTTTTCTTCTTTCTTTTTTTTAAAATCATATTAACTAAAGGTCTATCCATTTTATTGGTTTTTTTTTGCATAAAACCAGCTCTTAGTTTTATGTATTAATTCAATAGTTTTCTTAATTTCAATTTTGTTAATCTCTCCATTGGTTTTCATTATTTCTAATTTAGTGTTTACTTGGGGATTTTCTATTTGTTATTTTTCTAGCTTTTTCAGTTGCATGTCCAACTTATTGACCTCCATTTTCTCTATTTTATTCATGTATGCATTCAGAGATATAAAGCTTCTCCTAAGAACTTCTTTCACTGCATCCCACAAGTTTTGGTGTCTTATTATTGTCATTCTCTTGAATGAAGTTACTTATTGTTTCTATAATTTCTTGTTAGACCCCCTCATTCTTTAGGATTAAATTATTTAGTTTCCAATTTGTTTTTAATCTATATTCCATGGGCTTTTATTACATATAATTTTTATTGCATCATGATCTGAGAAGGATGCATTTAATATTTCTGCACTGAATTGTGAGGTTTTTATGCCCTGGTCAATTTTTGTGTATGTGCCATGTACCACTAAGAAAAAGGTATATTCCTTTTTATCCCAATTTAATTTTCTCCAGAGGTCTATCATATCTACCCTCTCTAAAATTCTGTTTACCTCCTTAACTTCTTTCTTATTTATTTTGAGGCTAGTTTTTTTCAGGGAGGGGGAAATTGAGGTCTCCCACTACCATAGTTTTGCTATCTATTTCTTCCTCTAATTCCCTTAATTCATCCTCTAGGAATTTGTATGCCATACCGCTTGGTGCATATATGTTTAGCAAAGAAATTGCTTCATTCTGGATGGTGCCTTTTAGCAGGATATAGTTTCCTTCCTTATTTCTTTTAATTAGATCTATTTTTGCTTTATCTGAGATAGGGATTGCTACCCCTACTTTTTTTACTTTAGCTGAGGCATGATATATTTTACTCCAGCCTTTTACCTTTACCCTGTGTGTATCCCTCTGTTTCAGATGTGTTTCTTCTAAAGAGCATATTGTAGGATTATGGTTTTTAATCCTTTCTGCTATCCACCTCCATTGTAAGGGAGAGACCATCCCTTTCATATTCACAGTTATGTTTCATATCTGTGTCTTTCCCTCTATCCTATTCCCTCCCCTGTTTATGATTTTATTTCTCCCTTCCCCCTTCCCTTCCTCAAGAGTTTTCCTTTTGACCACTACCTCCCTCAGTATTCCCTCCCTATGTACCCCCTTCCCTTTGCCTACACTTCCCCTTTACTACTTCTTCCCTCCCTTCTAACCACCCCCAGCTTTTTCCCCCCTTTTCCTTGCTACTGCCTGTAGGGCACAATAGATTTTTATACTTAACAAAATATGTCATTCCCTCCTTGAACCCAAATCAATGAAAGTAAATTTCATACAATGATCCTCTCCCTCCCTCCTGTCCCTCTACTATAATGAGTTTTTGTGGCTTTTCACTTAGAATTTGAAATTTAACTGATTATGTTAATCCCTCCTAGAACCAAAAGCAATGAGAGTAAAGTACATATAATGTTCATCTCCTTCCCTTCTTTCCCTCTACTATAATGTGCTTTTATACCTCTGTATGTGGCATGATTTACCCTTTTCTGCCTCCTTTCCTTTTCTCCCATTACAATCCCTTTGCACACCTTAATAATGATTTTTATCATCAGATTAGTTAATTTACACCCACACCCTCTATCTATCTATATATATATATATATATATATCACTTTAACAAGTCATGATAATTATACAATTCTCAATATTATCAGGTATCAGCTTCCCATATAGAGTTTGCTCTTATTGAATAATAAGTTGTGTTTATGGGTGTATGTGTGTGTGTGTGTGTGTGTGTGTGTGTGTTTCCCTTTTACCTTTTTATGTCTCTATTGATTCTTGTATTTGGAGATCAAATTTTCCATTGATATTTGACTTTTTTATCAGGAAGGTCTGGAAGTCCCTTATTGCATTGAATGACCATCCCCTTGCCTGAAATATTATGCACAGTTTTGCTGGATAGTTGATCCTTGGTTGCCGTCCAAGCTCTTTTGCCTTATGAAATATCATATTCCAATCCTTCTGATCTTTTAGTGTAGAAGCTGCTAGGTCCTGTGTGATCCTGACTGTATTTCCATGATATTTGAATTGTTTCTTTCTGACTGCTTGCAGTATTTTCTCCTTGACCTGATCATTCTGGAATTTGGCTAAAATAATTTTTGGAGTTTTCAATTTGGAATCTTTTTTCAGGAGGTGTCTGGTGAATTCTTTGAATAACTGTTTTACCCTCTGGTTCTAGGACCTCAGGACAGTTTTCTTTGATAATATCTTGGAGGATGTTGTCCAGGCTTTTTTTTTTTTTCATCATG
The DNA here is from genome assembly GCF_028583685.1 of Petaurus breviceps papuanus. Classification (NCBI taxonomy): domain Eukaryota; kingdom Metazoa; phylum Chordata; class Mammalia; order Diprotodontia; family Petauridae; genus Petaurus; species Petaurus breviceps. The sequence continues at coordinate 22,249,926 of NW_027185759.1, forward strand.
GCTTTCTGGTAGACCAATAATTCTTTTTTTTCCAAATGCTTTATTCTGATTTACATCATTCATTTCTGCCAGATTTTGAGTTACAAATTTTCTCTCCATTTCCCCCTACCCACAGCCCCAAAATAGCGGTCCCACAGGATATCCCCTCCTCCAATCTTCTCTCTACCATATTTTCTCTCAAACCCCTTTCGACTTTTCCAGTGGATCTCTATGCCTCAGTGGCTGTATATCTTATTTTCCAATTACATGTAAAATGGTATTAATGATAGTATATATATATATATATATATATATATACACACACACACACAAACACATATATACATACACACATATATATATTTGAATATTTGATTTTAAAACTTTGAATTCCAGATTCATTCCCTTCCTCCCTTGTCATCCACCTTTACTGGGAAGATAAGGAGTCCAGTATAGGTTGTATGTTTGTGGCTAATAAAAAGCAATAACATTGTAAATATTGTAAAACTGACTATATTTCCCTCCCTCCTATCCCAACTCCCACTTGTTCTATTCTCTACTTTGATACCATCCCTTTTCAAAAGTAGGTGCTTCCAATATCCCTCCCCCACCCAGCCTGCCCTCCCTTCCATCATCCCCGCTCTGATCCCCCCCCCCCCCCACTCTCCTGGAGGGTGAGATACCCTATTTGGTGAGTATTCCATTCCCTCCTCAAGCCAAATTCAATGGGAATAAGGTTGACCCATTCCCTTTTGCCTTCCTATTCTTCCCCTCCATTGTAAACATTTCCCTTGCCTCTTCTATATGAGATAGTTTACCCCATTCTCTCTCTCCCCATCTCCTCTCATTATATTCCTCTCTCACCTCTTAATTTCACCTTTTAAGTATCATCCCTTCCTGTTAAATTGGTCCTGTTCCCTCTATGTATACCTGTAAATGTATATATGCACATTCATATGTATTCGAATGCCCACATACCCTCATATACAGACATATATATATATATATATATATATATATATATTTCTATTCCCTTCAACTACTGAGAAAAGTTTCATAAGTTATAATTATTGTTTTTTTCATGTAGCAATGTTAATAGTTCAAATTTTATAAGTTCCTCATGGTTTGTTTCCCTGTTTACCTTCTCATGCTTCTTGTATCTGAATGTCAAATTTTCTATTCAACTCTGTTTTTTGCAGCAAGAATGCTTTAAAGTCTATTCCACTGAATGACCATATTTTCCCCTGAAACATGATACTCAGTTTTGCTGGGTAAGTGACTCTTGGTTTTAATCCCAGCTCCTTTGACCTGTGGAATATCATATTCCAAGCCCTTTGATCCCTTAGTGTAGAAGCTGCCAGATCCTGGGTTATCCTGATTGTGTTTCCACAATATTCAAACTGTTTCTTCCTGGCTGCTTGTAATATTCTCTCCTTAATCTGGGAATTCTGGAACCTGGCTATAATATTCCTAGGAGTTTTCTTTTGGGGATCTTTTTCAGGAAGTGATCTGTGGATTTTTTCAACCTCTATTTTGCTTTCTGGTTCTAAAACATCAGGGCAATTTTCTTTTTGAGAACTTCCTGGAGGATGATTTGTTGGTTCTTACTTTGGTCATGGCTTTCAGGTAGTTTGTTTCCTTTGCCTGGTCATGTTGCCCCTTAGTCACTTGACCCCTGGGCTTTTTGCCACAGTAGGACTCTGCCACCAGACAGGGGAGCTTTCCTCCCAAACACTGGGGTTTTCTCAGCTGCCAGAGGCACTCTTCTTCCAGAATTTTTTCCAGACCCTCTCTGAGGTCTCCACATGCTCTGGCAAGCTGGTCACACACCCCAAGACCTCCACCCTAGACTGCAATCCAGATCCAAGAAGGTTAAAGCAAGAGCCATTACCCCTCAGACTGGTGCTTGGTCCCCCTACACTCTGCAGGCCATGAGCTGCAGCTGCCACATGGCACTGGGGGGGCTGTGCTGGTGTCTCAGTGGCTTCTCGCCCCGGGGGCAAAAGCCACCCACTCCCACTTACTGGGTCCCAAAGTCCAGACTTCACTGACCTCTCACTTTTTCTTCTGCATCTATGTGTTGATAATTCTGGAAATGGCCACAGCTGCTTCTGATCTGGAGTCCCTCTGGCAGGTGGCTGGTCAGGCCCACCCTGGAGCTAAAGCTTTGGTGTGGGGCTGGGCTCAGTTCCTAAAGTGCTGCGCTGGCCGCTTGCTGCTGGCCTGCCAGGCTGTCCTCAGTGGGAAGTTAACTTCCCTGTGTCATTTTGTGGGTTCTGCAGCTCCAGAGGTGGAAGCTGGAGCCGTGGGGAAGTCCTGCTTCTACTCCGCCATCTTGACTCTGCCCCCTAGACCAATAATTCTTAGATTATCTCACAGTTTTAAACACACGCTTCCTCTTGGACTCCTAAGCTTGCCACTGTTTCCACTATTTCAAGATTTTACACTGGGGCAATAATCTCTCGTTTTTTAGGGTCAGGGAGGGTGATTAGAGCAGCTATGGTTTACTCTGACATCTTGGCTCCTGGAATTTCATGTGGGTGATTTTTTAAAATCCAGGCTGTGGGCTGATAGCCCCAGGAGAAGCTGCTGTTGCTGCTTCAAGCCCTGCGCTTCTCTTACCCAGCTCCAAAAGATCCTTTGTCCTGTGGTGCTGAGTTCTGAGAATAACCCTTGTGTTGGGTGAATCCACTGGCCGGGGCTCACTCTCACTCCACTGTGGTCTGGTCTCTGGTCTGTGCTGGTGCAGCCCCAACATGCTCCTCACTCCCTCTGCCCAGTCCTGTGTGTGCACTTTCCTGGCCTGGGAATCTGCCACATTCTGCCTCACAATGGATTCTGTCACTCTAAAATCCATTCAGATTCCCTTTTTAGTGGTTACTGATGGAATTCACAGAGGACTTCAGATAAGTTCCTACTTTCACTTCACCATCTTGGCTCCCAAAGTTCCCTTTCTATCATTCTCTTAATGTTGAATACTGATTGATTTTGTGAATGCCAATGGATCACACAGTCTGTCCCCTGTCCATCCCTCCTTTCACCGCACAGCTATTCCACTCCCTTTGCTTTCTCTAATCCTATATTTTTAGTGCTATCCTACATAATATGTTTGCTGCACAATTCTTTACTGATGATATCTCTACATATTAACCACCATGCCCTCTCCACTGTATGTCAATGTGACCCCAAGCTGTAATTGTTCTGAGGCTGTGGCATTATCTCATACTGTTGGATGACTTCTCTGGAAGAATTTTTATATGGTATATATTGGAAAGAGCAGTGGAATTACAGTCAGAGGACCTGAGTTCCAATCCTACTTCTTCTACATTTAAAATATGATCTTGAAATACTTCATCTTTCTTGGCTTCAGTCTCTGCATCTGTAAAAAGAGGGGCTTGAACTAGAATAATCCTGAAGTCCCTTCAAGCTCACAATCAATGATCGATCCTAGAAAGTATTTGAAGGAAGTCAAGAGAAACATAAAAAAAAAAAAATTGAGGAGTGATTTTGTGCACAGGAGTTGAAAGGTCAGTCTTGAATTCTTCTTTGTAATTGTAATTAAAATACATATTTAAATAATTGAAAACTGAAATAAGTGAGAATATATTTCAGAATCAAAATGATAAAGGACTAGGAATCTTTGAAGAGTGCATAGAAATGATTTGAATTGTGTGAGGAGAAAAACTCTCACAAGGACTCCTTAATATGTGCATTGTGTGGGAAACTCATTTTCTGATGATGGAAATTAAAGTAGCATATGCAACTTTAAAATTTTTTTTATTATTAATGAAAAATGAGATGTATGTTATGGTATGGTACATGTGTTGAATGTATAAAATAATAACTAGGTAAATTAGGGAGATTTCCTTTTGGCCAAATAAGCCTGGGGATCTTAAAGTAAGCACATATTCCCAGAAAGACACACATGCACCACAGGCGACTTATCTAAAGCTTTGGATATTCAAAAACAAAAGGACTTTCGATTACAAAAGGGAAATTATCAAAAAAACAAAATGCCTACCCATTTCTTTTAGCAATAAAAGCTAGATGTGAGTTAGCTTAAAGCATAATCCAAGCCAAGAAGCAAATTCTAAAGTATTTTAATTAGTAGTTCTTTGGTTTAATAAATGAGTATGAGATATTAAAAAATGTAAGCCTAATGGCACTTCATGATTAGAAACTACTCTTCATTTCAATTGTTTGAAAGAGAGTTTTACTGCTACCATGACCTGACTCATGTAGGAGTGTTTAACTCAAAATGTGCTGAAACATTTCCTGGGATCTCAGGGCTGAGATTCCTGATGTCCATAGTACTCGAAGAAGAGGCCCAGGAGCCATTTTCTATCTCTGGACACATAACATTGCCAGAGATGAGTTTTCCTAGACTCAAAATGCCAGAGCAATTTCAAGAATTATGTGATTTAAAGTAAAATCATGTCTCCCTCCACTCAGTAGTCTTTCTCCATTTGCAGAGCAGAGGAACCCTAAGCTGTTACCTTTTTTCTAAGTACACTGTTTGATTTCCATGATTTTAACCAGGTGTGTAGAGTAAAAATATTTTGAATAGCTAATGTTAAACATGATGAAGTTGTGGGATTATATTTCAATAAATTTTGATTGCCAGGCTACATCATAGCATACCTTTATTTCTTTCAGGAGACCTGTTAACCTTTTAGTTGAAGGCCTTTCTCCATATAAAACCCATGGTTCATTGTATAAGCTGTTCTTTCTAACTAATGTCTCCATGCCCATATCTTCCCCATCCTGAAAAAAAAAAAATCCCTCATTTGTTTATTCTATTCCCCATAACTATTGTCCTACATTTTCCAGCCTTTGAAGTTAAACAATTTGAAAAGGTCATTTACAATAATGCTTTCACTTTCTCCTCACAAGCTTTCAACCTTTTCATTCCACCAAAACTGTTTTCTTCAAAGTTACCAGTGATTTCATAGCTGCCAAATCCAAGGGCCTTTTCTGAACTTTCATTATGCTAGACCTCTCTGCAGTCTTTCATATGTTGATCACTCTCTCCTCCCTAATACTTTTCTCTCTGGGACAAGGTCTCCTATCTGACTACTTCTTCTCTGTCTCCTTTATTGGATCCTTCTCAAGATCGCTAATCCATAAGTGTCCTTCTGAGTTCTGTCCTGGGCCCTCTTCTCTTCTTTTTCTATATTGCTTCACTTGTGATCTCAACAGCCCCCATGGAGTCAATTTTCATCTCTATGCTGACAATTTTTAAATCTACCCACGTGGCCCCAAACTCTGCTGGCCACCAATCTTATTGCTGCAACTGCCTTTCAGACATCTCAACCTGGATATTTGGTAGATATTTTACACATCACAAGTCTAAAGTACAACTTTTTCTTTCCCCCTCCTCCCCTCCCCTGTTACCTTAAAGGTCAACACCATCCTTCCAGTCTCTCAGACTCACAAACTAGAAGTTGGTCTGGATTCCTCACTATCTCTCTCCACCCCATAGCCAATCTCTTGCCAAAGCCTGTTAATTTCACCTGTGCAGTATTTCTTGAGTATGGTCCCTCTTCTCCTTTGACACTGCCACCATTCTTGTTAAGACCTTCATTACCTCTTTTGAACTGTTCTCTAATTCATAATCATACTACGAGTAGATGGTAGATTCATCAGTGCTTCTCCCATTGGTAACTAGTTGTTCCCTATTTGCTGAGGTCAGTTTTTTTTTACATTTTTACATTTTCTAAAATAGCTTCTGTAAAATATTTAGACCACTGGAATGACCTCTAGTGTGTCTGCCTGCTGGACTCTCCCCCCTCTAATCCAGTCTCCATTCAGCCATCAAAGGAAGTTTTTACCATGGTGCAGGTCTAATCATATCACCTTTCCTCCACTCAGAAAAACTCCAATGGCTCCAGAATTAAATACAAAACATGCTGTTTGGCATTCAAAGCACTTTATAATGTGACCCCCTCTTACCTTTCCAGACTTCTTGGACCTCAATACAGCTTATTGAAGATTTATGTTTTCTGGCAAGTCATGGCATGGCTTGGACTCTTCCTTCTGGTGGTGATCATCCTATATGCTAAGAAATTCATTCAGATATTGTATCCTACTAGCCAAAGAAACAACCTAACGTAGAAACAGCCATCTCAGAATCATTGTTCAGACACCTGGGCTCAAGGAAAGAAAAACCAAGCAGAGGTAAAGACTTGAGCTACAATCTCAGGCTTTGCTAACCCAAGTACTTACTTCCATGGACAAATGGTCATCTTGACTTTAGGGTCTATATGTGAAGGGAAGGAAAATGGGCTCCCCCCAAAGCATTCAGAGGGAGAGGTATGAGCATTCCTCATATCCTTAATTAAAGATATAGAAAGTAGAAGTCATTTCTCCTTTGAGAGCATATTGGTGATTATATCCTTGCTCATTTCTCAATTGTCTTTGATAAAGCCCACAGTTACACATGGAGAGGTGGGGAGTTGCATAATGAGATACATTAGAAGCCCCTGGTTATGCACATCCTTTAGAAAAAGGCTTTAAAAATAGAAGGTACAAGATCACACGTTCAGCTCCAGGAGATCCCCATTACAAGATATCATTTCCTCATTATTATTTTTTATTTTTTTTTAAGCAATTGGGGTTAAGTAACTTGCTCAAGGTTACACTGCCAGGTGTTTCTGGGTGAGTGCTAAGTGTCTGAGCCCAGATTTGATCCCAGGTCATCCTGACTCTGGGGCCGGTGCTCTTACTCACTGTGCTACCTAGCCGCCCCTATTATTATTATTATTTGCATAGGGTTTCATCAAAGTTGTTACCTGCTATATTTGATGAACTATCAAAGACCTGATATTGTGTTAAAGACTTTACCTATGTCTTCCTATGGAGGATATGGACAGAGCCCTTGGTGTTTCATGGAGGATTGGTCTCTCATCACTAACAGGTTAGTTGATAGGAGATGAATTATTTTGGCAACAGCAACTCATAAAATCTCTCTACTATACAATGGAGGGGTGGTGATGTGCACCACTGAGGAAGCTCCCCTGCTCTTGTAATAATGGATTATACAAAGTGAGAGCTTTGGAGGAGAACAAAAGGACTCAAATCTTATTCTACTTATTGGATTTGATTAACTAGTCTGTAGCTATTTTAGAAAATACTTTAAAAACTGATCTCAGCAAATAGGGAACAACTGGTTACAAATGATGAATCCACCGTCTACTGGCAATGTGATTATGAATTAGAGAAAAATTCAAAGTGAAACCCCAAACTGAATAAATGATACAGATGAAATTAAAAAAAGGTATACAGCCAATGCAGCTCCAGCCTGCCATGTGCTCAGAAAAGGTGAGCCCTTTGTGTAGTGAGTGTGAGAAGAAGAGCCCACAGTTTGTGCTAGCATTCATGACAAGTGAAAGTATCAAGGGTAAGATTTCTGGGACATTGGGAGGAATCCCTCTGGTGTATGTGATGTGTAAGAGGAACATGGAAAAAGAGTAGCACATAACTAGAAGGGGCAGTGTTATTGAAAATTGCACCTGGTAGAGGGAATTTTCAAATTGAAAGGATCACAGAACGATGGAATTTTGTTAAATATTATCTTACCAATGAATCTCAAGGCTCTTCCTTGGGCTCTATTCCCTTTCCTGTATCTACTTTCCCATTTGGTGATCTCCTAAGTCCCATGGGCTTAATTATTATCTACTTCCAGAATATTCTGCACCAGGCTATGTCCTGAGCTCCAGTCACCCATGGCCAAATGCCTTTTGGACACTTTGAAAGGGTTATCCAACAGGCATCTCAAACTCAGCAGGTCCAAAACAGAACTCACTACTGTATGTATTATTTCTCAGACCCACTTGAGTGAGGGACTGACGAAGTCAAGAAGATCAGAGTTCCAGCCCAGCCTCAGATAGTATCCGTGTGACCCTGGAAAAGTCATTTCAACCCTTCCCAACTCATTTCCTCAGTTGATAATAACCACACCTACCTTCCAGGCTTGTGTTGAGGATCAATAAGACAATATAGACACAAGCACTTAGCACAGTGCCCAGAGCACAGCAGGCACTACGTAAATGGTTTTTTCCTTTCCCTTCCCTTCTTTACCCCTTTCTGTTTTTTTTCCCCTATGAGTGCTGACAGCATTGCCATCGTGCCAGGGACTCAAGCTCCATCCTCAATTCTTTGACCTCATTGTCCTCTATATGGACTCAATTGCCCCATCTTGTCGATTCTACATCTTAACCATCTTGCACATTTGACACCTTTCCACCACTCACGCCTCTCTCCAGGAACATGGACATAGACTCCTACGTGTCCTCTCTTCCTTCTTAAATCTGTCCTCCACACAGTTGAGAAATAATCTTCCTAAAGTTCAGATCTTACCCTGTTATTTCTTCACTCACTCACCTCCAGTGGCTCCCTATTACCTAGAGAGGAAAATACAAATACTTCTTTTGGGTCCCAAACTACCTTTCCAATCTTTTTTATACCATTCACCTTAATACACTCTAAAGATCTAATTTAACCATCCTTCTAAAAATTAAGCCTATAATAATGCCTTGAACAAAGAAGGTGCTAAAAATAGTGTTGAGTGAAAATGAATTTTAGTTGAAAAAAATGCATATACTTACATATATATGCACACATACATATGTATGTATAAGTATGCATATATACATGTATATAATATATGTGTATATACACTCACATATATACTTATACACACACACATACACATATACTGGGAACCTTCTTGTGATTAGTCTGTTGATACTTGGCTAGAATAACTGTAGGAACAATCAAAGGTAAAAGAGACCTCAAAAGTCACCTATATTCACTCCTGTAATTTTAAAATTGAGGAAACTGAGGCAGATAGAGGTAAACAACATGCCAAACATTAGCAGTACTGAATTCAAAGCAAGGATCTTAGAATAAAATTTATCACACTTCTCACTGGTTCCAAATCTTTTGACAATTAGCACAAAGTGCTTCACAGTGACCGGCTTGAGGTATCCTCATTAGAAGGTGACCTTACTGAGGATCCCTTCCTGGTACCTAGCAGGAACTTAATAAATGTTTGTTGACTGACTGACTAATATACCAGAGTGTAATTATTCTTCAGCAGCTGTAGCCTTTAAGAATTCAGAGTTCCCTTCACTCAATATGGAGGCATGTGACTAGGATTTCAATGGAAGATAGTAATTACACATCTTTGTAATTCATGATTCCATACCCTCTTACATTCATACAGCCTAAGTTAGTCACCAAATTATAGTGGAGTGTATTAGCTTCTTAAAAGTATCTAACAATGCTACCCAAATACTGTCTCTGGGAGATGGGAAGCCTGGGAAGAATTGTGAATCTGCACAAACCTTCAGGGAGAAATTGATTATGTACACGTGAAAGGTAATTTCCTAAGACAAATTATGCATGGCTACACTTCTGAAAACGGCCAAAGAGTCTTTAGAAGAAAAATGTTGAGAAACTCTGTTTATATCAATGTTCCCCAAATAAAATGGTCCATCCTCTGCTGACCCACTGAACTGGTTCAAGGAGTAAAGGAGATGTTTTGTTTTGTTTGCTTTCCCCTCTTTACTCATAACGATGAATCCCAAGTGTGGTCAAAATGTTCACTTTTAAGAACTCCCAGTCCTTAAAAATCCATCTTGGAGAATTTCTTTGAAATATTTATTGAATCAATAGTGCTTGGCTTAAGAAAATGAAAGCAGAACCAAGTCCATTAGCAATGTGGAAGCCAATTTTTCAATGAAATGGGTAAGGATGCTTTGTTAATTATTTGGCTAATGGGGGTAATCACTGACTGTAATAGCAACTATTTCTCAAAATGCATCCTTAAACTTGGGAGGGGGAAGATAATGCATCACTTATCCAAAGAGTTCTCTTCTGTTGCAGTGCAATCTAGTAATACTAAGGTCTTGTAAAGAATTTTGAGTCTGTAGAACACTGGAGACATTCCAAAGTTGCTGTAACTCCCATTAATGAGTATCTGTTGATTAAGTGGCTAAGTGCCTTCTTTGTGGGACTAAACCGACTTTAGTTAAGATGCCTTGATTCATAGTTACTAAGTCCTGACTAGGAAATCTAGTACCTGGGGCAAATAAAGATGGATGTTGGGGAGTGTTGCACAGAAGTAAAGGCAGAAGGAAAAGAAAGGAATCAGAAGACCTGGGTTTAAAATTCCACCTTTGATGCTAATTGTGTGATCTTTTGTAAATTACTGAATCTCTCTGGCCTCAAGTTTGTTCTATGTAAAATGAATCAGGCTATATAATGTGTAAAAGAACCATTCCAGCCCTGAAACTATGATCCTATGATAATTCAACTTGGTCCAACAGAGTTGGTCAGGAAACCACTTTGATGAGAGCGGGGAGGGTAGGAAGGGTTCAAAGAATAGTTGCCCCTAACTAGGTATAGCTGTTTTGGATGGCCAGTGAGAGGTGTAGTAAGGACTAATGAAAGTAAGAAAGAGTGAAATAACCCATGTTATGAGGACAATAGAATGCATGTATGAATGAATGGGGAAACAAACATTTATTTAGAAGTTATTATACGCCAGACATTGTTCTAAGACCTAGAGATATGAGAAACAGAGATAAAAAGATAGACACCGAGAGACAGAAATAGAAAAATGGATAGAGACAACAAAAGAGATATAGAAAGAAAAAAAAACGGGGAGAGACAGAGACAAAGAAACAGAGATGTTTTGTTCTGGGAAATCACAGAACTTGTGAGTGTGACCAAGGAACAACTAATTGGTGGAATTTTCCAGGAATGGTAGTGTTAATTGACCATTATTCTTAATGCAAGATTTTAAAGGGAAATGAGGAAGGGCAAAGAAGGAGAATATGTACCATGGAAAAATGGCAACTAGATTACCTCATGGTAGATGTGGAAGTGCCTATATATGGTAAGGTGTCAGAAGACCTAAGTGTGGGACTTGGATTACTGGGTCAGAAGTAGGAGGCAGAGGGGCAGCTAGGTGGCACAGTGAATAAAGCACTGGCCCCAGAGTCAGGAGGACCAGGGTTCAGATCCAGCCTCAGACACTTAACACACGTGCACACACACACACACACACACACACACACAACCTAGCCATGTAACATTGGGCAAGTTACTTGACCCCAATTGCCCTCCAAAAGGCAAAAAAAAAAAGTAGGAGGCAGAGAGCAAGATATGGGAGCAGTGAGTGAAAAGATTGTCATTAGGGGAAAAAGAAGTACATCTCTTGTATATTAGTGCCCTGTAAAGAGTCCTGATCATCCTACCTTTGTTATGACTCGAATCAAAGACAATTCATGCTAAAATTAAGTTTACAGAGTAGCCATATTTGCAGGGAGTTCATAGATGTTTAGGAGTGTCCTGGAAAAGATGCTGACATCATTGCACAATACCTTGCTGCTGATGCCCCCAGTAAGGTTCCAGACTAAAGAAAATTCACAGCAGTGCTAGGAGCTCTCTCCTGCTGGTTCCATCTTGGAAGAAGAGTCTGGATTGAAGAAATGCTGGCAGTACCCTCTCAGGCCAGTGACTCTTGGTCCCAGAGCAGCAGTAACACTTGACCTCAGTTATAGGGATGCCACATCAGGGACTGGCTGGAGGGTTTTATAATAGAACCATGACAATGTAATGTGTAAGCCTTTGGAACCTTTGCCCAGGCAAAGTCACTTGTCAGGAAAATTGCTTTCCTAGTAATTGCTATAGTAATTACTTTCATGGATTGTCTATTGGTGTGACACCTTTAAAGACCCAGGTAGAAACTACTAGAGTCAGCTTTGGACTCTAATTTGGACTTTGCCAAATTACAGAGTGACTGAGGCAGAGGTGGGGAGAGGGAAGGGGGGGGGAAGCCTAATTGAATCTCACTCTTCCTCAGTCCACTAATTTGTAAAGGCATCTGTTGATATGGCATACTTCAATTTGGAGTAATTAATGACTAGATACACTATGTAAACTGCAGAGAAAATAATTTGTTGTTTTGACAATTATTTTTTTCCTACTTTTTCAGCAGTTCTCCTATTATCTCTTTGCTTTGCATTTCCTTTCCCCTTTTAAAGTGCTGCTTTTTGTACCAGCTCTATCTCTCCCTCGGTGTCTGTCTCTGTCTCTCTTTCTCTGAGTCTCTGTGTCTATTTATATGTCTCTCCCTGTCTCTTTCTCTTCTCTCCCTCTTTCTCTCTCTCCCTCTTTCTTTCCCCCTTTCTTTTCTCCCTCTCTCTCTCTCTCTTTGTCTCTTTCTCTCCTTCTGTCTTTCTCCCCCTCTCTTTTTCTCCCTTTCTCTCTCTTTGTCTCTTTATCTTCTATCTCCCTCTTTCTCTCTCTCCCTCTCTCTTCCCCCCCTCTTTTTTTCCCCTCTCTCTTTGTCTCTTTCTCTTCTCTCCCTCTGTCTTTCTCCCTCTCTCTTTTTCTCCCCCTTTCTTTCTTCAGCAAAAGTCCTATTTACTTCAATATAAACCGATGTGATCCTGAATCTTTTCCATTAACTGGGTCTCCAAAGGAAACACTGGGGATCGATGGCTCTGGGCTTCAAATACACAACAGGATTCTTTCTGCTGGCGAATGACGCATGCACTAGGAGTCACAGTGCATATCAAGGAATAGGAGTCTTGGGATAACTAAAACCTTGAGTGTCCTAATATCTAGGCTGAGGAAGGAGAAATGAACCAAGATGTCAGCTTGAGTTGGTTGAAATTGGATTTCTGAGTTGGTTGGGCAATTAAAACCTCCTAAAAATGTTTGGCCAAGCGGGGAGACTTTGGGACCTTCTGACTGCCAAAAAGCACCATGTGCTCCATCCAGGTCAGGCGATCCCATTTCATCCAGACACTTGGTGGTCAGTAGATATTTATTTTCTGCCTACTACGTTTCCTGTTGTAATTAATGCCTGCCTCAGAAATAGCTGAAGAGACAAAGGGAGAAGCAGATGATTACCTATTGGAACAGATACTCTTTGGATTTTTGATTAAAAAAATGACTTCCTTGCATGAAATGTATGCAAATAGACTCCGAAGTTTTATTTCATTCTTATATCTCAATAAGGCCCAGTTTGTATCTGTAAATAAACCAGAAAACCCCAGCATGTCAGGGCTTTGCATTATTAACAGGATCCTAATGGTAAAGCTGAATGATAACATGGAGGTCGTGGAGTTCACCCCCCTCATTTCACAGATGAATAAACTGAGTCTGGGAGAGATTAAGTGACTTGTCCAGGGTCATGCAGGTTTTCTCCCTGCAGATCTAGCTCTTTTTGCAATATATTTTATAATCCCTGCTTTCAAGCAGCTTACATTCTACTAGGTAAATTCAGAGGCAGCATGGGGTGATAGGGGAAGGGAGTGCCTCACAGTTAGGAAAACCTATGCAGGCTGTACTTCTGATAAAGACACTATGTGTGACCCTGGCTCAGTGCTTGCCTTCTTATTGCCCGAAAATGCGACTCATTTTTTCAACAGCAAGGTATTTGGTGACCAATCAGTTGGTTAGCAAATATTTATTAAATAGTCCCTCAATTATTAAATATTAAACAACGTGTTAAATGCACAAAGAAATGCAAAAAAAGCAAAGACAAAAGAATGAAAACAGTCAAAAACCATTCCTTTCTTTCAAGGAGGGACAACATGCAAATAGCTACGTGCTTGCAGGATATCACCAGGATAAATCTGAAGTAGTCTCCCAGGAAAGGCACTGGAAAGGGAGCTTCCTCACTAATAAAATCCAGTCCAATGATAACTGGTGTGAATGTAATCTGCGTTTTAAAGCCCATTGGGATAGGATTCTTTCCTTATTGGTAGAGACCAATGGCCTGCCTTCTCTGAGTGTCAGGGCAGGGCTGGGGACAGGTGAAGAGCTCCAGTCTTTTTCAGGATTATTTAAGGGTTGAGTCATTTCATTCCCTCACTCCTTCCCTTCCATCATTCCTTTCTCTCATGCAGTGCATAGTTTAATGAGGGGGACGGTATGCAAATACCTATGTGCAAGCAAGATATTGACAGGATAAATTTGAAGTAATCTCAGAGGGAAGGTAGTAGAAAACTGAGTTTCCCTTACTAATAAAATCCAGTCCAAAACAACAATAATTTGTGTGAATGTAATCTCTGTTTTAAACCCCATTGGTATAGGATTCTCTCCTTATTTGATGGAGATGAATGGCCAGACACCTCTCACCTCTTCTCACTCAACTGTTTTCCAAGGAGATTGTAATTATTGCCAGGAAGGGAAAAAGGGTCTGGGACTTCTCAGAGAGAGGATACCAAGCTAGAATCTCATCTATCTCGAGCCTTCAATATTATTCATCTCAGGGGTATGATCAGTTCAGTCTAATCAGATCTAATGTCCAAAAAGGAAGACGGAAGAGACCAACCCCACTTTACATTGCTAAAGCAAAAGACTTAGGGAAGACAGAAGAAATACTGTCTTTCTCCATCATGTTCCTATTCCTATGTTACCATAGAGACTTGGGGAGTTTCCCCTTGGGTAAGATCGAGAATGTTCTCTCTTGGTTGAGCTAAGTTCTCTCACTTCCAATGGGAGAGCTCCTTCATTCTGTATTATCTGATATTTATTCTCCTATGAATACCTTCTCTGAATTCTGTTTTCTTTGTAATTAGCCATTTTATTTTGGAATTGGTGTCAGGTGGAAAAGAGGTCAAACCTTGGATATAGAACTTGGATTATCCTTTCCACCCCAGAAATGAGAAACAAATCAGAAGGTAGATTGAACTGATCATATCCCCTAGATGAACAATATTCAAGGCTCAATAAAATTATAGCCTGGTATCTCCTCTCTCTGAGAAGCCCCAACCTCCTGTTTCCCTTCCTGGCAGGAATTAAGACCTCCTTGGAAAAGCGATAGTTCTACCTCCCTTCAAGCTACACACACGCACTGCCACGCTTCCGGTAGGGAACGCTTCTTGCCACATGTGGCCCTCTCTGCCCGTGGGGCCCAATTACAGAAATACAAACTCATTCTCTCCCTTCATATCTAATTTACAATCATTTAAATGCACAGTGGTATTAACATTTTGCACTCACAAAGAGGAAATGAGATTGATTCTCTTACAAACATACCAGAACTAATCTAGCCAAGGGACTGCTGCCTTTGCTGAAACTATATTTAGCACTGCTTTTTAAAAATTGCCTCTAGAGCTACTGCCACATTCTTTAGGAAATCCTCAGCAGCTGCAAATAAAAGGGATCTTGGAGAGTGCTTTGGATTTGTGGAAGCACCACAAAGCCACTCACAGCAGCGCAGTGCGGCTCTGGCATTGGAAGTGGGCGATAAATTTGGGCTTAACAATCACTGGTTAAAAAATGTTGAGACACAGAAAATATAAAGATTGGGATTTTTTGCATGGCTCATCACCTGCCTAGGAGAAGGATTCTAAAAGGGGAATCACCTAACGTTTGTTATGATGGCACCGCTATGGCATATGTTCATGGTTCCCCAAGATGACCGGTTTATACGATAGTGCTCATTTTGATGTATATATTCTAGAATGCTGGTTATGAAACCACTTGCTTTTTTGTTGTTGTTGTTCAGTCATTTCAGTTGTGACCAATTTTTCATGACTCCATCTGTGGTTTTCTTGGCAGAGATACCGGAGTGTTTTGCTGTTTCCTTCTCCAGCTCATTTGACAAAGAAGGAAACTTAAGGCTTAAGTGACTTACCCAGGGTCACATAGGTAGAAAGTGTCTAAGGTCAGATTTGAACTCAAGTCTTCCTGATTCCAGGCATGGTGCTTTATCTACTGCACCACCTACCTGCCCCAAAAAGAAATGGATGAAAAATTTCTCTCCTCTCCTCTCCTCTCCTCTCCCTCTCCCACTCCTACTCCCACTTCCAATTCCACTTCCACTTCTCTCTGTCTCTATCTCTCTCTGTCTCTCTCTGTCTCTGTCTCTGACCCTGTCTGTGTGTGTGTGTGTCTCTCCCCCGCCCTGAAATAAATAAAAATAAATCAAAGCCATGGATTGAGGAAAAAAGAATCTTGAATTGAGTTATCAGGTAAGCAAACCTGCCACCCTGGGGGACATCCAGTGGATTTCTCCACCCTCAGACCCATACAAAAGTTTCTTACATTTTTAGGAGAGAGGGAGGAGATAGTATGAGGTAGCAATGCCTGGTCTTGAAATATTGCAAACCAGGCAAGGAAAGTCACTTCAGTGTGGCTGTTCTGTCCTCTGTGCCATGAATCCCAATGGAAAGGGGCAAGGACACTAGAAGCTGAGATCCCCTATGAGGCTATATCCTTGGGTGGGGGAACCTAGGGTATGGTTCAGCTTAACCTAATCAAGAGTAAATATTTTAAGAACAATAATGTAAGGGCATTACTGAAATTCTAACATTATGAGGATCATTTAAGGGAGCGGCAATCCATATTACATTTGGTGTTAATTATTTGTCTTATTAAAATTATATTAACAATTTTCTGTCTATATGTACAAATATGTATATATGTATGTGTGCATGTATATATGGGTGTGTGTGAGCTTACTATACACCGAACACTATGTCATGCATCATAAGCATAAAGATAGGGATGGATCCTGGGTATGTAATTTCATTATCCAAGGACTCCTCAGATGAAGAAATCCCATTTTGTCAGTGTCGGCAGGCTGGCATCTTCTGTGCCACTTAACATCTGAGAGAGTGACTTGGCCTGTGACTTGCCCATGGTCTACTAGCCATCATGTGTCAGATGTGAGACCTGAAACCACATATCCCTGTCTTTGATGCTAGCTGTCTATTAAACACACCATTCAACCTCTCATAAACTTAGAGATATGGCTTAGAATCATTTTCTTTAATAGAAATATAAATGAACCTGCTTGAAACAGTCATTTTCACCAGAGAACCTTTGTCCAAATTCCCCAGTTCTGATTCAATGTCTCAAGTGGGGACAATTTACTTAAAATGAAAACAAATTCAAGTGATGGTAAGTGTGATTGCTAGCTGAGATGCTAGGTCCTCCCTGTAAAGTAAAATGCTCCTAAAGTAAAATACTGTACAAAATGCTCATACATTCAGGTGTCTGCGATCTGACCCAGGTAAAGATTGATGCAGGTCAAATCCCTTCTACCACATCATGACTATTCTTCAAGAGATACTGTGGCCAAAAAGACCCAATTGCCCTTTGAGGTAGCGACCTCTTCAAATCAAACTTTTTCTCAGACAAATGATACAGTACATCACCTTCCCTGTACGCAATACGTTTGCAGAACTATAGAAACTTAGAGATATTATTATCCATGGTTATAACTTTTCCCAGGTGAAACTTCAGTCTGTGATGAGGCATTGGATTTTTGTGATGGTATAATACAGTGTATTACCATAGAATAGATGAAAATGTTGAGAAAAGAAATGGTAATATGTAATAAAAGAGTAATGAATTGGAATTAGATATTTCTTTTTTCTTGGCTAGGCAGAACAATTTTATGGGGTTTGATTTGTTTGCTTATTTGATTTGGAGTTCAGCATTTGCTACTTTCTTTGGAAGGGAAAATGTCATTTTTTTTTTAATTTAACGAACTTAATGACAGTGGAGAGAGGTGAGATCAGTTGTTTCTTTTATTGAAACATTTATTTCCTGGGACTTGCCATGCAGTTTACTTGTGATCACAAAAATCTCAAGCAGCTGAAAATACGAATAGCTCATATAAAAACAGCTAAATTTTATATAATGCTTGCTATGTGCCAGGCACTGTGCTAAACACTTTACAATTATGACCTAATTTGATCTTTATAATAGCCCTGGGAGGTAAGTGCTATTGTTACCCCCGTTTTGCAGATGAGAAGACAAAGGTCAAAATAGGTTAAGTGACTTGCCCAGGCTCATTCAGCAAGGAAGTATCTGATGCCCAGATCTGAATTGACCCAGCACGCTGCACAATGTGGCGCCACCTAGTGGAAATGATGTGATAAGCTAGAGAAACATGGAAGAAATTGACCCAAGCTAGAGGACTCTCAGTTTTGGTTATTGGATATAGTTTTGTTGGCACAATGCCTGCCACGTAGTAGGTTCTTAATCAATCTTAGTCGACTGACTGACTTTGATGTTACTTTCAGGGTTTCATCCCGGTGATTGTAGTTCATTGTGATGCTAATTTTTTAATTAGAATTTTAAATTTAATTTCCAATTAGGAAGATGAGCCTTTAAAACTTTATGCCACTTAAAAGTGAAAAAATAGGCAAAAGAAAAGGCAAAATAAATCGTAAATTATGTGTCCTAAACTTGTTTACTATTAGCCCAAGAACAAAAGATATTTGTACTGATGTTAAAACTTTTGAAGGCCAATCAAGGAGCTTACTCCATAAACTATTTTTAATATCTTGAATTTATATTTAGCACAGATTTGTTGCTGTTATTTTATTCAATTACACAGCTGTACCTAGGGTGCCTTTTGAAGTTTACTTTTATTTTAGTCACTATTTCGCTTCATACAGACGTCTAATTTGAATTTCAAAACATAATAGATTTAATTCCAATTTATAATTTTAAATCTAGAAATCCCTGTGTCTTACATTCTCATTAATTGAATTCATAGTTTTAATCACAAATTTTAAATGTATTTTTCCTCTATCAAAATATACCCTGTCATTTATTTCATTCATAAAGAATACAATATATCTTAATTTGTGAGAGTAAATCCAATTTCAATCTACACAAGAAAGGTATTTAAAGCATTGAGATGGGGGTGTAAGGGATACTTGTAAGGTGAGTACCATGTGCAGAGCATGACCACAATTGGTAAAGCGGAGGGAGTTACTTGTAAGTACTAAGAGAGTTCAAGGTAGCTGAGGTCGTGATTGCCCCATAATAGTTTGGCTGTGCCAAGCTCAGGATGATTTTGCATTAAAGGTTTATCTCACACTTAAGGAAATAGAGATAGAAAGATAGATAGATGATATGTAGATAAGTAGAAAGATTGAAAATAGATGGGTGATAGAAAGTTAGATACATAGAAATATGTACACATATGCATACACAAATTTTCTTCAAGTATAATTAGATATAATAATATATGTTACTATGTAAAGAGGTAGAGCCAATGAGAAGGTGAATGGGATAAGTGAGGACTCTCTCCTTGGGTTGGGGAAATGGCATGGATGGAGCAAAGTTCAGATCTCTGTTTCTCATTCTATCTCTTCCTCCTCCAAAAGAGCAAGAATTAGGCTAGGCCAGCAGTAAATGTCTTAACAGTTTCAAGTATCACTGTCACCATATCTTTCCAGAATCCAGAAGAAGAGAGTAATTTCCATTGTAAAATTATATGTGGTTCAATCAGGTCCTTGACCATACCTCCTGCTTGGCATGAGAGAGATAAAATCTCTCTTTCCTATGTCCTCTTTCTAGGATCCTCCAAAGGTATGTTCAAAGAGACATCACAAACTGGTGAATTCTGAAATGACTTCTACTTTAATCTACTGTCTCCATAGCAATCTGGACAGGGAGTCTAGGAAACCATAATTACATATATACACACACACACCATGAACCAAACATAATAATAAATACAGATCCTTGCATTTCTTTTACCTCTAAAAATTTGTAAAAGTCTTCACTTTTCCCACCCTACCTCTCTTCTATTCTGGATAAGAACTATTACTTTGGGATCATTTATTTTCTCCTTTCTTTTTCCCTTTCTTATTTATATCTGTAGATTTATGAATTAAAAATAAAATGATAAATAATCTTTTTATTCTCTAATCTCATTTTTCTTCTTGTTTTGTAAAGTATATTTATTTTTAATGTATTTATGTATCTATTCCTCCAACCTATTTGTGACCATTAATTGCCTATCAAAACAACTTCACTGATGCTATGGTATTTGTTAAAGTGGTGTGCTATGTATAAGTGCGCTCTCACATGAAGTCCAGATGCTTTGCCCTTCCTTATCATGATTCCAATGAGTGTGTGTTCATTTGTACTAACATTTGTTCATTCTAATGCTTCCAAGATCCTGTCCCCCACCCATCAACACACACAGAAGCGCATCATACTTTGCAGATTTGTTAAACCTGTATAACATTTACGTGGATTCCCCATTTGACACTGCAAAGTCTGAAAGTCCTTGCCTTGTTTAGACCTGGTCAGTATGCCTGGCTGGTGCCTGCTCTGCACTCTTCCAGAGATGCAGCTCTGCTCTTGGCCTACTCTATATACCAGACCCCTGGGAAGCTCACTTCGCTCTGAAGCAGAGGAGAGAAAGTTGTGGAATTTCAAACCTAGTGGCAGGTTTTGTCATTAGACACTTGGCCTAATATCTCCAGATGGTATCTCTTAGATAAATGTGCTTTGATTTTTAATAATCTCATTAAAACTTCCTTTGTCATTTCACTTGAGGAAAAACATTTTTAAATGATCTTTGCTCTTCCAATTTGTGTTTTTGAAAAACTATTTTCTTCATTGGTTTGAGTTTTTCCCTATGGGTTTTATATGGACCCCTGACTCTTGGCTTTGCCCTGGAATTTGATGCTGCTCTTTCTGAGTGATCAGAATCCTGTTTTCTCTACTGCTGGAGACTCAGGTCACTAGGAGGGGACTGACAGCCCATGTTTAGACTGTTCCTTTATAGGAATAATTTAAGTGATTAGTTATGAATGATTTCCTGAAATACCATGTTCAGACTCTTGCTGTCTTCACATTTTTGGATAAGAAACTTTTTATGACTCCTTTTTGCTTCTAAGATTTCTGTAAGTTCTTAATGTGTTTGTGTGTGTGTGTGTCTGTGTGTGTGTGTGTGTGTGAGACAGAGACAGAGAGAAAGGGAGAGAGGGAGGGAGGGAAGGAGGGAAAGAGGGAGACAAAAGGAGAGAGAGAAAGGGAGGAAGGAAAGAAACAAAGACAGAGAGACACAGAGAGAGATTGTGTGTGTGTGTGTGTGTGAGAGAGAGAGTGTTATGGACACCCTTGGAAACCCTAGCAAAGCCCAGGGATGCCTTCTCAGAATGATCTTTTTAAATGCTTAAAATAAAATACACAAAATTCCAAAGGAAGCTAATTCTATTGTAAGAGTTATCCAAATCTTTTTTTTTAAGTAATAAAGTTCACAGATCCCATGTTGGGAACTTCTACAGTACAAACTCCTCTGGCCTTTAAACATGACGATCTGGTGCCCAGAGACCTTTACAGGCTTATCCTAAATCCAGGCCAACCAAACCTACTTACTTCTCCCCACACATGGCATTCAATCTACTAATACCACACTTTGGGAGGAAATATCTTCCATTCCTAGCACATAGTCACTCATTACCTGTGATTCTTAGAATGTTTGCCTTCCATCAAGGCTCAGCTCAAAGGCTACCTCTTTCTTACAAATGGCCTTTCTGGATTCCTGATCTGCCCCCATTCTCCATTTCATAAAATCACAGACCAAGAACTAGAAAGAACCACAGAATCCATACAACCCATTCATTTTACAGATAAGAAAACAGAGACCCTAATAGTCATGTGACTTAAAGTGACACAGTTTATATTTATTAGAGGCAGGATTTGTAAACTGGGCCCTTGACCTGAGTGAGTGCTTTATATACTATTCCACCCTCCCTCCTTATTCATTGTATGTATTTTGTTATTTATCTGACTATATCTTATTTCTTTCCAATAGAATGTAACCTCATTCAGGATAGGATAGGGATTGCTTTAATTTTTTCCCCCCTTTTGTAATCCCAGCAAAGAAGAGGGGCTTAATATATGCTGGGTGAATGAGTGAATGCTTAGAAATTATCAGACTGATAACTAAATAATCCCATTTCAAGCTCAGTGATTTCTAGTTCACCATACTAGAAAATAACCCCTGGAGATGATAATTCTAAAAGTTCCTTCCAGTCCCAGTGAAATCTTAGGCCATGACTGTGTTTATGATCTCTTCTTCCCATGGCCACCAGTGGAAAATTTATAACCAGCTCAGCCTCAAAAGGTTTTCATGTTGTAATTGACAAATGCCAGGAAGCATCTCACTTTGGCTGTGAAACTTCAAAACTTCAAAATGAAACTAGAAAACACCATGAGTATTGCCTTCAATCAGTCTCACTTGGGCTATTTCACTCAAACTCCATAGGAAGGTAAGAACAAATTTCAAAATGCCCAAATAATCCTAAAAGCTTCTTATAGTAGCTTGTAGCCAACAGCACAGAGTCCCCACAGTCTCAATATGAGACAAATTTATATCATATGTCAAAGCCCTGGAACTAATTTGTCGACACACTAAATCTAGCACAACCTCAGAATGTTGGCTAAAATCCACTTTTCTCTTTATTACCAGTAGACTCAGCTATAGTTTTGTATTCTTTTCTGCTTCACCAAAGACGTCTGACAGGGATGTAGGTGAACATGGAATGGGTTGTGACTTTCGTGATTTTGTGTGAAATTAACATTAATCTCAACTTGGTTATCCATGAATAGACAATGATTGGCTCTTCCTTGATCAAAGAACTTAGAAAAGGAAGTTCGAGATGGTCTAGTCTTTCAGTAGGTGAGGAAAGCTAACAATAGAAGAGGTTCAAAGATTGCCCCAAGGTCACCAAGGTTGGAATCCTTAGGGAGCTTCAAGATTCCATACCTTTGCTTTGTCCCAAAGGCTTCCCTCCCTTCCTTTCATGCATAGGTCTGATGGCATCCCTCAAGAATGTCTGTTAATGGGGTGGCTAGGGGCCACAGTGAATAAAGCACTGGCCCTGGAGTCAGGAGGATCTAAGTCCAAATCCAGCCTCAGACACTTACACTTATTAGCCATGTGACCTTGGGCAAGTCACTTAACCCCAATTGCCCTCCAAAAAAAACAGGCAAAAAAAAAGAGGACCTGTTAACTACAAAATAAAACACAGGCTCTTCAGAGTGGCATAGAAAGCCCTTCTCCAATTGACCCTTGTCTATTTTTCCCGATTTGTTTTTCATTATAATTTATGATCCACTCCACATCCCCATGAAAAACTCTGACTTGCTATTCCCATTGCCGAACAGTCCATTTCTTACCTCTATGTTTCCACCTGGGCTGTTGCCCATAGCTGGAATTCTTTCATCTTTTCCTTTTAGAATCCCTAAAGACCTTTAAGTCTCGGTTCTGGAGTCACATTCTCCCCTGGGCCTTTCCTTATGACCCTGGTTTTATCAGGATACTGGTCAATGAGTCCATTCCTTTTAAGCATGTGCAGAGTGATTCAATGGACACAGGTCCAGAATTATATGTAATCGGGTTCAGACTACTGATCATCAGACTACTTTGTTGATCAACAAAACAACTTGATCTAGGGATATTATAAAGGTATTAGTCCATAAGAACCATTTCTCTTCTAGCAGATTTCTTCCTTCCTGGTGCTCTTTAGAAAGACAGATAATGCTGTAAGAGGGCAGAACTGGGGACCTCCCTGGGCAGGGCTAACATGTAGCCTGTGGGAAAAAAAATGACCTCCATTATTTCCTTTGCTGTTTTTTCTTGCTTTTGAAATGAAAGAGGTTGGAGGCTACCACCCTGAGAGTTTTGAAAAGGTTAGGAAAGCAAGTTACCTGGCATTGTAGAAGTTGAGTCCTTGCCTGTATTTTCAGTCGGCTGCTTTAATTTGGAGAGTTGAGGGTCAAGTAATGACTTTCAAGACCCGGTACAGTGACGGATGAGACCTTGTCTCATTCAGAAGTAATATCATATTTCAAGTAGACTTGGTGAGACAAATGTCACGGAGAAATAATTTTAAGTCTAAGTACATTCTCCCCAGTGACACAGTGGAGGAGTGGAAAATGCATCCCTGAGGTGCTGAGGTGCAATTTCTATTTCTCTTTGAAGAAAATACCCCTTTGCAAAAGCCTATGATGTTGGATCTGGTGTCCACCTCACCATCATCCAAGAGTGGGGAGAATAACCCGGAAAGGACGCGTTAGCCTATGGGGCCTGGGGGGAGATACAGCCCTTTTCATTATAGGTGAAGGAAGGAAATAAGCACGCATTAGGTACCTACTGTGTGCCAGACAGAGTACTGGATGCTTTGTAGATATTATTCCATAGAAGTTGTGCAATAACTCTGTGAAATAAGTGTTCTTTCTTATTATCCTCTATTTACAGGTGAGGAAACTGAGGCACACAGAAATTATCTGAGGCAGCATTTTAACTTGAGTTTTCTTGACTTTAGGCCCAGCTAGCCACCTCTGGAAGCAGAGTGCTCTCTAAACACATACACGCACATATCAATACACATACTATACACATTTCCTAACGATTCACATTGTTCCAATTTCTTAGCCCTTCATTATGTGGAATTTAGACTTCCTGAGAAACTGAATTAACAATTAAGTTACTGTTGTACGTTGTACAAGAGTGCACAGGCCAACATTCATTAACATGAACTTAGAGCTTCAGCAACATTTTTTAGTACTTAGCACCTTCTGGTACATGTGAATGCTGCTATTGTAAAGATGGTTGTTTTCTTTTTCAGTAGGGGAAATGATAGACTAGGAACTCCCCTCTCCAAGGTAGATGGCAACCTAGAAATTCTAGGGAGTTGCCTGAGGCACAGAGTGAAGAAGTGACTGCTTCAAGGTAACTATCTGAGACTGGATTTGAACCTAAGTCCTCCTAATAAATTCATCACAATTTCTGATGTGCTAGACTTCTCTCAGACTACATCATCCTTCAAACATTATACAGCTATGTAGATGTAGCTACAAAGATAGATGATAAATGGAAAGAAAGAGATAAATAGATGTTTGTGCAGTTTAGGAATATATATATATACATACATATATGTATAGAGAGATATACACACACATGCGTGCACGCATGAACGTGTGCACACACTGGTTCTGCCCAAGATAAAGAGTTTATTTGACTTTGCATCATGTATTCTTTTAGCCTTTCTGTTACTAGCATTGCAATTTTGATTACTTCGCTAGTGGCTCCAATGAACAGTTTCATTGAGAAGCAAAAAATGAATCTGGCTTAACATGAATCTTCCTTGGGTGTATGAAGCATATTAGGATTGAAAATAATCATCCTCAAGGATGTTGTGCTCAGAATAGGAGTTCCTTGGTATTTTTAGGCAGAAAATCTTTTTGTATTTTTCACTCTTCCAAAGACTGAAAATAAATCAAATTTCCACAGGAAATTTAGCGGCTGCACAATCATGAATTTGAATAAACTTCTAATCGTACTTTTTAATTGCAGCAGCCAACAGTTTGAGTAGAGATAATTTTCATAAAGATGAGAAATTAAAGTGTATGAGTCAGTGGTTTCTGATTTCTCCTCAGTTATTTTAACATAAGAAAAATGTACATGTTTTTAATAAACAATATGGTCAATATAAAGACATGAAATAGTATGTGTGTATATGTACACATTTATGTATCACACATACTTACATGTGTATAATACAAATACATACATATAACACGTGTCTATCCTAGTGCAGTTTGTAATCATTTTCATTTCTTTGGTTCACAACTTTTGAGATATCTTGAAAGTTGATAACTCAAAAATTATCTTGCCTACTGTTCAGTTCTTTCAGTCTTGTACAACTCCTTATGATCCCATTTGGGGTTTTCTCGGCAGAAGTACTGGAATGGTTTGCCCTTTCCTTCTCCAGCTCATTTTACAGATGAGGAAAGTAAAGCATACATGGTTTAATGACTTGTCCAAGGTCACAGAGCTAGTATCTCAGTTAGGATATGAACTCAGATCTTCCTGACTCCAGGCCAAGGTGCTCCATCACCTATAATACCTAGCTGTTCTACTCTTGCCTACTGCAAAGATTTTTTTTCTATATACTTGGAGGTCCAGTCATGTTTAATGATTAATTTTGCTAGATGTCTTTGCCATTTCGACCTATAGTGCATCAGTTCCTCTGGTGGCCATGTCTAAAAGTGGTGATTGTTCTGTAGTTTGTCACATTAAGTAAAAACAGAAACAGTGGAAGTTCTGTTCCATTCCTTTTTATTGGTTCACATCTTTTAGTTTCATCTCCGAATGATATGGGGATGATTCAGCTTAAGTTGTTCTCACAAGAAATTCCAAATTTTCACTTTTTCTTATTGACTTTTTACTACTTGTAGTCTTCTATGATCTTCCAATTTAATGCTTTAAAAAAATTAATTTGTACTATTAATTGGCATTCTGTTTGCTTACTGTCTTTCACCACTTAGAAAAACTATCCCATGTTGGATGGTGAAGTTAATTATCTTTCTCCATTAATGGTGTGGCTGCCAATGACTCATTCAAATGCATACTACTTCAAAAAGCTCTGCCTCTGCCTGCACCCTCCCCTTCAAATTATCTATTCCCCTGTATGGAACTACTGCTTACTCAGATGCATGTCCTTCAGTTCTCTGCCATCTGTGGGGACTCTTCATTAAAGCTCCCCAGAAACTACATTCATCCTAAAAGAAGTGAAATAAGAATCCACCTCCCCACATAGTTGTAAAGGTGCACTGACTGCGTATGGCCGCGGCATTGACCTCTCCTAATGCTCATTCCTCTCCCCCTCAAGCAAGGAGCAAACCAGCCCTTTGGGAGAACCCATCTTATACTTCCTCATACTCTCCCTCTGAACTCCACCCACTCACACACACTGGATCACAACACCTTCTTCCTGACCCTATATTTAATATCCATTATTTGCATGCTCTCAATGCAACCATTGAAATCCCCTAGGAACAAGATGACCTCTCTCTCTATGCCAAAAATAAGACCATTGACGTTGAAGTCATGTTGTGACTTTTCTTAAATAGCCGTAGAATTCATGGAATGACCAACGCATGTGAGCAGCTTCATATCTGTGGTGACTTCCCTGCACAGCTATCTACTCCTCTTCTTGGACATCCCTTAAAATAGCTGCTGCTGTGCATGTAATAGCCTCATAGTTCCAGGATAAAAGATACTGGATGTTAGGTCAAAAGATTCAGGTCAGATCCTGCCTCGGCCACTTACTACCTTTGTGACTTTGAGCATATCTCTCATAACCTCTCTGGGCTTCACCTGTCTGATCCATAGAATGAGAGCTGGACTAGCCAATGTCGAAGGCCACTTCTAATTCTCAACCTATCTTCATGCTATTTAACTTCTCTAAAAAGTACAACAATACGCTGTCAATGTCTTTACTTTTGTTCACTAATCATATTTCTAAGTTTACAATTAATTTTTAAAAGTGTTTTTGCTGCTATACCTATACCTTATTAACTTCTAGACATTATCCTTCTTTTCCAATTTAAAAAAAAATGATTTTACCTTTATTTCAACCATTTGGTGATCTGTTTACACAGCGAGTTGATTCTAAAATAGTTCCCATTTCAGTAATCAGTTGTTTCCTGGATGTAAAGATATTATCAGCTCTAATGTGTATGATATTGCCCAGTGTTCATAATCCCTGGCACCTTCTACTCTCCTGAAGTATTCATGTTGTGCAGCATGAGACTTCTGAGAAGTCTACAAGTCTAACCCTCTGAGGACAGGTGGCATATCACCATTCATATTTGCATCCCCAGAACTTGGAAGGGGGTCTCCACTTAGTAGAAACTGATAAATATTCATGCAAATGAATTAAAAGTCTGAACTGACGCGGAGTGAACTGAACAAAACCATGAAAACACTTTATACAAAAGCAATATTGTAAAAAATAATAATAATAAATTAGGAATTTTTACCCTAGTGTGTAAAATGGGAAATACTGTCTACCTGACCTGCATCTGCTTGTATCTTTCCCCTTCAAATGAGAAAAGTGTTTTTAGACATTCAAGTGCTTTACAAATGTGAATTATTGAGGGATTTGAATGAAAAACTCAATAGTCAATAAAGAATAATTAAGTTCTTACTAGGTGTCAGACTGTGCTAAGAACTCAGGATATAAGTATAGGGAGATGGGGGTGGAAGAAAAAGACAGTCTCTGCCCTCAAGAAGCTTACACACAAAGGGGTGGGGTGGGGTGTGGCTTAGTACCCAGTTTGGGAGCACAGCAGAGAAGGCAATCAGAAAAGTGCCAGAGTAGAGCAGTCAGGTAAGAAATGAGAACACATTTGAGCCGAGCCCTCTCCTTAAATGGAAGTTTGGAGTTCATGTCTTCTAAAGAGTCAGTCTGAACATACAGCAGTATATAACTTTTCAGAAGTTCAATGTGATCTACATTTTTAGCTGCAACTTATTCTAAATGGAGGGAAGAGGTTTTTTTTCTTGATATTCTGGATGTGAATGCAAACAGTTTTTATTTGTTGTGAAGACTAAAGACTCAGAGAAATAGCATTTTGAAATCCATAGTAAAAATAATGACAGATATATATATATATATATATATAATACTTTATTTTTGTTTAGTCTTGTCTGACTCTTCATGACCGCATTTGATGTTTTCCAGACAAAGACATGGAGTAGTTTGTCATTTCCTTCTCTAGCTCATTTTACAGATGAGGAAACTGAGGTAAACAGGGTTAAGTGACTTGCCAAGTTAATACATGTCTGAGGCCACATTTGAACTCAGGTCTCCTTGACTCCAGGGCTGACACTCTAGCCACTGTACTATCTCGATGTCCCATATAGCACTTTAAGATTTGCAAAGCAGCTGAATCCTTTTAATTTGACCACCTTAAAATTTTTTTCTGTATTATTCAGGCAGTTATTCCACCAACTTCTACAAATTTGAGAGACATTGAAGTCTTCGTTCACATATTATCAATTCTTGAAGTCTATGCCAGCAGACCCTCAGCCTTGATGATTCCTACAGAACTGAAATGTCTTTGCTTATACAGAGGAAATATATATAATAATAATGTCCTGGGTCTGTTGAAGGGGCAGCAATACATATGTCTGCCATCTGTGCACAAACTCTGCTAAATCTGGCTCATTATCAGGTTGGCCATAGGACAATGAATCTTTTACTGGTATCAAATCTTGAAAAGCATCCCATGAGTTATAGGACTGCTGTGATCTCTATCCATGGGGGAAAAACATTTATATTGACAAAATCATGGCTCCTTGAAATATTAATGTACGGGGGTCCTGTAACCCACATGACAAAAACTGGAAATAGGAGATAGTCTTCAGAGGCATATCAAAAATTGTTGCTACCAAGGTATTTAAAAAGTCATAAAATAGATAATCGTTGCCTTTGAAAAAGGCAGCCTTCTGAATCCATCTCTCTATCTTTTCCTCCTTGTATAGCCCCAGGTAGATTATTTTCCCTCTCTTGCTCAGAATCCCAGTGTCTTTATGCTGTGCTCTGTTGATTCAAAAGCAACAACTTCAGTGACCCATGTACTCAAGACCAGGGCTCCTCCCATATGTCCTAGAATCTAAAATTATTTTACCTTCTTCAGAAACAAAATTCTCTCTCCCCAGAAACATGCAGTGAGGAGAGTAGAAGGACACAATACAGCTGAGCTTTCCTCTTCTCCTCTAAACAGATCTAGAAAATACACCACACCAAATCATGATAGGGAAATCCCGAAAGTCAGAGTAAGTCCTTTGTCCAGGGAAGTTTAGTATAGGGAGACAGAGTTACATAGAACACTCTAGAACTCAGAGAGAGGCTGAGCACCAGTAAAAAAGGTCCTAAATCAACTGGGATCCTGAAATGTGGACAAGGACCAACTGGAAGCTTTGTTACCTACTACCCCATCTTGGGTAACAGATCTAGAGAGGAGAGAGAAGGGACCTGCCCACATCATGGGGATTTTTTTTGTCTTGTTTTGGAGGGGGGAAGGCAGGGCATTTGGGGTTAAGTGACTTGCCCAAGGTCATACAGCTAGCAAGTGTATCAAGTGTCTGAGGCTGGATGTGAACTCAAGTCCTCCTGACTCCAGAGCCATTGCTCTACTCACTGTGCCATCTAGCCATCCCCATCATGGTGTTTGACAGTTTCTTGAGTGCAGGGAATGGTTTTTGCCTCTTTTTATCCCTAGCACTTAGCACAGTATTAAATAGGAAATGTTTAATAACTGTTTATTGACTGCTGGCTTGATGGTGGTGAGTTTGCTTTCCAATACAGGGAAGCCCTGAGAAAAGTGAACCAAGAAAGAAGGAAGATCAGAAGCCAGCAGCAGTGGTAGTGAGACTTTGATCTCAAGCTTCCAGAATTTAATCAAGCCACAGAACAATAACCAAGGCAGAAAAAAAAAACTGGATTATACAATTCTGTCACTTTGATCCAACAGAACTTCCCAGTCTGCTGACAAGATCAGAGTCTAGCAGAATTCTGCTTATGCAGACCTAAAACTCAGCCCAAGAGCTTGTAAATCTCAGACCAGGGGATGAACAATTGGATTTTTTGCTCCCTATATCAGACCACTTTGGGAACACTGAAAGTATTCAGGTCCCCAACCTATCCCTGAGATCCTAAAATAACAAAACACTTAATACCCCCCCCCCAAAAAAAAACAGAACCAATCTAGACCTTCCCTCCAGAACTATGACAGACCCTCTCTGTAACATACAGTCCAAAGTCAGGAAGCAGTATGGACACACACAAAAAAAGAACTCCACCCTTATTAGCTAATTTGATGTCAGGTATGGTGAAGACACAAATGAAGAGAATAATTCCCAAATATCTACAAGCAATGCCACAGAGAAAAACACAGCTTGGATACAAACTCAACTAGAATTTCTGGAAGAGATAAAGTAAGAAGTTTTATTTTTATTGTTTTAAGAGTTAGAAACTTTTTTTAAGAAATGGAATGAGATTATTTGGATGGGGGGAGGAAAAGGAATAAGAGTAATGGAAACAGGAATTGACAAGGGGATTAACAACCAAGCACAAAAGGTGAAAAATATTGTCCAAGCAACAAACTCCTTGAAACTTAGAATGGACGAAATAGAAGTCAATGATTTCATAAGTCAACAAAAACATTAAAACAAAGTAGAGAGCCTGAATTTATTTTTAATTAGAATATCTTACAGGAAAAACAACTGACTTGGAAAATAGAAAAAAAAAGAATCATTGGACCATCACAAATAGAAAATAGTATATGAACATATTTATCTTTCTCCAGAGAAAGAACTGATAGAGTCTGAATGCAGATTGAAGCATACTTTATTTTTCTTGGTTATTTCTTTTCTTTTTTCGTCTGTTTTCTTTTATAACATTACTAATATGGAAATATGTTGTACATGCCTGCATATATATATATACACATATACACACACACAAATATATATGTATGTATATATAAATATAACATATATCGAATTGTGTGCCTTCTCATTAAGGGGTAAGAGGAGAGAGGTAGATGATTTAGAGCTCAAAATGTTTTTCATGAATTTTAAAAATTGTTTTTACAAGTAATTAGAAAAAAAAATAAAACTAGCTGAATTCAAATCCAACCACAGTTATTGTCATTCAGCCATTTTTCATTTGTATCGGACCTTCATGACCCCACTTGGGATTTTCTTGGCAAAGATGCTGGGCTGGTTTTCCATTTCCTATTCCAGTTCACTTGAAGAGGAATTCTCTTGACTTCAAGCCCAGCACTCTATGCACTGCGTCACCTAGCAGCCCCTTCGGATTGCAACCCTGGCTGGCTGTTGTTCAGCCGTTTCAGTCATGTTTGACTCTTCATGATTCCATTTTCTTGCCAAAGATATTGAAATGGTTTGCCTTTCCTTATCTTGCCCATTTTATGGATGAGGAACTGAAACAGAAAGAGTTAAGTGACTTGCCCAGGGTCACACAGCTAGTGTGTCTGGAAGATGAGTCTTCTTGATTCTAAGCCCAGTGCTTTATCCACTATGCTGCCTAGCTTCCTGCCAACCCTGGCTGTGTTACCCTGGGCAATTCATTTAACTTCTACCTACTACAGTTTCCTCATATGGAAAATTGTGATAATAACAACAATTACCTCTCAATGTTGCTGTGAGGATAAAATGAAATAATATTTGTAGAGTCCTTTAAAAAACTTTAAAGTTCTACACAAGTCCTAGGTACTATTAGTAATATAATTATTATTAATATATATATTCATATATCAGTTCATCCATATCTATATCTGTACCTATATCTGTGTCTATACCTATGGCTACTGATTACAATTAGCTTTTTATTGGTTTTTACATTACTGAAGTAGAATTAAAAATCCTCAATTTGATTAAATTTATTGACAATAGAATCTTGTGTAACTAGGAAAAAAAAAGGATAAATCAGTATTTTATTTTGGGTTTCCATGACATAGTTACACATATGTGGAAGAGAAATAGGAATGGCATTTGGTAATGATGATTGATTCATAGCAGTAATTCAAAAGCAACTGGATGATAATTTGTTTTCTTTCATATTTTTCAAAGCTGATTGAGTTAAAAGTTGGTCCCTAAGGGCTATAGACTCCAGAAATTGTCATCGGCTATCTGTCTAGTAGATACTGGACGAATTTCAAAATTGAAATAGCTGTCAAGTTCACTTATGGGAAATGTCATTAAGGAAAAGAAAACAGTATTAGTAATTATGCCAATAAGAAAACAACAGAACAAGAACTGAACAAGCTAGTTGTTAGGAGCAGTGGTATTCATTAAATCCCTATTAATACTGACAGTAGGCAAAACAGTAAAGGATGTCCAAACTTCTCTTTTACCACTTTTACTTCCGTCTCTCACCCTTTCATCCCCCTTCTCCCGGAGCCCCTGCTGCTATAAATATTATCATTACCTAAGAACAAATTACAAAATAACTAAGATTCTTCTCAAAATCCATCCACATTGAAGGCAAAGCAGTGATTTTCTAAGATAATGAGAATGGATTTCGAGATTTAACATGTGGGCACACAGGGGAAGTCAGCCCTTCAAAATGTCCCTGATTTCCATCTTTATTCCCTAAATACTTGGGAAAATTAAGCCCTGAAAAGTAAAGGGTTTCTTCTCTCGATAGACATGAGCTGTCTCTGACTGGAGAGAGCTCATTCATTTGGTGTATTTTTTGGTATATTTTCATCCATATAACTACTCTGAATTCTGTTTGCTATTTGTTTGAATAAATATGTTTACTTTCTGTTCTCTATTTGTAATGATCTTTTGTCCAAATAGTTTTGGTGGAAAGCAGTTAAAATTGTATATGTTAAAGGTCTCTCTTCTTTAATGGTAGTGACCAAGTGCGAAGATTGGGGAAATTAGAGATAATTGCCCATTCTCCTGCTCCTCAATTCACTTACAGCTTTTGAAAGACAGACCATTAAATCTTTGCAATAGAGATGGATTTAATTGGCTCAAATTACTTCTTTAATTGACCCTATAAAAGGGAGGGGGGCAGGAGGGGAAGAAATTAAGAGAGCTTAACCCAAATCAAAGAACTGCAGTGAATCTAAGCCCCAACTATGTCCCAGGGGAAAGCAAAACTACTAATGTCAGCATTGCTAAGACAAAAGTAGTAGTATCATGTATGGTGTTTCAGTCACATATGCTTTCAACTTTGAGTACACCAACCAGAGAAGATGGAGCCTCTTTACCAGCCTCTGGGGTAGAGAGAGAGGGGTGTGATTTCTTGGACAATGTTGAATTTCTTGAGAATTCTGGAATCTGGTCTTTGGAAAGAGGTGAAAATTCCTAGCTAGAACCTGCCTTTTGACAAGATGATGATGAAACATGTTGACTATGAGATAAAGGAGAAGCAAGAGACCAAGCCCAAATACATAGGATTTTACCTTTTGTTGCTAGAGTGAGTTGCACAGAGGTGTGGTTCTGATTGGTCTAATTTAGAAGGGGGTTGTCTCTCTAGCCACCCTACATTTCTTTCTCACTGGAAGAAGTCTAGGGAGTACTGAAAGGACCCAGGTTCGAATAGTCCCTTGGGTTATAGGTGGGACCCACAGGGATTCAAAAGCTTCCTTGTCTTGTAACCCTAAGTTGATTTGTATTGCAGGGACACCAATCTATGAAATGTGGCTCTGAAGACTTTTAAGTCCCTGGGGAAAAGTAAGACTCACTACATAATGAGAATGGCATCTGCATTCTTTCTGAGAGGAGAAATATAGGCAGACTTACATCGATTTTGCATTACTATGTTAGTGCTTGAGTAGCATATAGTTTGTTGTTCAATCATTGCTTACACAATTATCTACCAAATCCCAAATTTGAATATTCCCAAAATAACCAACAGGAATTCTCATTAGAAAGGCTATTTTAAAAGAGGTCAAATAACCAATCACGTTCCCCCATATCTATGAATTGAATAACGTATAACAGACTTAATTTTTCAATTTTATGTTTCCTTATGGGAAGGCTAAGAGAATTTCAGGCACAAAATTGGGACATTTACTTCAGGGAAATTGAACCTATAAATGACCCAGGTTAAGGAAGGGCACCTGAGAATATGAGATATCAGATCCACTGACTTATTTCGTTTAAAATGTCATTAAGCTGAAAACTCAGGGAGTCATGTGTTATTTAACAAGTTGTATTTGTAAAATACAGAGCAGACTTGTTGCTTTACTATACTTGGAATGGAAGACAATGATATTCATAAAAACTAGAGGACTCATCAGAAATGAAACAGCTCTGCATCGGTAATACAGGCCATCCATATGCTTGTGTAAAATTAGCCCTTCATTAGTATCTTCCAGAATGGCTCAGTATTCACTCGGGTGTCACTTGGCATGGAATGTTTCTCAGGCTGCTTGCTCTGGGTGACCTGGTTTGAATCCAATTTGATGCATCTTTCAGACACGTCCTTTCTCAGATGTATGATTGTGCCAATACTTATCAAACCAAGCATACAGCTCCAAAGGACACTTGGAAGGCCATTTTTCCTTCTAATTATTCTTTTTTTAAAAAGAATAATTCTAATCAATGTTGGTTTTTTTTTTTAAATAAACCTCGTGTTCTCTTTATTTTTTCTCTGTTAAAAACACTAAAATGTGCTTAAATGAATTCCACTTGCAGACATTGGACATTGATTATTAGAAAACGTAGTCTAAAAAGTAAATGGAGAGGATGAGAAGGAATTTAGTTTCTGAGATCGTAGACTAAGAGGATCTCAGTGCAAAAAATACTGAAGTGGAAAATGTTGACCAGGGCTAAGAATGGAGTATTTCTCTGTTTATCTCTACACAATAGCTCTATGCTCAGTTGTTTGCATTGCAACTCAGTGTGCAGCATTTATAGAAAAATGATCATAAATATTCAGGACTGATACAATCTAAATTCATTGAAGAAGGTGGATTCCAGTGTGGAAACTGCCTAAAAACTATGTCTAGGGCACTGAGAGGTTGTGACTTGCTCATGTCACAAAGTTAATATGTCAGAGGCAAAATGTAAAGTGAGGTCGTTTGGACTTCATGGCTTGTCCTTTATTCACAATGCTGTACTGTGTTTGTTATATTTCCCTTTGATCTCATAGAACTGACTTATAAAGCTACCAAGAAAAGACAATCATTTTTCAAGGCATAAATTCCTCTACTTAGATTAAGTAAATTCAGTTCACTAAGCATTTATTTCTGTGTTGGAGATTCAAAAGCAACATTAAAAAAAAAAACAACTTCCTGCTGTTGACCTTATACACTACTAAATCAATGCAATATGATGTGAGGATTGAGAAATAACTTAAAGATAGGGGAATCAGAAATGTCTTCTCATAGGTGGGACCTTACTAAATTTCATCTATGAAATAAACAAAATCTTGATACATGTACCAGGTAGAGATATCATTGAGAAAGAAAACAGAAAACTAATATCAGTAAGAAATATTAATGCAGTACCATGAATAAATGGGTAGCTAGATGGTACAATTGGATAGAGTGTTGGACCTGGAATCAGGAAGACTCATCTCCCTGAGTTCAAATCTAACTTTCAGATACTTACTAGCAAGTCACTTAACCTTGTCTTGCCTCAGTTTCCTCATTTATAAAATGAGTTGGAGAAGGAAATTGCAAACCACCATCTTGAATAAGACATTTTAAAGATGTGTATATATGTACATATGCATATACTTATATATCACAATAAAATAATACTCTAATTTACTTGGTGAAACATTAAATTAAAAATCAAAAGGGAGGGGCAGCTAGATGGCACAGTAAATAGAGCAGCAGCCATGCAATCAGGAGGACCTGAGTTCAAATTCAGCCTCAGACCCTTAATATTTACTTGCTGTGTGACCTTGGGCAAGTCACTTAACCCCAATTGCCCTACCTTCCCCCCTCCAAAACGCAAAAAAAAAATCAAAAGGAAATTAATGGGAAAAAGTAAGAAAGAAGGGGTCTGGTGCTACTGAATTTCTAACTATATGGTAAAAAGTCAGCACTATTTTGTATTGAGAAAGAGACAGAGATAGAGACAGACACACAGAGAAATAGAGACAAACAGGAGAGAGACAGAGAAACATAAAGAAATATTAGAGAAACAGAATAGAAAAGCAAGATCCAAGAAAAAAATTGAATATAGAGACCCAATTTTAAATGTCTAAGAATACAAACCAAAGTCGGAAAAATTCCTCATTCAACAAGGATTGTTTATGAAAACAGGAAAGCAGATTAATAGAGATTAGTTTCAGAATTGCATTTCACATGATAGTGTACAATAAACTCTAAATAGATACAGATCCTAAATAGAAATGGTTACATTATAGTCTGTGAAGCTGCTTATTCAAGGTCATGCAGTAGACAATTTAAAATCTTCTCTACTTACTTTAACCAAATATGACAAAATTATCTTACATTTCTGTTTACATATCTACATTTTATTATATTTACAAATTTTTAACTTTTCCATATAACAACCTTTTGATATTGGGAAAAAAGACATTTTATCTCTATTTGAAAGAACAGGAAACGAAGGCTCAGAGAGCTCAAGGATTTTGATCATAGGGCTAGTTCAGTGTAAGCCAAGACTACAATTTAAGTGGATTTTCTAGTACATTTTCTGGAGACTCTCCAGATCTGCTTTGGTTACCACCACTCTCACCATCATCACCACCAACACAATCACCACCTTCTACTACTACTATTACTACTGTTGCTACATAAATAGCGCTACTTCCCTTAGTACTACTTTCACTGATGCTACTGTGATGCCATGATTCCTAAATTGCAGTTTCAGACATACTATTTTGATGGAGTCTATGGTCTCTTCAAAGCCAGCATCTGCTGGTTACTGAGCATTGTTCTTGTTTCTTCAGAAGTGTTTCTCCGATCTTCTCAGTCCTATACCAAAACATGGTCAAATTGGAATGACTAAAGAGAGACAAAAATGATAAGTCCAGACAGGCTTAGTTCATGTCTAACTGGACAAAATAGCATGTGGTCCAATTCATTCTGGCTTTATCTCTTGGTGATTGATATTATTGGTACCGACCATTGATTCAACTATGTTGATGACTACGGATTGTGAATACTATTCAAATAAATGAATTTGATGTAATGCCACCAAGCTTAGGACTTCCTCATAGTAACAGAATGACTGAATATATTAAAATTATTGGATGCTCTGAATTTTTTTGCTTTGTTCAGTCAGTCAGCCTAAAATATGTTTTGATAAACTTTTGCTGGTTTCCAAGCCATTAGCAGCTCAAACGCAAGGTCATGCCCAGAGTAGAAATCTCAGCTGGATTAAATAAAATAAAATAAAATAAAAGCCCAGAGAAGATTAATATATATTTGTGTGTGTGTGTGTATGTATGTATATATATATGTGTACTATTCATTGATACATACGTGTGTGTATATCTGACAACTGTTAGTTTCATTATCATGGGCTCAACACTTCATTTTTATTTGCTGCTATACAATGATAGGATTATGCATTTAGAGCTCAACAAGATGGCCGAAGTTATTTAATCTCCTCCCTTCAGGTGTAGATGGATAAATTGACGCTGAGATGTCATATGACCTTCCCAAGATGTGGTAGGAATGAGGATTCAAATCCATATTCTTTGATGCCAAATCCAGCATTCTTTCCAGCACTGCACTTGTTCCTCGATCTTGAAATTGTTGGGAAATATGAAATAGATCATTAAGGTAGTGCCGCCAACTTCAAACATTTAAAATAGTGCTCATGCATTTCCAGCATGGGCTCATATGGTTCTCTGTGTGTATTTTATAAATGTATATTTTATTTGATCTTACCTATGGTGAGGCCAGCAGGACAGCTCCAATCCAATGTCTCCCTGTTAGCTCCAGCTCAGCATGCCCAAAAGCAAACTTCTCATCTTACCCCCAACAAATGTATTCCTACTAATGTCTTACTCATTTCTGCTGCTGTTACTGCCACCTTCTCAGATTGCCTCCCTTTGAGACTTGACTCCCCCCTCAGCTTTCCCCTGTACCTCTCTATCTCTCTGACGACTCTATAAAACGATTAATATCCTGTGGATTCCATCTCAATATTCTATGTGACATCTACCCTCTATTTTCCATTGAAAATGGGGAAATGATATTTAATCCAATTCGACTTAGTAATATTTATTTTTTAAAAAGTGCTGGGTTAGGTTCCAGTGATAGAAAAAACAAAAGAAATAGTACTTAACTTCAAGGAGCTTACATTCAGCTACAAGGAAAATACAAATATTAGCTGTCTCCACCCAATCCCATCGAAAACCAGAGGAAGAGAGCCTAAAAGTATCAGTCAGTCAAACAACTAGAATTCTTTAAGCATCTGCTCTGTCCTAGGCATTGTGCTAAGCACTGGGGATACAAAAAAAAAAGGCAAAAAAACATATCCTGCCCTCGAGGAGCTCATAGTCTAATGGTGTAGATAATCTGCTGCAAACAGATATGTACAAGCAATACATAGAGGATAAATGAAGCTAAACGACAGAGGGAAAGTAATAGAAATTTAGGGAAGCTTCAGTCCCAGAGTATTTGGGTGATGGATAGAGGGCTTCCCGGCAAAGGTCTCTGTACTTATTCAAGAGTTTGGCTGCCATTTTCCAAATTACTCTTACCTCCAACTTTGTCCTAATTAAATGATCACTATTTCAGTGTTATGATATGTCTGAACAAGTATTAGCATGATGAACCACTGAAATCTAGATATCTTTGGAATTTCACAGTTCTCAGCTTGGAGGGCAAATGAGCCACAACAAGTAAATTACCATCATAAGTACCAACTATTTGAACCCCGTATTCTATCTGTGCATGTGATAGAGTTTTTAGAATGGACTGGCTTAATGGGTTTATGTAACTCAGAGGAAAAAGGCTTTCCCATTTAACTCTAAAGATCCTTTTGGACTATGGTGACTATTGAGCTAGGAGACCAGCTTGAGTCTTGCACATAAATGGTTACTTGAGTTTTTAAGAGTTTTACAATCTGTAAGAGGGGAAGGAGTAGAAAGTAAATGAGTTGAGAGCAGCAGCAGCAGCAACACTGAGAGAAGGACCTTTCTCAGCCCTTTTCTAACACTCCAAGAGTAGAGTTAGAAATACAGGAAAGAATGCCATAGTATAGAGGTTTGGGAAGGGGAGAGGAAACTCACAGTCTATATGAGACATAATCTGTATGAATAGAAGATCATTTGCATTTTGTCACAGAGGCAATAGGAAACCATGGCTATTTTTGCTTGCTAACATAATAGCCTAGATGAGGTGATGAAAAGCTGAAACAGGCCTTCCACAGAAAATACCTCCCTGTGCAGGGGAAAGGGGAAGATGATGATGATGATGATGATGATGATGATGATGATGATGATGATGATGATACTAATAAGCACTTCAATGTTTGCAAAGCAATTTATATATGCTATTTTCTTTTAAATGTTAGAGGATTTCTGATGACCAATAACAACAACTAAATTGATGAAACCATTTAGAGTATGGTTAAGGGGTACTAAAAATTCAAGAATTTGGGCTGTGCTAATAACAATGGCAATACCGTCCTAATTGATTTACATGGTTAGCACTTTAGCAGTTAAATAATCTAAAGATTACTTTATAGAACTGGGTGCATAATAATTGAAATCATGAAAAATACTGGAATGAATAGGGCCTAATAATGCTAGATCTTGAGATGTATTATAAAGCAGTAATTATCACATCTTCATGTTAGCAATTAAACAACAGAAAATAGATTAGTGAGAGTCTTGAGGATCCAGACGGAAGTATTCAAACATGTTTCTTGTTTTGGTTGTTGTCTTTCAGTTGTTTCAGCCATGTCCAACTCTCTTTGACCCCATTTGGGGTTTTCTTGGCAGAAGTACTGGAGTGGCTTGCCATTTTTTTTTTCCAGTTCATTTTACAGACAGGAACAGAGTCATGCAGAGTTTAAGTGACTTGCCCAAGTTCACAAGGCTGGTGCCTGAGGCCGCATTTGTACTCAATTCTTCCTGACCTCAAACCCAGTACTCTGTCTACTAAACCACCTAGCTGCCCATGCAAACCTAGTAGCTTCATTTTACAACTAGCAAAGCACACAAACTACTCAGGAAAGGACATAGGTGGAGTCTATTGCAGTAGTTAAAGGAACTTTGCAGAAGAATTAGGCAGTCCAATCAATCTTGAAAGTTATCTATCCTTTTATTTGTAACATTTATAGATAAGTTGATTGGTTAGCTGCAGACACTGAAAGAATTTTGAAAGAAGTGCCATCTACCCCCTAAGCTGGGGTGACATTTGACACCTCCAAAATGAGAAACGTCCAATGAGACAGCACCATGACTGGGGCAGGACTGACAATTCTACACTAGGGGCAGCTCATTAACCTTCCCAACTAGGTCAGGGCTGACACCTTCCAAGGGTGTAGGGGGAAGGGCACACTTGATTATTTCATCAGGGAGCCTTATTCATTAGGGTGTTGAAGCCATGGCAGAAGGGGGGAATTTACCGTTGTCTTCTAAAAGTTGCTTCTAGGAGTTGATAGTCCCAACCTGTCACTAGGACTCCTGTTTCCATATTCTCCACATGCTTCAGAGCAGTTCAAGTGTTTTATAGGGTAGGGTGGGATCCCACTTTAGAAGAGCTTATAGACTTTCCACCTCACAGAAAAGTGGGCACCTTTAGACATTATGTTTGTACCCCCGGAAACTTCCTTGTTTAGGAGATCAAGTTGTGCAGTTTCCAAGGAGACCTAGTGACTAGGGCACAGATAGATTTATAAAAAGAAGACTAGATGTAAAAAAAAAAATCCAGACAAAACTGGAGATTTTTTTGAGTTATAAATAAGTTTCGCTAGTAGAGAAGAACTCCTGGAAAAACTGAAATGTAGTTTGTCAGAAATTAGGTATCTGAACACTTCGATCTACTAGTGATCTCATCAATGTAGTGGCGACCTCTGTCTGGACCGATTACACCCAGTTTGTGCCTTCCGGTCTGAGGGATATTTGTCCACATCCTCCTTCAGTCTGTCTTAGACTGTGGGTCACAACCTCATGAGATCACGACCCACAGTTTAAGAAGCCCTGCTAAATGATCCACCATGGAGCCACCTCATATGCTCAGGGGAGGGGGAGTGTTTCTCTAAATGTCCTCTCTCTGGATGCCAGTGGAGCACTCCTGAACTCGCCATCACTAGGTATCTCTCACTCTTCCTTTCTGACCAGGCCACTTCCTTTTATGGTCTCAGATGACATCTCTAAGCAACTTGTCCTTCAGAATTCTTTGTTGCTATCATGGGGAATCATTTACATGACTTTCATATGCATCTCTGCTACCCTTGGGGTAATCACAGGAATTCTTCAGACACTGAACAGCTCCATGACCCAACAGAGAATGCAAGCATTGTTCAGGCAGGGACCTCATGTCCATGACTAGCTATGTTAAAGATTTATTCAGTGTAGATGTAAGGTCATCTTAAAGGAGAATGTGCTATAAATGCAGGACAAGAGCAGGAAAAACCTCCTGAAGAAGGTGGGATTAGAGTTGAATTTTTAATAAAATCAGGAGCTGGAGGATAGGAGGGAGAGCAGCCCAGTGTTGAAGAAGAGCAATTGCAAAGGTGAGGAGTCTGGGGTTGGAACGGCCTGTGTGACAAACAGCAGGTAGCACAGTGTGAGTGTATTGTGAAGTGTGTATGTAGAGGGGACTGAAATGATACCAGCTTGGAAAGAGAAGAGGGGTTAGGTTGTGAAGGGATGCAAATCCAAACAGATGAATTTATATTTGATTCAAGATGTAATAGGGAGTCACAAGAGAATGCTGTGGGCAGGTCTTCTATTAGAAAAATCACTTTTCCTGTATTGTATTAGTGTCAATGTCTTTAAAAAGTATGTATCACCTTCTTTTTTTGCCTCCCTTATATTAGTGATCAAAAGTCCAGCAAACAAAGTTATTTCTGCTGCTGCATCTTTCAAGTAATTTTGTATGATTTTGACACATGCGAGGGAGAAACTATGTTGGAAGAAAACCTTGAGGGGGATATTTTGATATGCTCAATATATATATTTTTTAAAGTCAAGTCTTAATAACCACAATGGGAACTTGTAATGCCTTTCAGTGAATTGTGTGAATTTGCTTTGTCATCAAATTATTATTTTTTTGGAAGTGGAAAGGTTCTAGATGTATTGATTACATCCACTGGTGCCTTGATCCAGTTGGAACTGGATTGCAAGAATCAATCATTTGTTAAATTTTCAGGGTAAGCATTTATACTTTGGGAATTGGATAACATGCATCAGTTTGTTCTTTACTATTTAGACTTAATGAAAGTAAAGGAGGAATGTAATAATGTAAGTTAATCTTAAAAAGTGCCTTACATGTTCATTTTAGAGGGTAAAGCTGATTGTTAAATATTTCTATAACTATATAGCAACACTCTCCAATGACACACAGTAACAACTCTATTGTGATTTTTTTCCTTCTAAAATCTTATTTTATTTTTTTTTCCTTTTAAATCTATTTATTTTTAGTTGTAAATGTTGTCATTTAGTTCCACAGGTTTTTTAGTTCTACCTCCCCCTGCCCCCAAGGCATACAATCTGATACAGGTTCTACATATACTTTCACATTAAACATATTTTCACAACAGGAAAATTGCAAAGAAGAATTATAACCAATGGAATGAATCGCGAGAAGGAAGAAACAAAAATCAAGAGAGAGAGAGCAAACAGTTTGCTTCAATTTGCATTCAGACTCCATAATTCTTTGTCTGGATGTGGATAGCCTTTTTCATCATGAGTCTTTTGCAGTTGTGTTAGAACCATGCATAACTGAGAAGAGCCAAATCTATCAAAGTTAATCATCACAGATACAATATGTCTGTAATTGTGTACAATGTTCTCCTGGTTCTGCTGCCCTCACTCAGCATCAGTTTATGTAAGTCTTTCCAGGTTATTATGAAGTCCGTCTGCTCCTCATTTCTTATAGCACAATAGTATTCCATTACATTCACATACCACAACTTGTTTGCCTATTCCCCAATTGATGGGTATTCCCTTGATTTCTAATTCTTTGCCACCACCACCACCACCACCACACACACACACACACACACACACACACACACACAACCCTACTATAAATATTTTTGTACATACG
The DNA here is from genome assembly GCF_028583685.1 of Petaurus breviceps papuanus. Taxonomy (NCBI): domain Eukaryota; kingdom Metazoa; phylum Chordata; class Mammalia; order Diprotodontia; family Petauridae; genus Petaurus; species Petaurus breviceps. The sequence goes on from NW_027185759.1 coordinate 22,293,249, forward strand.
GGTCCTTTTGCCATTTGTATGATCTCTTTGGGATATAGTCCAAGAAGTGGTATATTGCTGGGTCAAAGAGTATGAGTAATTTTAGAGCCCTTTGGGCAGAGTTCCAAATTGCTCCCCAGAATGGTTAGATCATTTCATAATCCCACCAACAATGCATTCGTGTTACAATTTGCCCACATCTTGTCTTGTTTTTTCATGTTAGCCAATATGACAACTGAGATGTGGTGTCTGAGTTGTTTTGATTTACATCTCTCTAATCAATATTGATTTAGAGGCATTTTTCCCCATATGATTATAGATATCTTTAATTTCTTCCTCTGAAAACTGTCTGTTCATATCTTTTGACCATTTATCAATTTGGGAATGACTTGCATTCTTATAAATTTGACTCAATTCTCTGCATATTTTAGAATTAAAGCCTTTATCAGAGACACTGGTTGTAACAATTCTTTCCCTATTTTCTGCTTACCTCCTAATCTTGGTTGCATTGACTTTGTACAACAACTTTTCAATTTAATATAATCAAAATTATTCTTTTTGCATTTCATAATGCTCTCTATCTTTTGTTTGGTCATAAATTCTTCCCTTCTTCTTAAATCTGGCAGGTAAATTATTCCTTGGTCTCTCAGAGTGCTTATAGTACCAGCCTTTATATATAGATTGTAAACTGTTAACTTTATTTTGGTATATGATGTAAGTTGCTGGTCTATGCCCAGTTTCTCCCATACTATATTCCAGTTTTCCCAGCAGTTTTTGTCAAATAATGAGTTTTTATCCCAGAAGTTGGAATCTTTGGGTTTATCAAACAATTGATTAGTACAGTCATTGACTGTTGTGTCTTGTGTACCTAACCCATTCCAGTGATCCACCACTCTATTTCTTAGCCAGTACCAAGTAGTTTTGATTATTTCTGCTTTATAATACAAGTTAAAATCTGGTATGACTAGGTCATCTTCCTTAGCATTTCTTTTCATTAATTTCCTAGATATTCTGGACCTTTTGTTCATCCAGTTGAATTTTGTTACTATTTTATCTAGCTCTATAATTTTTTTTGTTAGATTGATTGGTACGGCAATAAATACGTAATTTAATTTAAGTAAAATTGTCCTTTTTATTATATTAGCTTGTCCTAGAAATGAGCAACTGATGTTTTACAAATTGTTTAGATCTGACTTTATTTGTGGGAAAAGTGTTTTGTAATTGTGTTCATATAGGTCCTAGGTTTGTTTTGGCAGGTAGATTCCCAAATATTTTATGATATCTACAGTAACTTTAAATTGGATTTCTCTTTCTACTTCTTGCTGTTGAATTTCATTGGAAATATATAGGAATGCCGAGGATTTATGTGGGTTTATTTTATATCCTGCAACTTTGCCAAATTTATTTATTGTCTCAAGCAGTTTTTTACTTGATTCTCTAGGATTCTCTAAGTATATCATCATATCATCTGCGAAGAGTGATAGCTTGGTCTCTTCTTTGCCTAATTTGATTCCTTCAGTTTCTTTTTCTTATTATTTTTTTCTAGCTCTATAAAATAAATTTTTGGTAGTTTGATTGGTATGACACTAAATAGATAAATTAATTTAGGTAAAATTGTGATTTTTATTATAGTAGTTTGGCCTACCCACGAGCAACTGATGCTTTTCCGATTATTTAGATCTGACTTTGTTTGAGTGAAAAGTATTTTGTAATTGTGTTCAAATTGTTCCTAGGTTTCACCCCCAATCTTATTGGAAATTCTTTTAGCTTATCCCCAGTACAGATAATACTTGCCGATGGTTTTAGGTAGTTGATAATTATCATTTTAAGGAAGACTCCATATATTCCTATGCTTTCTAGTGTTTTTAATAGGAATGGGTGTTGTATTTTGTCAAAAGCTTTTTCTGCATCTATTGAGATAATCATATGGTTTCTACTAGTTTTGTTCCTGATATGATCAATTATGCTTATAGTTTTCCTAATACTGAACCAACCTTGCATTCCTGGAATAAATCCTACTGATAAAAGTGTATTATTCTTGTGATAAGTTGCTGTAATCTTTTTGATAATGTTTTATTTAAAATTTTTGCATCTATATTCATTAGGGAAATTGGTCTATAATTTTCTTTCTCTATTTTGGCTTTTCCTGATTTAGGTATCAGTACCATATTTGCATAATAAAAAGAATTTGGTAGGACTCCTTCTTCACCAATTCCCAAATAGTCTATATAGTATTGCAATTAATTTATAATTTATTTTCTTTTTTTTTTTTTAAAGCAATTGGGGTTAAGTAACTTGCTCAAGGTTACACGGCCAGTTCTTTCTAGGTGTGGTGCTGAGTATCTGAGGCCGAATTTGATCCAGGTCATCCCGACACTGGAGCCGGTGCTCTTACTCGCTGAGCCACCTGGCCACCCCTAAGCAATTGGGGTTAAGTAACTTGCTCAAGGTTACACGGCCAGGTGTTTCTGGGTGGGTGCTAAGTGTCTGAGCCCGGGATTCGATCTCCAGGTCTTCTCAACACTGGAGCCGGTGCTCTTACTCGCTGTGCTACCTGGCCGCCCCTTATAATTTATTTTCTTAGAAGCACAGAGATGTCTGGACCTGTGTCTATTAGAGGGAGGACTTGAACCCGAGTCTTTGTAATTAGTTCTCCTAATGATAATTTTGAATTATGATACTGGATCTCTATGATACCAAAGTGACTCAGTAATAATTATAATAAATAGCATTGATAGTAATTGAAATCTTATGATGCTTTTTCCATATAGCATATTTTATATATAGTGTTTTATTTGAAGAGAAATGAGAATTAGCTCTCTCCCCTCCCCTCTCTCTCCCTTTTGCAATGTTAAATAACCACAACATAACACTGCATTTCTTTATAAGATTTTACACTTTTGTTCCAAAAAATATAAATTCATTAAGAAGAGGAACTATTTTTCTATTGTCTATTGATCTAGAGTGCCTAGAACAATTTCTTCCTTATTTTGAATTCTACTTCTGCCCCTAGGCCCACTGCTGTAAGAAATTATTGATGTAGGAATTATCTCCACTATTATAAATCATCTACTCTTTGGTCATACATCCCCTTCACATCCCAGTGACCCTGAACTCCTATAGATCGTTCAAACCCCATTTGTTCCTCACCCTTTATGACTTGATTCTTCATTCCCCTTGCCCTTGACGCTCTTACCCCAAGGTTTCATCTCAACTCCACTAAGCCCTTCTACTATACCCTCTGGAATGCCTGTTCCATAAGCAACAAACTTCCCTTCATCTAAAATCTTGTCCTTTTTCACTCCTTCCATTTAATAGCATTTTTTAAAACCTGGCTTCCTTCTGAAACAGAGCTTCCATGCCCACTCTTTCCATTACTGGCTACACCTTCATTCTCCTCAACTCATTGGTCAAAGAGAGGGAGTTGGAATGCCCTTTGTTCTCCCTGCCACTTCCAGGTTCTCGCTCTTCCTCCATCACTCAGTAACCTCTTTGAGGTTTATGCCATTAATATCTTCCACTCAATTAACATCCTTGTAGTTGTTGTCTACAGACCCATAGGTCACTCCCCTTCCTTCTTCAACTGGTTAGATACCTGGCTTACAACTTTTCTCCCCAAATCCTGCCTTCATACTAGGGGACTTCAACATAGATATTAATTCTCCTTCAAATAATCTCAACACTCAGGTCCTCAATGCATTCACTTCCCATGAGCTACAGAAGGTGTCCCTCAGGGTTTTGTCCTGGGCTGTCTTCTCTTCTCCCTCTTGACTACTTCACTCAGTCTTCTCATCAGATGTTCCCATCGATTTAATCACCATCTCTTGGGTGACGATTCTCAGATCTACCTTGCTTTCAACCAATTTCTCTGCTGCACTTCAATCTCACATTTGCAAGTACCTTTCAGACATCTCAAACTGTATGCCCAACAGACATCTTAAACTCAATGTGTCCAAACTGAACTCATTCTTGTTCCCCCTAAACCCTACCTTTCCTATTACTGTGGAAGACAACACTATCCACCCAGTCTCTCAGAATTGCAACCTAGAAGTCATCCTGGATTCCTATCTCTCACCTTCTCTCCCCTACGCAGCTGCCAAGTCTGTTGATTTTATCTTTGCAAAATCTCTTAAATATGGCTCCCTTCTCTCTGATATGTTATCACTTTGGTGCAGAACCTCATTACCTGAAGCCTGGATTATTGCAATAACTTGCTGATGGCTCTGCCTGCCTCAAGTATCTCTCCATTCCAATCAATGCTCTATTCAGCCACCAAAGCGATTTTCCTAAAGCATGTTTCTGATGATATCACCCCTCCCCCCTTCTCAGAAAACTCCAGGGTCTTCCTTTTGTCTCCAGGATTAAGTACAAATTGCTTTTTTGGCATTCAAAGTCCCTTATGACCTAGCTCCCTCTGACCTTTCCAACCTTCTTACACATTACTCCAGAGGTATATGGAGTGATCAGGGAGGACTAGCTCCTCTGGTGTGAAGACTTACCAAACCCTTTTCAGCTCTCCTCATCACCTGCTTTTGGTAGTAGCTGTAGCAGGCACTGCAGCCATATCCTAATAAAACCTTCTCCTCCGACTGGTCAGACTGAGGGTAACCAAGATGCCTCAAACCTATAGATGAGTGAGGAGTAAATAAGCATGTAAACAGACTTTCTCCAGTGGAATGTATGGATGAGAATAATTTTTGACAATGGGCTATGAAGGCAGCTCAAGCAGACACTGTGGAGTGCTTAGAACTTGGTCTTACACTGAAGATGCCAATGTCCATCACTGCATCCCAGGTCATCACCAGTCTTCTTGACTTTTTTTTTTTGCGCTAGACTTCAATGATTCTGGAGGAAACAGTGAGGCTAAGGACTTTTTACAACTCTGCCTCACTTAAATCCAATTCATGCTGGAGTTAAGACAACATCCATGATGTCAGTGGTCCTTCTTATAAATGAAGGATGAACAACAGCAATAAGACACTAATCCCAGACACTGCTCCCTGATCCAGTGACACTAAATTCTAGAAAAAGACGCTCCATCCATCAGCTCTGAACATTTTCTCTGCCCCTCTCCCCTGTCTCTCCTTCATTCCAACTACTGCTCTTCCTGGCTTCCTTTAGTCCCAACTAAAATCCCACCTTGTATGGGAAACCTTCCCCAGCCCCTTAATTATATGCCTTCCCTCTGTCCATCATTTCTTACATATCATGTATATAAATTATCTGTAACAATTTCTTTGCATATTGTCTCTTTCATTAGATCGTTGATGGCAAGTACTTTCCTTTTTCTCTTTTGTGTCTGAAGCACTTAGTATAGTGCCTGGCATATAGTGGGTACTAGTATGTATGCATGTGTGGATACATATATACAAATACACGCACATACATATACACACGTAATATTTATTTAATTACTTTTTATAAAAAAAATTTCACTTTTTCAATTACATGTAAAACGATTTTAAACATGTTTTGTAAATTTTGAGTTGCAAATTCTCACTTTTTCTCCCTCCCTTCTTGCCTCATTAAGAAGGTAAGCAATTGGATATAGATTATAAATGTGTAGTCACATTAAACATACTTTCATATTGGTCTTGTTGTGAAAGAAAACACAGACACAGAGGTGTGATCACTGCTCTCCTGGTCTGTCCGTGAGTGGCCACAAGTACTCTTTCCCACCCTGGAACTGTGACCAGGTGGGCTGTTCCAAATAGTCTTCCTCCTTCCCTTGGGACTGTGACTTGGAACCACATATAGGCAGTGCAACAGAGTCTTGCTCCCAATGATCTCCTTTTGACCTGTGGTTCAGCCTCACTACTGTCTGTGGACTCAGGGCTCCAGAACCCATCACTGCCCATTCAACTGCCCCCAAAGCCTGCTGCCAACTTGTCAAGGCATCACAGACCTCTCCTGTCTATGTTTTAAGTTGTCTTCAGCTGAAAAATTGCTTCCCCCCACCTTCTTGTTGGTTGTGTCACTCCAGAATTTGTCTTGAGATGCTGTTTTAAAATTGTTTGAGGAGAATTTGGGAGAGTTCAGGCAAATCTCTGCCTTTACTCCAGCCATCTTCATCATAGGCACTTAAGAAATGTTTACTGATTGATTGATAATAGTCCTAGCAATTTCCCTAAGTAAGCTATTAGGTTAAATGGTTTTGACAATTTCACCCAGAAAATTTGTCGTCATTAGAGGCTGAACTTGAACCCAGGTCTTAAAAACTCCAAGGCTTTATTGACCCTGCCAATCTGCCTTTCAGTTTTCAAATTATAGACATTTAACAAATGCCATGGAAAGGATTGGATTAGATTTGATTGTATTTGTTGACCTAAATTGTCACATTGGATTAATATGCAGCAGAAGCTGGTAAAATGGCAACCATGATCCGTTGCAGTATGAGTCATCAACCCCTCACAAGCATATGGCGTCACTGACGTTGCTCTCCTTTGTCCCTTGCTACCTCGTTGTCTGGGCGCCCTTTTGTTTGTCACGAATCTGAGATATTTCATGTAATATTTAGCATTATTTAATCAGGCCAAAGGCAGGAGTGGAGCAGTAAGACTGAGGTGAGCATAATGAAAACCATTTAATTCTAGTGACAGCAGCAGCCTCACGCCAATGCCTATGATACAGAGCTTGTGAGTTGGGAGCTTTAGGAAGGAAGTATTGTTTGATCAGTCCTCTCATCATGCTTGGCTTTGACAGCCTGGTCTATAAGAGCACAGAACACAATCCTGTCCCTCTCATTACTCTTATGAAGCATAAACATAATGAGGATTATATACACCACACCCGTATTTATCATATATTTTCCCTTTCTTCCCCATGGAAGAAATAATACCATGAAAATTATTTAAAAGCACTTTTGCTGTTGAGAAAATATCTCATTTCCAATTTTCTTGGTGTTTGGCCATTATCCAGTGTAACCCTAGCTTTAGAGACTGTAACAGGCATGTGGTTAGAAGCAAGGAATCGCGGAGCCAGGGAATGTGTTCTGAAACTCTCCTATGTGTACTTGCTGGCTGTAAATACACTGCTAGGGGGAAAAAGTACACTCTGCTGTTCCTTCCTCAAGGAACAAAAGTGAAGACAACAGAAACCGGGACCATGAGGGTGAGAGCAGGAAACAAAACCATCTCTTCTCTATACCAAAGAGTTTATGTTCCAAGGTACTCCCAGATGCATGGGAAAGGGTCCATTTGTGATTTGTTGTATATAAAAATGGTTCAGAGAATCTTAGAATTTCTGGGTTAAAAAGACCTCAGAGGTTATCTAGACTAAATCATTCCTGAAAAGAAATAGTTTCTCTCTAAAACATGTATGCCAAGTGGTTATCGAACCGTTACTCTAGGATCTTTTATGAAGGGAAAACCCACTGACTCTAATTCACATGGCATTGCTAATATGGAAAATGTTTTGCATGACTTCACAAGTGTAATGGATATCAAATTGCTTGCTTTCTCAAGGAGGGGGGAGAGACAGGAGGGAAGAAGAGAACTTGGAGCTCAAATTATTTTTTTTAAAGATTGTGAAAACATTTTTTACATCTAATTGGGAAATATTTCATGTATTTCAACATAGAAAGGTAGTCCTTAGCAGTTGTCTACACCATATTCTTTCCTTTGAAAATGTGAAGCCTACTGTTTTCAAGGAGGTATCTTTCTACCAAACATTTTCTAATGTTTCTATCTCCAGATATTCTCAAAGAGATATTTTAGTGGAATGCTAAGCATATAAGATTCTCAACTTCTCAAATATAACAGACACAGACTTGTTCTAAGAATTTCCCCTCTTATATTATGTATGACATGATTAGGTTTACTTCCTACAGAAGTACTTGACAAATCATTTTTTCATTCATTCTACAAATGCATGTTTTGGTAACATTAGAGGACACCTAGATAAAACAGTGGATAAAACCCTGGATCTAAAGTCAGAAAGATCCCAATCCAAATGTGGCATCAGACACTTACTAGTTGTGTGACCCCAGGCAAGTCACTTAACTGCTCTCTGACTCAGTTTCCCCATCTGTAAAATTTGGATAATGATAGCACCTGCATCCCAGAGTGTTTGTTATGATCAAATGAGATACTATCGTAAAGCACTTTAAGGTATTCTGCTGACATAATGTATATCACAAGTGCCACAGTGATACAAATAAAGTTTTTGAGGAGGTCAGAGGGAAGAGAATATAATTCACAGAATCATACAGTTTGGGAGTTTGAAAGACATTCCCAAAAGGGACCTGCACATTAAAGTGATTTTCCAACCTCCACTTGAATATCTCCAGAGAGACCCTTTTTCAAAGAAACTCATTTCATGCTTGGGAAGCACTGATTTCTAATAAGTTTTTATTATCATCCCCATTTTGCAGAGAAAAGTGAGGTGAAGAGAAATCCAATTACTTGCCCAGGATCATAGGACTAGTAAGTATCTGGAGCAGGATTAAAACTCAGGTCCCCTGACTCCAAGTCCATTGCTGTCCACTCTGCCACCTAGCGGCCACTCAGATCCACAGGGGACCAGTCTAGATTCATGTGACCCTTCCAGTGTCTGGCCCTTGCTCTGAACAGCTTTTCATTCACGGCTCAGCTGAAGCAGCACCTTCTTTGAAGACACTCTCAAATCCTCAGCTAGGAGTGCTGCCTCCTCCAAATCCAATTCTATCTGTGTTGTATAAACCTGCATGCGTCCCTGTATCTCTGGAATTGATTATTACCAGGTTAGAGACTGATTAGCTTTTGTTTTTGCAATCCCAGAGTTTATTAGGTCCAATGCCTAGAAGACAGTAGGCACTTAACAGATGCTCAATCAATCAGTAAGCTTTTATTAAGTGCCTACTATGTGGCAGGCTTTGTGGTATGCACTGGGGATACAAAAAGAGTTAAAAGACAGTCCCTGCCCTCAAGGGCGATCTAATGGAGAAGAAGGCATGTAATCAACTGTATACAAATCAAACTGTATACAGGCTAAATGAGAAAGAAGGAACCGAGGGAAGGTATGGGAATTAGGAAGGGGTGGGGAAGACTTCCTGAAGCAGGTGGGATTGTAGTTGGGATTTCGGGGCAGCCAGGGAAGGTGGAGGGAGAGGTTCCAGGCATGGGGGCAGCCAGAAAGGAGATGGTGTTCCTCTGTTGATTGATTACATGACTGTTAAAAAGTTCCTTCCCTTCTCTCACCTTCAATTTCCTCTTCTAAAAAAGAGGTGATAAGGCTCTAGGCCACCTCCCTTGCAGGCAGGGGTTGTTGGTAAGAAAGCATACTAACACCTTGTGCTTTAGTGGTGTGAGCTGTTATGATGATGCCTTCAGCTCTGCTTTGTCAGGTCCAGGCAGAAGGGGAGTCCTTTCGTGGAGCTTGGAGTGAAGCGAGCTGATGCCTGCTGAATGCCAGGTGTTGATGCCAGTTCAACAAGGCTGGATGTTCAGCTCACCGTAGCTTAATAATGCATTGAATTTGTTCCAGTGAAATGTTTGTGTTTGTTTTTATTTTTAAATGGAAGATGTAACCAACTGGTTACATGTTACCACTCAGTGCACAAAAGGTGTTAGGGGTGGGGAAGAGGAGTGGGGAGAGGTCATCATTCAGTTTTGAACTTCATCATCCTCAAGGATGCCTTCCTTGGCCTGCATCCTGTTCACAGTACAGAGACTGATATATTCTACTAATCTGGGGAGTTTTACAGACATGGTTTTGAAGGAAAGTATCTGCCCAGATGTTTCTTTTTCCTATCAATTTAGGAAACAGGGTAAAATTGGATATACTATCATAATCATTTAAAAACATCTCAAAAGCCAGACTCTTCTTCAGGAGATGCCATGTGGATTAAAAATGTCCCAGTGACTTCTCTTTAAAAAAAGCAAGAAATCAGAAGCAAGTCCCTGTCACTGGGGGCATTTTTTTTTCCTCTTCATTGAGAGATTTGTCAATGTCAGAAACATAACAAAACCCAGGAGACAAAAGCCACGTGAAGCTGAAAGTCTTAGATTTTCCTTTTTGTGGTTTCTTTTCTCATCTTTGTGTGTTTAAATTTGACTTTGGGGTCCCACAGTGTGAAATTCAACCTTAATGAAATTGAGAAAACTGTGCATTTGAAAGACGTTTACAATTGCTGTTGTTTCATGGAGTTTCCTCCTGCCAGCTTGAAAACAATCACACGTCATTTGGGCATGATGAGGTCAGTAATTCAAAATATTAAATTTCTTTTGGAGGACAAGAGATAGCATGGAGAGCCCATGGATCAGACACAAAGTGAGTTTATAACATGTGAAAGCTTAACATGTTCTCAGCAGCAGTATTTTGGGATGGTGGGAAGTACAAGGCAAAGGAGTGATTGGCAGGTGCCCAGGAGAAATGTCTGGAGTCTCAGTGATCCTTCTAGCAAGAAAAACAGGGGGAGGGGGCAGAGTAGAGGAATACTTGGCAATTATAATGAAGGCATGTTCAGGAAAAGAAAGTCAATTCTTTCTTCCCCCAAATCAGTGTTGTTTTGTTTTATAATATTCATGAAAGCAACACTAATAATAAGGCTTTAGGTTTACAAGATATTTTATTATATTATAAATCACTTACAAATACCACATAATTTTATACTTAAAATAATCCTGGGAGGTGGGTGCTGTAAGTACTCCCTGTTTTATAGGGGAGGAATTGAGTCAGACAGAGACAGAGGTTAAAGTGACTTTCCCAAGGTACTATAACTAGTAAGTGTCTGAGGCTGGGTTTGAACTTGGGTTTTCCTGACTCCAGGTCCACTGTTCACTGTTCTAAGATAGAACAGTGCCACCTAGCTCCCTGTTACAAAAATTAAGTTAATTTCAAGATTAGCAAAAATATAATGACCCCTAAATTCCACATGGTTTCCTCCTATTCATTTTTGAGAAGTAATTTTAGTTAAAAAGTTTTGAGTTCCGTTAGAATTATTCTAAACCTGCTGTTAAAGGAATTTCTAACAACTAGGCAAAGTGTGGGCTCTCTGCCCAATTTTACATTTATATCTATGCCTGGTAAACTCATGGACTCTTTATATTTGGGACAAAATTCCATTTACTGTAAACTTTTGGAGAACAATACAGAGGATTATATTATAGTGTTTATGAATGGACAGCCACTGGGAAAAGGTGTCAGGGAGAGAGCAAACCTTTTCATGTGATTTCCCTCAGCTTCTCTTCCACTTTGAAAGAGCTGAAAATCTGATGACCCTTAGTATTTCCCTTATCTGCCCCAGCCCAGGCCTCCCTTTGCTTCTCTGAGGTTTGTTTACATACCGTACTTGCTGAACCTCTTGAATCCAGACCTGAAGAATCTCTCCTCCTGGTTCTAAAAGAACCTTTTATACAGTTTTCTTAAGGCATGGCCCCATCTTTACACACAATGACTCTGATTAATTTAAGGAGATATAAAGGCTCTGTTACTTTGGGGTTCTGATTGTTTGAATCAATCAAAAAATGATCTTAAATAACAAAGGAAATTATTTCAAACTGGTGAGATAATCAGGGGAGTCCCACTATGGGTTTCCATTGAAATTTATCCTCAAACTTTTCACATTTAGTATACAATATTGGTGCAAATCCTATTGTTAAGATTTTTTTCCTTTACTTTGAAGCAGTTTCTTCCTATTTAATCTATATGTACCTTTATAAGCATATGTTACAATGTCAGATCCATGATAGGAAGGATTGTTTCTTTTTTTTTTAAATCTCTCTCTTTAAATTGTCTCTCCAGGACCTGGCATATAACTTAATAAATAATTTAATAAATGTTTTAACTGTTAACTGGCATTTTAATACCACAAAGAAGAGTCCCATGTATACAGAAATATTCTTAAAAATGCTTTTTGTTTTTAGCAAAAATAACACCAACAAAAGAGACCATAGGCAAAGGGAGGATTACCCATTGATTTAGGAGAATGGCTAAACCAGTTGTGGCATATGAATGAATATAATAGAATATGATTTCTCCATCAGAATAATGTGATAATTCAGAGAAACGCAGGGCATCAGAATTCTAACTAGTGACCAGTCTTGATTCCAAAGTACTATTGATGCAATATTCTTCCCCTCTGTGAAAAAAAAAAAAGAAGTGGTAGAGAAGGGATGCAAAATGTTGGTTACACTGTCAGTCATGGTCAGTGCCTCAGTTACTTTTGATTCATTTTTCTACATAATAGGGAGAGAAGAGAGAGATGAGTTGGCATTGGGAAGTGAACAGATATTAAAGTAAGATAATCAATATCGCTTTTTCCTCCAAAGAAAAAGGTCCACTTACTTGCAGTATGGCTCAAATGGTCTGATATAAATCAAATTGAGATCCTAATTATGCTTTTGAGATCTGTTACCCTACAGCTTAATAAAAGTTGAAAGTATTATATAGCCTATCTTTCTGACAATTTATAAGTGGATGAACTCAATAGATATTATGATTACGGTTGATCATTCAATTTTTTCCCTTTCACTGAAAGCAAGCTGAATAATGATATTTGATCTCAGTAAACTGCCATTTCCTTATCAAGCATATTTTCATTCTCCTCTTAGTCATAATATTGCATTCTCAACTTGCAAACCCCATAGCTCATTTCAAATTATTCACTCAAGGCCATTATAGAAGCAGGAAATTAACCCCAACTTATTGCGTCAGGGCAGGTAAGAATAAAGTGAATGGAAGCATGAATCTGGAATCCTGCATTCAAATAGAGCTTTGTTCATTATGTGACTTTGAGAAAGTCATTTCCTATCTGAAAAATGGGTTTAGGGATTCAGTGACCTGTACAGTAACCTCCAGCTCAAAATCCTTTGTTATTATGATACTCAGAGCCATTATTCAAATTGGTTTCTCCCTGTATTTTATTATGAAATTAAACATCTAGCAATACTCATCTATGATAGAACATTTGGCAGCTTGCTACAAAATAGAGCTCATTCTTTTTAACACTAGAGTGTCATGATAAAGGGGTTTTCTAATTCTTGGCATTTTCATACCTATTGGCACCCCTGCAGCCAAATACTCAGTTTTAGAAGCAGAATGACTCTTTGGACTTGCCTTCAGCACCTAAATATTTGAGTATCCTTTTAATATTGTTTTTATTGTAGCATTTTATTTTTGAATCAGTCCCTTGTCAGAATGAATTAGTATAGTCATTGTTGTGACTTACATCTTAGCAGCTCATGGTTGTGAGTGTGTGTGTGTGTGTGTGTGTGTGTGTGTGTGTTTGTCTGTGTGTTTTCCTTTTAAGAAAAAACTCTATCAGGGGCGGCCAGGTAGCACAGCGAGTAAGAGCACCGGCTCCAATGTTGAGAAGACCTGGAGATCGAATCCCGGGCTCAGACACTTAGCACTCACCCAGAAACACCTGGCCCTGTAACCTTGAGCAAGTTACTTAACCTCAATTGCTTAGGGGCGGCCAGGTGGCTCAGCCAGTAAGAGCACCAGCTCCAGAGTCGGAATGACCTGGATCAAATCTGGGCTCCAATACTCAGTACCACACCCAGAAATAACTGGCCATGTAACCCTGAGCAAGTTACTTAACCCCGATTGCTTTAAAAAAAAAAAAAAACTCTATCAAGGGAGAAATCTGCTCTGCCATGAGTCTAAATTATTCCAAAGTTTCTACAAGTGATTTGACCAAGGGCTGTCCTCTTGTTGCTTCTCCATTTTCTGTGGGAGATGAGATGAGCTACAAAGTCAGATTGACTCCAGGGGAAGATTAGTATCCAACGAGCAATGGCAGACACAGTGGCAATGATGCCATTAGGAACTGCCAGGTCATGGAGTCCTGTTGGCTGCTATGGTGCCCATTGGGCACAGCTCACTGTGGGACACTAGAATGCTGCAGTACAGCTTGGTCTCCCCTGTGCCAGGTCCTAGGGGCAATGAATTGCTAATGGATTCTCATCAACAACCCAAGAGGAAGCAGGGGAGAAATTGGATGTAAAAGTATCAAATGAGAACATCTGACATCAGGGGTGTGGAGGGTTCTTAGATCTCAGTGACACTGGTCAAGTCCTTGAGTATATCAGAAATAATGAAAGGTGAGAAGGAAACAGGATAAATTATCCCCTTTTTCTTTGTTGTGATTCTGATTTGCAGCAGCAAGTTCATGTTATCAGGAGCTAATTCCTCTTACTTGCTAAAAATGTGGTTTGACATCATTTAAAAAGAGAGAGAGATATACCATAGAACAAAATACTTCACCCCCTACCATTCCCTCCCTAGGGCAAAAAAATTGTTTGGATCACTATTGTAGAAGAAACTTGTAGACACGTTTCTGCACTCTTGAAATTCATGAATGGTTCCCTCTCCTACCTGTCTTTGGCAAATCACTTCCACTAAGCCTTCTCTGATATTGCTCTGATCAGACTTTGAGCTTTTCTGAAAACTGACTCAATCTGCATAGTGACTTTTTACCTGAAGCAGA
>NW_027185759.1:22307737-22308078 GCF_028583685.1 Petaurus breviceps papuanus
AGCCAGTATACTGGGAAGTGTTTAACAACTATCTCTTTAGGAGAAAAAAAGTATGCAGGAAACATTTTAAAGTTTAACCACCATTACTAATATTTTCAAGGTATACATAAGCATTTTAAGTTGAATTTTCATTATTAACATTTGCTCTATCACTTTCTTAAATCTAGGCAATTAATAAATAAATAGATATATAGATGGATGGATAGATGATAGACAGACAAACAGATAGATAGATGATAGATGGATGGATGGATGGATGGATAGATAGATAAATAGGTAGATGGATAGATGATGGATGGATGGATGGATGGATAGATGGATAGATAGATAGATAGATAGAT
>NW_027185759.1:22308088-22322820 GCF_028583685.1 Petaurus breviceps papuanus
GATAGATAGATAGATAGATAGATAGATAGATAGATAGATAGATAGATAGATAAACCCCAATTTATAATGCTTACCAATTTCTGAGGTATAAATACCCACACTGTAAATTTAACAACAGACTCTAGAATGGTTAGGCATTGGCTCCAGCTCAACCCTGATCATAAATAAGCCCTCTGAAGACAGGAAGGCACTTTCTGTTCTTTGTTTTTCCCTACTGAGAAGCATAAAGCTTTGACTACCATAGGTATTTAAGAAATGTTTCTGATTGACTAATTGACTGAACTCCCGGTGCGCCTTTTGTTCTTTGGTCCCACTCAGGTTGGGTCTAACTTTGACAATCTGTGCTTATCTATCTTCTCCAATTTATAATACTCTGCAAACTAATTGGTCCAAGGTTGACATCACAGTGATCATGGATGCAAAATATAAATAAGTAAAAATAGTCCTAAAGTCCTGCTAAAGTCCTGCTAAAGGCTTCACCGACCTGCTGCCCCTACGTTTTGTTTCTCTGTGACTAATAATTTCTGAGGCATTATTCATAGCATCATATACTTAGAGCTGGATATAATCTTAGGCATAATTTATTCTGACCCTTTTATATTAGAGATGAGAGAGCTGAGACTTTGAGGTGAAAGAAGCTTCCCAATGTCACACTGGGAGGATAGAGGAGAGCTGGGAAGTGAACCCAGGCCCCAGTGAAGAGGGTACCCACTAAGAGGGTTAGGGTTTCTCTGGTGACCCCAAAATACCAACAAGTTGGGTTCTGCCAAACAAATTTGACTCAAGTCTTCTCCACCAATGAAAAGTAAAATTTATTAAAAGTTAGCTTGCATTAGACACAGAGTAAGTCTGTGTAGGTCATTCTGTGGGTCTTTCACTATTCTGTGGTGCTCTCAGAAACATGAAGACCAGATGGGGTCTTATATAACAGAAGGTTGTGGAAGGAATCTTGGAGTGGTCTAGAGGAGGAGTTTGGGGAGGGTCTTCAGGAGGAGTTAATGAGGTCAATGAGACTACAGACAAGGGTGGGCTAGGCCAGTTCAAGGGTGGATCAATATTTTGGTAGGTGGGAAGTTTAGTAACAGATGGTGGGAAGTCTAGTAACAGAGGCTTGGACTCAGCCACAATGTAAGGCTTATTGCCTCATGCAAATGCCTCATCTAATGGGATGATTTAATCAAGAGTCCAAGGGAGATTCCCAGAGCCTATAATACCTCAAGGACCCAAGGAGAGCTCCAGGGGGTTCCCAGAGCCCATAACTCATCACCAGGACTCCATATTCAGGGCCTTTTTCCCTTGGCTAGGTTGCTTCATAACATAGCATTTCTAAGTCTTAGGTACATTTTCTTTAAATTATATGCAACAGACCAAATACAATACAACAAAATCATGACATTTTAGAATTGAGAGTAGGATGTATCAAAACCCTGAGAGACAGAGTTTCTGGGTAATTAATGATCAGTTTATTAATTAGGCTAGTTGACAATAAATTGATGGTCCATGGTTTCTCTCAGTAACCCAAGATCCCAAAGGAGACCCTGAAATTCTTTAAATCTCTTCTGAAAGGGAGCCCCTTTACAAGTGAAATTTAACCCTGATTGGGGGACATTTAATGAGAAGATGGGATAAAAGTCGTCAGCTCCTGGAACTCAACAGCCTCAAGGTATCAGGGCAAAGAGAGGCCATTTCCATCTAGACCTCTTTAACTTAGTTTTCTCTTTCATGAACTGAGTTACACTAAACTCTGATGGAGGAAATCAAGGACCAGTGGCTCCTCCTCCAGCAAAGGCTCATCCAGACTGGCTTCTGTTTATACTCTAGACAGAATTTAGGTTTCCTAGTGGAGTGGTGTCCTGCCAAAAGTTGAGTGTGTGTCTTGAGGGCTAGGAGTGTTCTCATCACTTGACCATGCCCTGCAGAGACTGACTCACCTTTTCTGGACATGACTTTTAACAGAAATAAGAGGGGAAAGGGTACATCACAAATTAATAATTAGTTAATATAAGAATATGATATCAATTTCTCTCAAGGCGAATGGTATAGTGGCAATAGTCACAGGATTTGGGCTAAAATTTCAGACCTCAGAGGCATAATTGAACCACTTCAATTGAAACTTGGTTCCAACATCTGTAAATTGAAGAGGTTATGCTTGATGATTGCTGAGTACACTTTATATTTTAAATATTTATGATCCTATGTTGTTGTTTTTTTTCTTTTGGACTGAATCACTTGACTTTTTAGAGTACGTCACACTTGGTACTAGTCTCTGTGTTAGGTTCTGGGGAAACAAAGATAGATTTGGACTTGTGCAGGCTTTCAAAGAGCTTGCATTCTATAGGTGGAAACAATATATACGTGTGTGTGTGTGTGTGTGTGTGTGTGTGTGTGAGGGCCAGTAGTGATCTTAGGGGTCATTTGGTCCAACACAGTCATTTTATAGATGTTGACTCACACTACTAGTTAGTGGGATTTTAAATAAAAAACAAGCTTTCCTCTCACATCCTTTACTCTCCTGTGTTCATTTGGAATCTCTTGATTTTCCTACATTTGGTTTTTAATAAAAACCCAGTGGATTTCTGATCCCTTAGATAGTTTCCTTTCCATTTTCAGACTAGGTAAGTATGCAGATCCAGGATTTCAGATCCAGGGAAAGATCACATGAAGTGATGTCGGACCATTCTGACTATGGGGTCATAATCAGAGAAGCTGATGGGCAGATTGGATTGAGGAAGAGAAATTAGGCAGAGAGGAGCAGCTAGGTGGTACAGTGGTTAGAGTGCTAGACTTGAAGCCACGAAGCCTCATCTTCCTAAATTCAAACCTGGCTTCAGACACTTCCTAGCTATGTGTCCCTGGGCAAGTCACTTAGCCCTGTTGGTCTCAGTTTCCTCATCTGTAAAATGAACTGGAGAAGGAAATGGCAAAATGCTCCAGAATCTTTCCCAAGAACACCCTAAATGGGACCACCAAGAGTCATTCATAACTGAACAATAAAATTAGGAGAACAGAGATTCAGTCCTGATGCGAATTTTCCTTTGTGATCTGTTTCTCATTCTTTATCTTTCCTTTCTTCTTTTTCTTCTTCTCTGTCTCTGATATTTCTCCCTGACTCTCCATTTCTGTCTGTCTCTTTCTATCTCTGTCACTATCTCTTTCCGTCTCTCTGTTTCTGTCTCTGTTTTTGGCCTTCTGTTTGTGCATGTGTCTGCCTGTTTGTCCCTTCCGATTTTTTTTTCTCTTTTTCTATCAGTGGTACAGTGAAATGTTACCATTATGTAACTGTTATATAAGGTCACTCCTCTTACATGGTCTGCCATCTTTATGTTAGACACAATACTCTTTTCATCTCTTCTCTCAGTATCTTCCATCCAGGAGAGTGATTGTCCTTTAAGATCTACCTTGAGAAACCATGAGAAGGAAAGCAGTAAAAGCCCTGTATTTATTACTAGCCCAAGCACTCTCATCCTACCTCACCAAGTATTTTTATGAAAGGATTAGACCAGGAGATATTAATTAAATAATGAAAAACATCAATAATAACATTTCATGGACTCCATGGGTATTTGGCTTAAACCTATAGACTTCTCAGAATTTACTTGTATGTGTGTATGTTTGTGAGTGTAGGTGTGTGTATGTATTTAAATTAAAATCAAAGACACACAAGTTAGGGGTTAAAGAGCATGATTTCCCCCCATCCCATTTCGTGGATCCTTGAAATCTATTTAGGAATGTAACCACTGCCTCCTTAGGGATTCCTGTTCTAGGTTAAGAATTCCTGGCCTAGAAAGAGATCCCTGAATATGTCTTCCCTCTACCTTGGGAAAGTGGTGTCAAAAGTGAGCCAAAGATCTTTTTTTTTAAACTATGTGTCCTAAGCAAGAAGTCATCCTAGAAATACAACAGCTGTAGATTTATAACTTCTTCCAGCTGCTCCCTTACGACCCTTCTCTATTGCATTTGAGCAAGGATACACATATATTAGCATTCAGTAGTTAATGACATTTAATACTTAAAGGAGAAAGTGCACTGAAAAACATCAAATCTTTAAAAAATGAAGATAAGATTCAGAAAATATTCAGCTCCTTTCAGGAGAGAAGGATGGTAATGGAAATTTGGGGAAAAGGAAGGAATCATTCCCAATCTTTTGCACCTGCAGTGTGAAGAGGGTGGGGTTGGAGAAGAGACAGGCAATCCAGCACTTAAGCTGATACTGTTTATGCATGATCTCCCCTCACCACTTTGGACATGGAGTCCAGATCTGAGCTCTCATGGTTAGCCCTCCTCCTTCTGTGGCTTTCATGGTGATAGCTGCAAACTCTGTAGTTGCATCTACCTGTACAGTTCTCTTCCCTATCCCCTGTGTGTGTGTGTGTATAGGAGTGAGAGAGAGAGAGAGAGAAAGAGAGAGAGGATGAATAGAGCAGGTATTAAGCATTTATATGAAAAATCATTGTGTTAAATAGTGCTGATAGAACAAAAGCAAACACAGAAGGTGAAAGCCCACCTATTGAAGCTCAGGGTGCTTCCAGTGTTGGAGTCCAATTTTCCTATGGAGAAGAGTTAGATATTGAGGCTGGAGTGAAATTTGTATGATCTGGAGATGGCCAGCAAGGGAGATCATTCCAGAAACAAAAAAATAAAGCCAACTGAAAAACAGAGAAAACCTATGATGGTGTTCTTCAAGAGATTCATGAAATCTTTAAAGGATTAGAATGTCAAAAGCACCAACCATATTTAAAATTAGGTTCTGGCTCAGGGTAGCCTACACAATCTGCATGGTATCAGGTTGGATTTTGCAGCACTCCCAGATGTTCTGACTGTGACAGCAGCAGAGGAGTGAGTGAAGGCTGGACAAGTTCAGGCTATTCTAGCTAGGTCCCGGGAGACAAGAGGGATGGCAGCATCCCAGCCTTTTCTGAGGGGCAGGGGAAGAGGAGTCTTGTATACCAACTGTTCATACTATACTGCCCATATAAATGCACCTATTAAATCTGGCTGGCCATTTGATTTTAACTGATAAAAATGGGGAAACCCAACAGAAAGACTCATGAGCATTAGAAAAAGCCCTGTTCCACTAGGGTTACCTTTAGTATCTTGAGTGTAAAGGTAGCCCTCTGCTCTCTGTAGACCCAGACTGCTGGTGTGATATTTAGGGGGTTGAAGTAGTGAATTCAGAGCCCAAACATCACAGACAAGGCAGTGGAGGCTCAAGGAGGCATACTCATGTAGCAAGTTAGTATTCATGGCAAGATTCAAGTCTTCCTGCCTCCTCGTCCATAATTCCTGACCCCCAGTCCAGTAGACCACACTGCCTCTTTAATGTCCCCAAAAAGTGACCATCCACACACTGGAGATCTCCAGTGATGGGGATCTCCCTCCCTCCTGAGCCAGTCTTTCTTTGTTGGCATAATTAAAGGTTTGAAAGTTCTTCCTTACATTAATACCGGAAATGTGCTGCTGTAACTTCTATTTACTGTTCCCAATTCTGCCCCCTGTAGCCAAGAAAAACAACGGCTCATCCACAAAATGGCCTTGCAAATGTTTGCAGATGTTTTTCATGACCATTCTCCCTTCCTCAAGACCTTCTTTTTGGGGGGTTTTGTTTGCCTGTTCCATATTCCTCCTGTTCCCTAACCATCCTGATCATCTTCCTCTGGATGAGGCCCAGCTTGTCAAGGACCATTCTGAAATCTATCACCCCAAAACAAGCACAATATCCTGGAGGTGGAGTATTTACATCTGTTTTTTTTTTTTTTTTAGTTAGTTATACTGAACTTATTTTTAAAGTGTTAGACCATTGGATATATTTAATATAGTGCCAGAAATAGTGAAAATTTGTCTTCATTTTTTTTTTGTTTTCTAGGAAAAAACTTGACACACAAAGGAGCCAGCGTTCTCGCTTACTTTCCATTGTCTCATATGGCAGGATTACATTGTACCCGTCCCAATGCTCCATAGTTCCCTTCTCCCCCATCACTTCCATATGATCAAAACTGACCTCTCCATTGTTCCTCTCCTGAGGTTTCTAGGCTTTGTTAAGTTGACAGACCTTCCCACTTAGCTTTGAAAACAAAATCTCAGAAAACATATTGCTTGATTCCACTTAAAAAGAACATAACTTGGGAGATGACCGGGCAGGTGAAAGACAAGGAGGCTTTTCAGAGACTCAGCTTTCTATAGAAGGCTGTCCACTGCATCTTAGCCCAGAACCCTGAGAACGAGGCTCTGGCTCGTCCTGTGACAGGACCCTTCGGTCAAGAGGACCCTCTGTTGCAGCTGCTCCTCCCTCATCCCCTGTCTGACTTGCACCCAGAGGCAGAGGCGTCACCTAGGCCAGCGCTGGACAATACAGATTTGTCCAACATGCCATCGAAGCTGCAGATTTCTCAATGACCCCAGGCACCAGCTCTAGGGGCACCAGCCTGAGGCCCAGCTGGGGAGCCAGGCGGACCCCAAATTAACTAGGTCTGTAGCAAACACAAGCCATCCAGTCTCAGCCCACCCATCTGGAGAAAAATTGCACCATCAGGACCTCAAAATACAATGACTAGAAGGGTATCTTCTACAAAGGCCTAGGAAATATGGGGTGTCATTCAGATAAAATATTCAATAAAGTATTAAAAAAAAAGGAACATAACTCCAGAAAAAGTGGAGTGACTTAGATGGTGAGAATCTCAGCTTCACACAGGGAAAAACACAAATGAAGATGTTTGGAACTCCCACCTTCACCTTGGATTTGTAACTGCTCCCTTTACAAACTCTTTACATGGAGGTCATCAGGGGTGTGGGGATAAGTCCCAAGCCAAATACTTACTTTTTTTTTTAAGCCCATGTCTTGAAATCAAGTTAATGGAAGAGGTTTTCATTTTTAAATTGTAGAGCAAAAATACAGTGATTCATTCAGAAAGATAACATTTTCTCAAACATTTTTTACTGATTCCCTATAGTTATGTAATATATATATATATATATATATATGTATATATGTTTATATATAGCTATGTGATTCATGCAGATGGCTTGTTTGGATATTAGGCATCATGGCTATGCTAGTAGACAAATCTAATTAAGTAATTCATAAATTAGTCATGATTACTTCCAATTAACACTAATGGAATTAGGACTGTATAAACAATATTATCCAGTAATAAAGATCGCTTAATTAATTTGACTAAGTAAGAACTAATTGTTTCAATTTTGAATAATTTTTAACAAAATTTGCTGAAGGAAACATATAATTATTTCTTTAATTTTTGCTTTCTCTTACGCATTTCAGAATGATATGAAAACTAGATTTCAAAAATTGTCTTCTGTCTCACACAAAATAAAAGCAATGTTGCCTTCAAAATTTTTAATTGAAGAGATCATTGAATGTATTCTTAGGATCACAATTTTCAGGAAAAAAAATGTGTGTGTGTGTGTGTGTGTGTGTGTGTGTGTGTTTTGATCTGTCAGGATAGTTAACAACCCAACCCCTACTGGAAACACAAGAAAAGTAAATCCATTAGAAACATGTACAGGCAATTGAAACAAATTTGTCCAAAAAAATATCTCATTCTGCATTTTAAATCCTTCTCCTTAGATAGGTAGGTAGCATGTTTTATCATTAGGCTTCTGGTATCCTCATTGGTCATAATATTCAGCAAGGTCTGGGCTAGTTCCATCAGTACTTTCTTAGAATATTGAGCGTTGTGTTATTTTACGATCTCAGGAACAGACTGAGGACCTGCAAACTTTCATCGCTCCAAGAGTTGTCTGATCCAGGGCAAAGTGTGATTGCTGTCCCCTGGTCTGAGTGCTGCAATTTCTTGACCTGGGATCTTTGAAACAGCAAGCTGTGGCTGAATAGGCCTATATCAGCCAACTGGAAAGCTCTGTTGGCTCAGATTGGCAAATTGTAGCTTCCTCTTGGGTCTGGAGTTCCTGTCCAGGTTGTTTCTTTGACAACTGGACTAGATGTGGAAAATGGGACCCTTCTCTGAGCTACACCACTTCTATCACTGCTTCTGAATTTCCTCCTTTTTTGGTACACTGCTCAAGCCCTCACTACCCTGGATATCACCCAGGTATGTAGATACCCTTCCTACTTCACCCTGGATCTGTAAGCTGGGACTGGGTGTTGGGAGACACATTTGTTGATTGTCAGTTGGCACCTGTTCCCATCCAGCACAAGTTACAAGAAAACAGAGAAACATTTCAGCAGACAGGCCTCCAACTGTCTGACCATCATTACATCCATACCTAGTCACAGTTACCAGAGAGGGAAGCATCAGCATCTGGGTTTTCAAAGCCATGGTGCTCAACAGCTGCCCAGAGTCTTGTCTGGTCAAATAACACAAAACTCTTCTCAAAGTGAGCCCCAAAACAAAGGCTCACATCAGGGTTTATATAGCCTTCTCCTGGCTCAGAGGATGTCACAACCCTCTTGACCCACTGTCCAATCACAGAGCACCAAGGTATGGGTATTACTGAAAACCAAGCCTCTCACCACAGGCTCCAGGTGCACTTAAATCTATCAAAGGGCCTAGGGGCAGGGAAGATCTTAAAGTCCCATTCCCATAACACAAGCAACTCCAGTATCTTTGCCCAAAAAAAACAGATGGAATCACAAAGAGTTGGAAACAACTTTTTGATTGTACAATAGATAAAGATCTTTAAAGTGACCTTTAGGCTCCTTCAGAAAAGGTGCTGATGAAGTGAGATGGGATTTGGCTTCTCAGCATATACCAGTGGGGCTATGGCATAACCTTAGAGACATGGAACACTTGAATATTCAAATTTTTTATTGCTAAAGTTAGAAAGAATATAAAAGCTCATTCCAGACACCATCCAGTTCCTCTATTTATAGCTCATACTAATCAGGTTTTCATTTTATCTTCAGGAAAGTATCAAGAGTATTCAAAGAAAGAAATAATTTCCAAGACAGAATTTGGTAGGTCGAACACAGCTGACAAGATTATATGTACATTAAGTTAAAATTACTGGAGTTTTCCATAAATTGTGACATTCTCCATGTTTGGAATCACAATTTAAATTATATGGCCTATTAATTCACTTCATTAGTGACATGGAAGTATGTAGTCTAATTACTTTTGTCATTTCAATAATGAATGCTACTAAAAATATTGAGATAATACACTTCATCTTTTCAGATTAAAATCACAAATAGAAGGTGCTACCACAATGCAAATGGTCCTCTAATTAGTATACATTGAGGCAAACATATTGACATTTATTTAAAGTAGAGAATTCACCTGCATGCAGAAATAATGAATGAGAAAGGAAATTTTCCACCGGGAGTTACAGAAATGATAAAGGAACGTCAGAGAAACCTACGTATTGCTTTTCCTCAAGAAGAAAACAAAGTTTTTTTCTTCACCAAAACATCAGACTGAATATTTACAAGACATTGACTCATGGTGCTATTGTATAAGATAAAATGTTGATTTCAGACCTGTAGGACTCTATTGAATCTCTGCTCCTGAGGGTCCTGTTGTAATATGAGGGTTATCTACAAGCTTCCATAACTATGTCAATGGTGAATGAGTTCTGGACACATGCTAACATAGAAAACTTTCAAATATTCATATTCACTTTGACAAGAGATTCATACTTGTGTCCACTGCTTCCTGTTAAATGCTTTCTCTCTCTGTTTTGACCAACCCATGATTTTAGAAAGAGCTCTTCTGAGTAAACACTTGTTCCCAGTGCAAATAGGTATCAGTTTTTGTTTGGTTTTGGTTTTGAACTTAGGATCTTTGAGTTGCCTGGCATACTGAGTGATGAGATGACTTCCCAGGATCATACAACCAGAATGAATCAGAAGTAGGAATGGAATGTACATCTTTATGACTGCAAGGTTGGCCTCTTTATCCATTGGACCACATGGTCTTTCATCGACAGTTATCAGAAATATTTCTGTACCCGATTTTTTTTTTCATAATGTGGAATTCTGGAGGTACAGTTATTTTCATTCAAATGCTTCATTTCCTGAAAGTGCCATGAGTAGTTGTTTCAAGTTAGAATAATAAAAAGATCCTTTATTAAAGGATAGATAGGAGGTAGCATTCCTTGAAGATCATAAAATATGTGATAATCACTTGCAAAGATGTTATTAGACTGTAATTTATTTGAGGAAAGAGGGTTTTTTTTGTTATTGTTGTTCATTTTAAACATTTTAAATGAATGAATGACAAGCCATCTTCCATTTTATTAGTCTGAACACATCTGGATAGCAGACTAAACTGTTTGTTGCCAAATTGGCTGTCTATAAATAAAGGTGTAATAGGGAATAGAAAATTACTTTTATAAACAAGAGTTATTTATCTTATGCCACATTGGTCTTGTAAAAGTCCATTTGATAAATTTTTCTGAGACTTTTATTGGGACCTTCAAATCATTGAGCTCACAAGTGTCTAATTAAAATAAGGATTAAAGTAAGAAGTTGAATCTTAAAAAGATTATAGAAAATCAAAGTGTAGAATACATAGTAGAAAGCAAACTGAATGTAGTTTCTGAAAATCTGCTCTGCTATAAACTACTGATGTAACTTTGTGCCATTTAATCTCTCTCTGGTCTTTAATTCCCTTAGCAAAAGAATAAAACAATATGCTACCTTAACCCTACAGACATTTTCAACTCTAATTTGAAGTTCTCATGAAAAAATCAGTTGTAATTATATTCTTACACATTTGAAAGAGCAAGGGCTGGCCTTGGAGTTTAGAAAGACCTTCAAATCCTTCCTCTGAAACATACTGACTTTGGCATCCCAAGTGAGTCATTCAACTTCTCAGTGACCCAGACAGTTTTCTAAGACTATAAATTAAACAAAAATTTCAATCTTCCATTGTGGAGGGCATTTCTACATTAGACATTTCCTATACAGAAGAAAGAACAGATCTAATTCTCCAAAGAAAATCATTACCAATAAAGAAAAAAGAAAAGGGAGGGGGAGTAGGAAGGTTTAGAAGGATTCCATTTTTTTTAATTCTTCAGAAATAGACATTGAAATGATATAATTTTTCAGTCTTTATTCATAGTATAATGTTTTATTTCTAGAAACTAGTTGACTTTCAAAGGAACTGGCTTCTGAAACTGCATAATGGCAAATGTGGGGGCAGATCACAAATTTTCTGACAAAATATTGCAGATACTCATTAATTATATGCCAGAGCTGAACCAGGGTGGCCCTGACCAGTGCCTAGACTGGCCAGAGCAGACTTCAGGAGAGTGAATCACTGGCAGCTGTGGCAGTTTCCAGACACAAAACAACTAGCCGTGCAACCTCGAGCAAGTTACTTAACCTCAATTGCCCTCCAAAACGAAAAAGAAAAACAGATTAACTCAAATGGTAAAAGAGGCCCAAAAAGCCAATGAGAAGAAGAATGCCTTAAAAAACCAAATTGGCCAGATGGAAAAGGAATTTCAAAAAATCACTATAGTACATAATTCCTTCAAAATTAGATTGGGGCAATTGGAAGCTAATGACTTTATGAGAAATCAAGATACTAGAAAACAGATCCAAACAAATTAGAAAATAGAAGGCAATGTGAAAGATCTCATTGGAAAAACCACTGACCTGGAAAATTCATCCAGGAAAGATAATTTAAAAATTATTGGACTACCTGAAAGCCATGATCAAAGAAAGAACCTAGAAATCATCCTTCAAGAAATTCTCCAGGAAAATTGCCCTGATATTCCTAGAACCAGAGGGCAAAATAGAAATTGAAAAAATTACCAATCACCTCTTGAAAAAGATCCCCAAAAGAAAACTCCTAGGAATATCATAGCCAAATGCAAGAGTTCGCAGGTCAAGGAGAAAATATTACAAGCAGCCAGGAAGGAACGATTTTACTATTTTGGAAACACAATCAGGATAACACAAGATCTAGCAGCTTCTACATTAAGAGATCAAAGGGCTTGGAATATAATATTCTGGAGGTCAAAGGAGCTAGGATTAAAATAAAGAATCAAGTGAATAGAGCACTGGCCCTAGAATCAGGAGGACCTGAGTTTGGATCCGGCCTCAGACACTTAACAATTACTAGCCATGTGATCTTGCACAAGTCACTTAACCCCAATTGCCCCTAAAGGGGGGGGGGGGACAAGAATCAACTACCCAGCAAAACTGAGTATAATGCTTCAGGGGAAAATACGGTCATTCAATGAAACAGAGGAGTTTCAGTCATTCTTGATGAAAAAAACAGAGCTGAACAGAAAATTTGACTTTCAGTTACAAGAAGCAAGAGGAGCATGAGAAGGTAAAAAGGAAAAAAAAATCATAAGGAACTTTAATATTAAAGCTGAACTATTTACACTCCTACTTGGAAAAACAATAATTGTAACTTGTGAGACTTTTCTCAATATGAGGATAGTTGAAGGGAATATATATGTATATGTATGTATAGGAATATATATGTGTATATATATATATGTATGTGAGTGTGGGCATATGTGTGTACATATATACATAGACAGAGGGCACAGGATGGGTTGAATATGAAGGAATGATATCTAAAAGTAAAATTAAGAGGTGAGAGAGGAATATATTGGGAGAAGGAGAAAGACAGAGATGGATTAGGGTAAATTATCTCATGTAAAAGAGGCAATAGAAAACTATTACAATTAAATTTGGCTTAAGGAGGGAATAACATACACATTCAATTGGGTATCCTATGCTACAGGAAAGCAGGGGTAAGGGAATAAAGTGGGGGGTGATAGAAGGGAGGGCAGATTGGGGGACAGGGTAGTTAGAAGCAAACACTTTTGAAAAGGGACAGGGTCAAAGTAGAAAATAGAATAATGGGGGGGGGCGTGGGATGGAGGGAAATATAGTTGGATAGAGGAAGCACAGTCTTTCACGATATAACTACTATGGAAATGTTTTGTGTAACTACTCATGTACAAGCTATGTTGAATTGCTTGTCTTCCCAGTGGGGGTGGGTGAGGAGGGAAGAAAGGAAAGACTCTGGAATTCAAAGTTTCAAATAACAAATGTTAATGCATGTTACATGCAACTGGGAAATAAGATCTACAGGAGAGTCCCAGTGCCCTGGTGCGGCCCCCTGTGCTGCAATCGCTGCCACCACTTTCTGCTGCGCTGCCTCTGCCTTGGGACCGGCCCTATGATTAGGCCACAATCTTCGATGAGTAAACATATTCCTCAGGTCTGTGGTGTTCTTGGTCCCACATTTATGGAGTTTCTGAAGGGCAGTGGAGACTATTGCCAGGCACAGTACGACCTCTCTGCAGACAAGTGAACTGTAGAAATTCATTACTACTCCACCAAGAAGCCCCCTTAAGAGTGGTTAACCTGGACAAAGTGTTGAATTGAAATCGGCAGAGCATTTTACAAGTGGTCTGACCTGGAAGGGCAAACCTCAGTGCATTGCCTTTCTTTTGCCTCACTGTTACTGGATTGAAGAACTGCTTTTTGTTAGGAGGTTCATTTAATTTTTCATTGCTCTCAACTTCATGCTTAGAGCACTGAGAATTTCAAGTGGCGTACAGTGAAGGAGACTTCGGTTTCTTTACATCACTTCTGTATTCAAAGTTTTACATCCTTTCATAACCTTATTGAGTGTTTTTTAACTAAATTGACATGGCTCAAATGAACTGCCCAGCTCCTGTGGAAATCACCTATGAGAATGTGAGATTCCTTATTACACACATTCCAACCGATGCGACCTTAAAGAAATTTATAGAGGAACTCAAGAAGCATGGAGTTACCACAATTGTAAGAGTATGTGAAGCTACTTCTGACACAACCCTTGTGGAGAAAGAAGGCATCCAGGTTCTGGACTGGCCTTTGTATGATGGACTACCACCATCCAACCAGATTGTTGATGACTGGCTAAACCTAGTGAAAACTAAATATCGTGAAGAACCTGGTTGTTGCATTGCTGTTCACTGTGTTGCAGGTCTTGGGAGAGCTCTAGTGTTCATTGCCCTTGCACTAATTGAAGGAGGAAGGAAGTATGAAGATGCAGTGCAATTCATAAGACAAAAACGTCGTGGAGCCTTTAACACAAGCAACTTCTTCACTTGGACAACTATTGTCCTAAAATGCGGCTGCACTTCAAAGACTCAAATGGTCACAGAAACACCTGGTGCATTCAGTAAAGCTGAGCTGCCTATATTATTACCTTGGAAGCAGAAATTGGAGACAGGACCTGAGGCCAATTACATACATAACTAGCCAACATAGAGGCTTGATGAATAAGTCTAACGAAGCTTCCATAGGGATATTTTAAAGCAATTTTATAGCTTACAATTTTTGCAAAAATGTAGCTTCTGTCTTTGGGTTACTAACAACCTGTTTGGACACTTAGTAAAAGTAAAAGATTCTTGCTGTTCAGCCTTTGGAACTTCTTGTTTATCATTTGTGTCAGTTGACCTTTCCTGAAATCATGCAGTATTGAGTTACAAATCGCATTCAAATATATTTCCCAATACCAGAGTCAAATACCCAGTACAATACTTACATATTTTCAATATCATACAAAGTTAACATCCTGGGAACTACAGACAGTAACCTGAACCATATGTGGTTCTTATTCCTTCAATCATTTCAGTATTGAAGATACGGCCTATATGGTAATTGCCTGCTCACTGTATGTTTACATCTCCCACAGTCACACTAGAATATCAGGATTTGCACAACCATTCATTTTGTTGGATTTTATTAAATCTTATGGTGATACATTAATGTCTTTCTGTAAACCTTTTTCTCA
>NW_027185759.1:22342820-22398414 GCF_028583685.1 Petaurus breviceps papuanus
TCTTCTACTTCTCATCTATTACTATTTTTTTCTCTCTCAATTCAGTTGAAACTGTCACTGCGTGGTCTTTCTGTTAATGATGTTAACTACAGTAAAGGATTGATGGATGGAGATGAAAAATATTCTATTTACCAAGCAGAGCTATCATTGGTATTTGAATTTCATGGAGAGCAACCACAGCAAGACAAGAAAGATGATTGAGGAAATGTGGATGGTTCTTTGGAAGATCCAATCTGACTCCTCTCTCCTCTCTTTCTCTGGCTGCTGCTTGTATTCACCTTCAATGACCTCCAACAGCCTGTGTTTCCTGAATACTTTTTTGTTCTTTTTTTATCTTAACTTCCCTGTTCTCGCACAGTTTAGAAGTCAGTGACTAAAATGCACTGAAGTTCCTCCTAGTCAACAATTTACCCAAGATTTATTTGGCACTGATAAGTGCCCAGTAGTTATCAATGACAATATACACACTGTCACTACAGGTTTAAGAAATAATATCAAAGTGATCTACACCCAAGGAAGGAATGAAGGGCTCATGTTATAAGAGGGAGGGATAGCAGAACAGTCCCATATGTTTCACTGGCATCCATATGTTAATAGAACTAATAATGAAAAGTTTCCAGGACATTTGATCCAAGGGCAGGACATATTTAAATGTGTCTGTGAACAAGAGACACACACCAAAAGATGACATAGCCATTAGGTTGCAAACTATACCAGTAGAGAGGAGACCCACTGCCATGAGATCCCAGATCTATTTTTTGAAGTAGCCATTAACAGGGTCTGAAAAAGAAACCCTTCCCCCTGTCTTCAAGGAGCTTACAATATAGTGACAGAGCTGAGACTTATAAACTGATAACTATAATGTGAATTAGACTATTCTAAGTGCAATGCAAAG
This sequence comes from Petaurus breviceps papuanus, assembly GCF_028583685.1. Taxonomy (NCBI): domain Eukaryota; kingdom Metazoa; phylum Chordata; class Mammalia; order Diprotodontia; family Petauridae; genus Petaurus; species Petaurus breviceps. The sequence continues at coordinate 22,343,716 of NW_027185759.1, forward strand.
CTACAAAGGAAATGATATGGGAGATGTGAGGAGGGAGATTGCCTTTGATATGCCTTCTAGCTTTAAAGCTAGGCAGATATGACACTAAGATTACTCCAATCATGGGGATCAGTGTTGACTTCATAGAGAAAATGTGAACCAAGTTAGAACTTAGATATAACTTACGTAAAATATATGTTAAATGTCCAGTGTGTTTTAGCAAAGTGCTGAAGATATACTAAAAAGAAAAATATCAATAAGCTTATATTCTACTATGAAAGATATTAAATTATTTAAGTATTAAGAAAGAATCATTAATCATTGAGGTGGATCAGGAGAGATCACCTGCAGGTGGTGTTATTTGATTCAAAACTTGGATGGTCCTAGGGGATATAAGAGAAAAATAAAGATAGACAGAAGGAAGGATTTTCACCAGACTGAGATGTGCAGAAGTAGCAATGGTTTAGGCACTCAAGAAATTACTTAAAAACTCAGCAGATAAAAGTATTAGGAAAGGGAATTATAGGACAAATAGCCCTCTCAGTGGAGAGTGAAGGCAGGATAAGACATATGTGATACAGCATGGAAGGGCCAGATTTTGCTCCAGACTAAGGAGGTTGTACATGACTTGGTAAAGAATGGGAAAACAAACAAACAAACAAAAATCTTCTCAAAACAAGGGAACAGAGCACTGTGTTGGAAAGGTTATGTGTGCAGGAATTGATCAATAGTAAGCATTTATTGAACAGCTCTTTGCTTTGGACATTGTGCCCTTTGGGAATACAAGTACAAAAGTGTGTCTCAAGGAGTTTACAAGAGGACTGAGCCTCACTGTCAGCTAGGAGTTTCATGAATCCGAGGACAGAAAGCACAGCATTCCGAGAATGGGGAGGTCTATTCAAAGACATGGCAACAGTGTTGGAATGGTATATTTGAAGAACAAGTCAGTTAGTGTGCCTGGAACAAGATTGATGGTGGATGGAAGGAGTGACATGTAATTAACCTATAAAGGTAGACTGGAGATAGATCATGAAAAAATTTAAATGCCAAAGAGAAGAGTCTGCATTTTATCATAAAGTTGGGGGAATCACTGAGTGTTCTTGAGCAAAGGAGTAAAACAGTCTCTTCTGCCTAATATCACTTTGATAATTGGATGGAAGGAGGATTCCACTGGAGGAATTAGAGCTGGAAGAGGCACTAGAGGTTACTTGAGTCCTAAGATCCTTTTTTACATATGTGGTAACTGAGGCTCGGAGACATTAAATGACTAGCTTGTGTCACACAGGTAACAAGTGATGGAAGTGGAATCCAAACTCTGTCCTTTGAATGCACCACAAAGAAGGCTGAACATTTTGAGATTAATTAGGAAGCTATTTCAAGAATTCATTTCAGAGGTTAGAGCTGAAAGGGGCCTCTTAGTTAGTTCAGTGCACTTATTTTGCAGATGAGACCAATGAGGTCCAGGGAAATTAAAATGACATCCTATGGTTACACTCATACTAATTAATGGAAGTAGGATTTGAACCCAGGTCCTTTCACTCTAGAGAAAAAAATCTTAAGTGTATTGTGAGGTACTAAACCAGGTAGGTAAGTAGAAAGTTACTGGTAAATAGAAAGAAGGGAACAGGCACAAGCTATATCATGGCAATGAAACCACTAGACATTAATTAATTAGATATAGTCTGTAGGGATGGGGTATAGGGGGCAGTGAATGAGAATAACTTCTGTATTTGTGACCCTGGGTTCTAGAAGAATGGTGAGCCTCTCAAAAGAAATGGAAAAGTTAGGTAGAGAAGAAGGTTTGGAGAGAAAGATAATGAACTCTGTGTTCAATATGTTGAGTTTTCAATACCTGTGTGATATTGACATAGAAATTTCTGGCAAGCTGGTGGAAATACAGGATTGGCATCTGGGAGACATACTTGGGCTGCTTTTGTTGATTTAGAATGTAATAGTTCTATCTATGGACATGCATGAGATCACCAAAAGAGAAACTGTAGACGAGAAATGTGTTACTATTCCTAGTCCACACAGAGGAGGTATAATATCGGTGATGATCCCAGAAGACTCCAAAAATAATTTTTAAGCAGATTGGAAAGGAACCAGTTGAGTTCAACTGTCACAAAAGCATAGGGCAAAGAGTGTCTAGATGGCGTCAGTGGTCTAAAGTTTCAAGCACTACTGGGAGGTCAAGAGGAAGAGCAGGAAAGGCTGCTAAATCCAGCAATAAGCTGGACAAAATTTGGGGAGAGCAGATTGCCATGAGTGATGACATTGGGACTTGGATTACAAGGGAGGTGTGAACGTGGGTGAAGGAGGGTAGACAGCAGCCCACTTGTACACATCTTCAAACTATGACTCTGAGGCTAGCCTTCTTCCATGATCTTCTCACTCTTTATTTGTGTGATCTTAGATTTCTGTTTCCTCATTTGTTAAGTGAGGGGTATGAACTAGATGACCTCTGATGTCCCTTGTTCAATCTCTAAGATTTCATGCTCCCTCTGAAAACTAGGGCCAGGAACTTCCTTCTCATCTCACCCAGAAGTGATCCCTTCATCTCTCCAAAAGCCTGGTTTTCCTTAATGGATAACTCCCATCATTGTTTTCTGCACATGCTGTATTCAAAGGGTTCAATTTATAGGCACCCTCCTAAGTTCCAACTTACTTGCACTGTATTTAAACACTGTAATAGGATGTGAGATGTATCTGCAGCCTGTGTTCATTTATATAGCTTTGACACTAATTACATTTTCTGTGTCAACAAATCTGCATGAAGCACAAAGCTGCTCCTTTGAGCTGTCTTTCAGGGAGGTTAAATATAATATGATGCAATTCAAATGGGGGCATCATCAGCTGTAAGCAAAAACAATGCGGCAAAAACACCACCCAGGGCCATTTTTCATTTGTAACCCTTGCCTCCCAACCAGATCTGCAGCCAATGTCACATGTGATTACTGTTTGCAGAGGTGGAAAACAGTGCAGACATGCTCTCTACTAATGATTTACCAGAGAAAGGAAGATTCTCCTATGTGATCATCATTCTTTTATTGTGTCATTAGTTTCTTTTTCTTTTTTGATTCTAATCCCATGCATTGGCCCTCTCAACTTTTTTAAGAAACAATTAATTGAGATGGAATAAAGTGGTAAAAGCTTGCTAAATAATGTAAATAGATAGGATCATAGAAAAATGATATAGGACATAATTTCATTTTACAGATGAGGAAACTGAGGCAGGTTGAGTATGTTATCCAAAGTCACCATAGGAAAAGTAAGAGGCTAGTATTTGAACCCAGATCCTTTTATAACAGTACAAGTATTATTTGTTATTGTTCCATCATTTCAGTTGTGTCTAATTCTTAGTCACCCCATTTGGGATTTTCTTGGCAAAGATAATGGACTGGTCTGCCCTTTCCTTCTCAATCTCATTTTACAAGTAAGGAAACTGAGGCAAACAGGGTCAAGTGACTTGCATAGGGTCACATAGCTCAGAAGTGTCTGAGGCCAGATTTGAATTCATGAAGATGAGTGTTCCTCACTGTAAGCACTCTGTGCACTATGGTGCCGAGTATTCTTTCCTTTTTCTGAAATGTTTCAGCCTTAATTCAGCACATTTCTCTAGTGTCACATTTCTCTCCCTCTCAAAATCTATAACACTACAAGAAACATGCTAAAATAATAAGAAAGATATATATATATATACACACATGATAAGATACCAAAGAAACTTGCTAAAATAATTATGAAAATACACATATATACATATGTGTATATATATCTGCGTATTTTCATCATTATCTACATATACATATATATGCAGACGTAGATAGAGATAGAGATGAAAATAGAGAAGGAAATGATACCATTGCCAAAACAACTCCGCCTGGAGTCACAAGGAGTTGGACACAATTGAAAAGAGTGAATAACAATTACATACAAAACATCTTTGTATGTATATTCACATTCATATTTACACACATATGGACGTCTACACACATATATGCATGTACATACCTTTATAACTATCTATGTGAATGTAGGGATCTGTTTTATGCTCATATTCCATCCATGTACATAAATTAGGTCAACTTTTTATCTTTAATTGCAATCTCTGAGGTGTTTGAAAGTACCTACTTGACTCGTGCATGGACACAGGTCAAAAGCATGCCTTGGACCTGTCTTCTTGTTAAAGGACTGGCCAAATATTCATTAAAGGTGGCTTCCTATCACAGAGATAAGAAATCATTCTAAATAAAATATTTTTAGCATGGGAAGAAAAGGATGTTCAACTGAGCGTCAGCCTTTGAGTCAGGAGGATCCAGATCCAAGTTTTGACCCTGATGCTTGGTGTAAGACTCTAGAGTGACCCTTTCCCTAAGCTTCTTGCTATAAACTGCTCGTTTGCATGGGTGGAGAGAATTTCCTCATTAGGCATACCCTATACCAATTAAGTTACAGTCTGGACTTTAAATAAATGATCTCTTATGCTTAATCATTTATATTGCAAATGCATGATTCATACATATACTATACTCACCTTATCATATTTGATCTTTACAACAGCATTTCAGTTAAGCAATATGGGGATGATTATCTCTACTTTAAAAGCAAGAAAACTGTGCCATATAGACCAAAAGTGATCCCAATCTGGTCATACAGCTAGGAAGTCTCTGAGGTGGAATTGGACTCAGGTCTTACTGACTTGTAATATTCTTCAACAATTTTGATGTTTTCATATTTTCCATATATATTAAAACACTTAATAAAATTCTATATAAACCATTTCTTAGAATTGCATTTTAATACAAGCATCCTTTATAGATATTCACTGCTTTGTCACACAATAGAATTATCTTGTGACTGAATTTACCTATATATCATGTGTAAAAATAGTATTTTGGCTAACATAATTTTTATGTCCTTGACTGAGACTGAAAAAATTCAGTTGATGCCATTAATCACTGAAAGGGAGAATGGTATACTCTGGTATCCCAAACTTTAGAAAATAACTTCCAAAATTCTATATTTCTCCGAAATATGTCAGAACATTTTGCTTGGCTCAGCTAATTCTTTTGGAGATAAGGACAAACAAGCCTAGAATTTTTTTTGTTCATTTATCTAGACAATTACTTTAGAGACAATATAATACATGTAGAGATAATATTCCTTCAAACATTTTACTTTTTATACTTAAAAAAGTTCAACCTCCATCTGGCATAAAGACTGGTTTTGAATTCTAATACAGAATTTGTTAAAATTCAAAAAATTATGAATCTTAGGACTTTGCACTTATGATAGAGATGGATGGGGTATTAATGAATAAGATGGCTTGTGACACATGCAAGTGAATAATCTGAACAGGGTCAGATTTATAAATAGGCAAAAATGGTATTTATCTAGTTAACTGTAAACTCGAATTAGCTTCATGAGAGCTGCTTGTTAAATTTGCAGTGTGAGCATTCACATCCCAGAAATTGGCAAAGACTACAAATCAATGCTTGATTTATTGTTTCATGAGTTGTCTCTAACCTTATGATAGTGGTAAAGGTTAAATATAAAAGTGTATGTTTTATGTTTAGGAGACCTGGTTGTTAAACATCTACTGATATTCAAATGTGTGTTATGTAGAGGCTTTTAAAGTGTTTTTTAAATTTATCACATTTTTTCTCCCCTTTAAATCTGGTCTCTTTGTGTTCCTTTGTGAACTTCCTTCTGCTCTTTTCTGTGTAATTATACTAATTAATATAAAACTCATTGTAAGATACAAAAAAACTGACATCTGCTTCCTGAAAACAGGTTTTGATAATAGTAAGGAGGAAAAAAGAATGGGAGCAATGACCATATATCTGAAGGGGAAACAAAAGTATTCTCTTAGATAGTTTGGGAGTGGAGGGGACAAAACTGTATTAGGAGAACACAACTTAGATGTGTTGAAGCTTTCTATTGGTTTGGTCCTGATTTCAGAACAAGCTTTAATATTCAGTTCAATGATTTTTCAGTTGTGTCCAACTCTTTCTGACCCTTTTTTTTTGTTTGTTTGTTTTCTGGTTCATATAATGGAATGGTTTGAAATTTCCTTTTCCAGCTCATTTTACAGATGAGGAAACTGAGGCAAACAGGGTAAAGCGACATAGTTGGTCAGGAACATATAGTTCATGTCTGAGGCCAGATTTGAACTCAGAGAGATAATTTTCCTGACTCCAAGCCCATCACTGTATTCACTGTGCCCCCTAACAACTCTAAGCTTCAATTTATATCCATAGCATTTTTATCCTGAAAGATTGATTAGAAAATAAAATCAGCTAAAATATTTACTAACAGAAAACCAATGCAGAAAAGTAAAGTATTATATTTCCTATGGCCTATTCTCATGTTTCTTTTGAGCACACAGTTTCTTTCACTCTTTTACTTTTTCTTTGATATGAAGCAATTTAAGAATGAAGAAGTTAGAAAATATATGTTTATTCAAAAGACAAAATAATTATATCAGTGGCTACAGGGTATAAGATATTGTGGCTTTTATACATAAACATTTTCATTTTAGAAGAAATTATAAAATATTTGTTCTAATAAAAATAAGCTTCTAATATATGTGTGAAGAAACATAAAAATAAGTTGTAGTGTAAAATAAAAACCAAATCACCTAATGCAGAATGTAGAATGATACCTCACTCATTTGTAAAGAGTTTGAACTTTTTTTTTAAGCAACTGGGGTTAAGTAACTTGTTTAAGGTTACACGGCCAGGTATTTCGGAGTGTGGTGCTAAGTATCTGAGCCCGGATTCCATCTTCAGGTCATCCCGACACTTGTTGAGCCACCTGGCCACCCCTAAGCAATTGAGGTTAAGTAACTTGCTCAAGGTTACACAACCACGTGTTTCTGGGTGGGTGCTAAGTGTTTGAGCCTGGATTCGATCTCCAGGTCATCCTGACACTCGCTGTGCTACCTGGCCACCCCAAGAGTTTGAACTTTTAAAGAGTCTTGGTAAAGAACATTTATTTATTTAAAAGTAGAGAAATATCAGTGTAAAAATAGTTTCAAAAACACCTAAGTTGATATAGGACAGTGTTGCAAACTTTAGAGCTGAAAGGGAATACCCCAATTCATTTGCGTATAACTGTTTTATGACTTTAATTTTTTTTTAAAGATAAATCATGCACACACTTGGTGACTGATAAAAGATATAAAAAAGACTATTAAATTTATAAAGGGAATCTAACGAGTTGGGGTTTTTTTTTAAGGTGAAAGGTGAGTCATTACGAATGAAGTAGGTCTCAAAGCCATTAAAGTTATGAAGAGAGATGGAAGAAGAAAATTTAAAATACAATTGAGAATGGAGGAGGCAGAGAAGAGTTTAAAAATACTGTGACTTTTAGACATACTCAGTTGATGGCTGGAGCTATGGGATTACCAGTTTTTACAAGAGAATTTACGCCCCTGGCTAAGAGATTCAATGGCAGCCTTTGCCCTTCCGTAGTATCTGGTACTGAAAAGCGGTAAACCCTCTACTTAGTTCCTATGACTCTATTGCCTGCAAAGGACAAAGGAGGCGGTGTGGTTAGACCTGCCCATTCGAAAACACTGCAGCAAAGTTTCTGGGATCTCTGTTCTGTTGGGAAAACTATATTGGTGGGTTTAACCCAGAAATATCTGGTTCAGCCTTTACAACTCTCAAGATTAAAGAGAACTATCATTCACATTAAGCAGTCACATTTCCTAAGTTCTTCTCTGAGTGGTTTTTTGATTTTTGTTTGTGGTTGTTTTTGATGGAAAGTGTGTAAATATTATATTCAGTAGAGAAAAAAGGATTTGGTCAGCAAAAGGGAAGTGAAGACAAAGTCAAACCGTGAACAAAAATATAATGTACCAGCCTCATAAATAAATAATGGACAAACTAATTAATAAAATCCAGTTAATTTGAATTTTTAAAGAATTACAAAGGAATGAAGCAAATGCCAAAAGAAACTTGTTAAAAAAAACTGTCATAGAGTGAAACTCGTTGGGAAATGTGCCACAAATTGTCCTATCTTTCTGAACAAGAAAGATTCAATCATCTAGTTCTTGTGGACTGTATAGGTATCTAACCACTTGAAAAAGAATGGCAAGCGATCCAGCAGACGTAAGCACTAACATTTATTTCCTGCTGCACTCTCATTCAGCAAATCATGTTCACTCTCTGGAATTGATTTTCTTCATCTGTACCATGGGGGCGTTAGTCTGGGTGATCTCTACAATTCATTAGAGGGATAGATACTAGTTCTGCCATTTCATTGGTAGCGAGAAACCCTGTATGAGGAAGCCCCCTCTACCAGTGCAGGTTGGAACAAGCCAGCAACTTGTGCTGTAACAGAGGGTTTCTTCAAGCTCAGAGACGTTAAGACGTCTAAGTAGGGTCATCTTAAGTCAGTATGTGTCAGAGTTAGGACTTAAATATGACTTTTTATGCCTCCTTTAGAGGATAGATCTCTGGCCAATGTACCATACCGACACAAGTGTGTGTGTATATACTCACATGTACACCCCTCCCCCCAAATGATTATATATTCTTCATTATAAGGCATAATAATAAAATATTGCAGCAACATATAAATGATTACTGATCACATACAAATATATTTATCATATATTTCTTGAAAGTAAAATAAATTTATTTATAACTTATACATAATCATTCAGAGGTGTATATGTATACATGCATATATATGTGTATGTATATGTTTATAGGATATGTGTACTGTGTTCATACATACATTTGTACCTAAACTACACACACACACACACACACACATATATATATATATATATGTATACGTACATATACACAAAAATGCATAGCATGAAAAGCAGGTTTATTTATTTGTTAGATTTTATTTGGTAGTTTTTGAGTAATTTATGGAAGGTATAAGGGGTATAAGAAATTTCATCCAAGGACTGAGATTTAATAGTTTTTAATAGTTTTTAATTCATTGATTAAGTTTTAAGAAAAAGTGAAATATTCAGATTGACTCAGGTCAGTACCCAGGTACTATCTGTTCTCTTGAAGGGAAAGGAGGGTCCCTGATTTAAGAGTCTCTTTTTGTACAAATAAGTACTTTTTATGAACAATAATAAGTAATCTCTCTAGCAGCAAACTGCATTTGTGGATCTGCTAGAGAGAAAATGATGGAATTTAGTTCTTTGACTTAAAGCAGAATGATTTCAGAGAAAATCTGTAAGACAGAGAGAGTGCCGGAAAACTTGTTTCATAAGAGATTTTATAAATATAAATAAATATATATGTATATATATTTTCTTCCAGTTGTCTCAAATATATTTGCCTCTTTCCACCTGCCTGCTACTTTTTCAAATGCTATTGAATGAAGGATGATTAAAATGAAGAATCCAAGGTTCTGTTTCTTGATGTTTCCCATCTCACTTTTAGGGTAGCATTGAAGAGTTGACTGAATAAAGAATCTCCCATGAGGTGGTGCAGTGGGTAGAATTCTAGACCTGGAGTTAGGGAGACCTGAATTCAAATGTAAAGCTCAAACACTTACCATGTCCCCGGGAAAGTCACTTAACCTCATCTTGTCTCAGTTTCCTTATCTCTAAAACGGGGATAATGATAGCATCTAACTCCCAAGCTTGTTGTCAGGAGAAAAATGAGATAATATTTATAAAGTTCTTTGTAAACATCAAAGTGTTACACACATGCTAGCCATTGCTATTAAAAATAGGCAGCTAAGGGACGCTATCAAGCCCAGAGCCCCTGGTCTGGAGTCAGGAAATTCATCTTTCTGAGTTCAAATCCAGCCTCAGACACGTACTAACTGTGTGACCCTGGGCAAGTCACTTAACCCTGTTTGTCTCAGTTTCCTAATCTATAAAATGAACTGGAAAAGGAAAGGGCAAACCACTCCAGTGTCTTTGCCAAGAAAACCCTTTGGGGTCAACAAGAGTGGGACAGGATTAAAAGTTACATATTCATAATAATCCTAACAATAAAATAATAATAATAATAGGAAGCTCACTAGAACCTATCAGATAAAATAATTCAGTATAACTTTTCTAGTAGAATCTAAGTTTTAATATGACCTGACCTGAAATATCCTCTAAGCCTATGTAAACTTTCTGGGCTATAGGAAAATGATGGGCCAAAGGTGCATGAAGAATGTTAAACCTAGAAATGAAAAATGCCTTTCCCCAGGCCACACAGTGCAGGACTGGGATTTTGCCCTAGGACATCTGACTCCAAATTTAGCATCATTTCCAGTGCACCAGAGATCCAGTGCAGAATCACATACATGTTACTCATGTTTCATGCTGTTCACAAAAATTATGAATTTCCTTTTCTTTTTCTAATACTCATAGGACTTTATCTACAAATAGGACATTAGACGGTCCATAGCAAATGAAATATTTCTAAATATATATATATATATATATATATAAACATAAACACCTATATAAATACATACTCTATATATTATGTATACAAATTTGCATACCTATGTTTTTAGCCACACACACACACACAATGTTTTGGGAAAATCTTTGAAATGTATAACTTAAGACTTCTTGATGAGATGGAAAATGTCAAATGTTCTAGGTTCATCCAGTTATCTTGATTAACAATAGTAACAATATTATTATTATATTATTAACAATATATGAACAATAAAGAATACCAAATAAAATAATAAAAGAAAAAATATCACCATCCTTTCCCATCCCTTAAAATATGATGAAAGGAGAAAGGACATGAAGCAAGGACCCCTCCAAGCTTTGAGGTTATCCAGCAGGTTAAGGGAAGGGGGTGTCTGAAAAAGAAATAGAGGAAATTATTTGAAATCATTTTGCTAAGACATATTTACAAAATAGATAACTTCAAAGAAATAAATGGGTTCGTATAGGAATATAATATATCAACATTAAAAGCACAAGAAAGAATTTTAACAATGCAATCTTAGGAAAGAGAATTGAAAACATGAAAACATTCCCAAGAAGGTAGCAGGGAATAGGAAGGAGAAGGATTCTAAAGACTAGATGAATTTACAACTGAATTCCAACAATCATTTGTAAACTACTTATGAATATGATAACCATACATAAACTATTTATAAAGTGATGAACATTTATATATTGCTTTTATGTGCCAGTGCTAATGTGCTAAGTGCTTTATGACTATTACCTCATTTATTTCTTACAAGGACTCTGGGAAGTGGGTGCTATTATTTTGCCCCTTTTTTACAGATGAAGAAAGAACAAAACAGAGGTTAAGTGACTCATCCAGGATCACAGAGTGAGCAAATGTATAAGGCAGAATTTGATCTCAGATCTTCCTTGATTCCAGGTCCAGTGCTTTTCTCCACTGTGCCACCTAGCTGTCCCTATAAAAACAGACAAAGGAGACATCCTGCCAAATTCCTTCTTAGGAAATAAACATGATCTTGATACTTAACCTGGGATGGGATAAAACAGAGAAAGAAAACTATAGTTCAGTATCTCCAAAGAATACTGAAGCTAGAATATTGCCTAATATAAACAAAAGTTCTATAACAACATATTCAAAAGATAATTCATTATAATGAAGTTGGATTTATTCTAGAAATGTAGGTTTATTTTAACATTGGTAACTAATATCTTAAAAGACCATTAATAAAAATAATATTAAATCAAGCATTTATACCAATATGTGAAGAAGAAATAAATTATTACACTACTAATTTATCTTTAACACACTAGAAAGCAGTGGAATAAATATACGTTTCCTTTAGATGGTAAACAACATCTATTGAAAAGAAAGAACCTGCATTATCTATAGTGGAAAAACAGTAGAAACCTTTACAATAGGATCAGATACAAAGCAAGGAAGTTTATTTTTTTTCCAGTATTGTACAACATTGTTGTAAAAATGTTTCTCATAAGAATGGGAAATGTGAATGTGAAAAGAAAAGGACATTAAGAGAATAAACATAGGCAAAGAGGAAAGAAAAAAATTATCATTTGCAGATAATATGTATATAATTGTCTACTTTTAATATCTTTTAGATCACTAAAATACTTATTGAAAAAAATTTATATCAGGGACATAACAGGATATAAAGTGAACTTACAAGTCATCAATCCTTCTACATATTTCTTCTGTATATTGCTAGCAAGAAGAGATAGAAAAAGAAATTGCATTCTATATAACCAGAGGATATATACAAGTACATCTTTCTATAATATGCCCACAACATGTATGAACACAACAACAAAATTCATTTTTACAGAAATAATAAAAACCAAAATAACTGGAGATGTATTAATAGTCCACAGTTGGTTCAACATATAAAATAAAACCAACCAAATTATATAAATTAAATTATAGATAAGTTATTTTTAATCAAACTATTAAAGAATTATTTTATTTATTCGAACAAGATATTAGCAAAATAATCTGATGGAACAAAAGGCCATAAATTTCCAAGGAATTTTTTTTTAATAATGATGGAGGGGAAATATCAGTATAAATTTCAAAATAACATTAAAGCAGTAATCATAACAATTTGACCTATGTTGAAGAACAGAATTTTTAAAAAATGATTGAACATAAGCAAGTGAATATTTAATAATAGTATTTAATTAAACCCAAAGACACATAATGCTGGGGTTAGGACTCCCATTTTAAAATAAATGCTGAAGTCTGAAAAATATCTCTAATATTTTCAGTAGTGATTGCAATAAAAAACCTAGATTGTAAATTCATTGAAGAATTATTTTTTAGCAGTGCTATGGAATAAATCATAGAAGTTAAATTCCTCAGATTTTCAAATGACACAAAACTTGGAGAGGGTGAAAGTACATAAAATAAGAGAGTAGAAATCCAAAGAGATCTTGACCTTTGGAATGAATCTAAGAAGAGGAAATTAAATAAGAATAAATGTAAATTATTACAGTTGAGTTAAAAAAATAAATTTCACAAGATCCAAATAGGGGAAATGTCATTAATATGTGCTTTACTTCAAAAATTGTAGTTAGCCCTAAAATCGAATTTGATAGTAACTTCATTAAAATGATAATAATAGCTAATATTTATAGATTTTTATTACGTGTCAGACACTATGTGATCACTTCACAATTTGATACTCACAACATTCCTAGGAGACAGGGGCTGTTATAATCAACATTTTACAGAAGAAGAAACAGAAAAAAATGATGTTAAGTGACTTGCTCAGGGTCACACAGCTAGTAAGTGTTTAAGGTCAAATTTGAACTCAGGACTTATGCCTGTCTTCTTAGAAGCAAAAAAAAGAAAAAGAAGTTCCTCCCTTAAGACCACTGAACTGTGTACTATTTACATACATAAATTCATGAATATTTTGTGAGTATAGAATTGTTGAGGTGAAGATTGAAATCCTGTAAGAGCTTAATCTTCTCTCCCTGCTGCTAAATAGGTATTCTTGGCAATGGAATGTCTTCTTCCTTTTGAGAATTTTTTTTGTTATGTAAATAAGAAAAGACTTGAGGCTCAAATAATTGATTTGATTTTGGTAACACCAGAGCTAGAAAAATGCTTGCTATTGGTGAAAAGAATGCACCTGTAACTCAAGGTAACCATATTTTCCCTGTGCAAATAGTACATTTCTCTTTATTCAATTATCATTTACAATTTTGCTAAAGGAAAAGAACTATCCCAATTGACTGATGGACTTCCATGGCAGTGAAAGTGAAGCATCATCCTCAGAATTAGTAGTCCAAATCTGGGAAAACAATACTGCTATGTACAGTACTTTGCAATATTCTCCCACACAAAATCTGCTAAGCAATTATTTTTTGGCAATAAAGATCCTTAAATTTCAGTAACTCATTATCTTTAACTGGCAATACTAATATACAATCTGGGAGTCTGAAAAATCTCATTGCCCTTGTTTGGAAAGCACTACATATTAAAATAGGGCCATTGGCAGTCCCAGAAAATATTATGAAGAACTGGCTTTTTTGGGGGGAAATGATAACAATATCAAAAAAAAAAAAAGAAAACAGTTATTTCAACGAAAGTCCATTTTCTTGCATAATGTTAAATCCTAGGACAAACATTCCAACATTGTCTATAGTCAAATCAGGTGCATGCCTCTTTCTCTCCTTCCTGTCTAATTATGCCCTCCCCTTCCCTTCCCTCTCCTCCTTTTCCTTTCCGTTCTCTTCTCTCCTCTCCTCTCCTCTTCTCTCAATTCCCTTCCCTTACTTTGATTTTTGGTCTCTATCTCTGCCTATCTGCTATCTCACCTTATGATACCATTACCAAAATTAATAAAAATTTAAAAAATAAACTGTTAAGAATCATTGAATACCACCCATGCATGACCTAACATTACTCCATCATTAATGAAGTTTCTCTAATGTGTAAGGGAGAGGATCCTTGTCTACCCTTTAATATAGTCACAAAAAGTGACTCAGGATCTAATCTAATTTGGCTGAGAGAAAATATTTTCCTCTCTTAGATGGAAAAAAAACTGCATTTTTGAAAATACTGAATTACCTAAATAAAATGATAGAGTTGAAGGGAACTTTGAGCAGTTATTTCACCCTTTTAATAATATTCATTACCACCCAGAGTAGTCCCTATAATTTTCATATTAACTTTAAGCCAAATTTTCTTCTCTGAAAATTCTAGCCATGGGCTTAGCTCTGCCTTTTTGGGTTACACAAAGAAATACTGATCAATGAACAGGGAAGCAACATGGAATAGAATGTTGAATCTGGAGCTATTTGAGATTGGTGCCCACTCTGCTCTCCTCAAAGAGAGTGGGTATTGGTGGAGAATTATATCTCTCTGCTTCCTTTGGTTAAGGGATAGAATTTTTAGGTTCAAACTATGCTCCTAAGTTATTTCTTAATGGGGAAATGAATACCCCAAGCTTCATATAACTTGATCTCTTTCTCACCAAATAAGACTTCTACAATGAACATATGAACAGCAAAGAAACGCATTTATCTAAACCAACAGATAAACAAGAATTGGAAGAACTATACATAGGAGAACATATAACAAACCCACAGAATGAAGGAACTCTCCCAATAGATGCTGGGTAACTTAATTCAACCAAGAGATAGCATCCTACGTGTCATCCAAAGGGGAAATTCTTGGAAGTCTCTAGTACCTTAAGCTCTGGATAGGGACATGACGAAGATTTACAGCTCCTCTTATGTTGAATTCTTCCTAGTCTTTTCTCAATTTAATTCATCAATTTTTTAATAACAAAGCAATATGTACAAGACTCTGTTAATCACTGGGTATACCAACTCAGTCGTTCAACTAGCATTCAGTAAATGTGTACTACACACCAGGCATTGTGCTAAGTGCTGGGCATCCAAAAAGGAAACAGAAGACAAACCCTGACATCAAGAAGCTCACAGTCTAAATGGGAATTCTCCATTTAGAAAAGCCTTGGAGATGAGATTCTTCTCCCAGCCATGTTTCATCTCCACTCTCAGCTCTGCTACGAGTGCCAAGAACGCCAAGACTCATTCTCATCATGATGACTCAGTAGACTACATAGCTAGCTATATGGCGGAGTCTGAATTTTTGGCCGACTTTACTTTCCCAGTGTACATATTTAGGTCAATTTCTCTTTTACAATGCTGCCTGAAATTTTCCTTAGAACATAACTCTAAAGGTGTCTTTTCCCACCTTCCATAACATCAGTAGCTTCTCATTTTATGTAGCGCTTAGCTGTGCTGACAAGGCCTTTGTCCATCTGGCCACAGGTCCCTTTGTAGACTGGTCTCCTATTTTCCTATATTATCACAGTCAAACTGATTCATTTATTGTGCAACAAACATACCTCACAATTTTTTAGTTCTGAACTCAATCCTCCTGCTCAGATCTCACTGAAATTTCTACCCATCTCTCTACTCTTTCCCAAATCCTCTTCAAAAACTGAGTTAAATACTAAAAAACAGAGGATGGGAGTGTGAGGGGGAGCTATTGAAATGTGATTTATTCATTCATCCAAAAAAGTATTTAATTATCTCCTATGTGCAGGATACTATTGCATAAGGCGTTGGGGTGACAAAGCAAAAGTCAAACAGTCCTTACCCTCAAGAATGTTGCATTCTATTTTGGGAAGAAAACATATACACATCTAATAACAGCCCCCTCCCCCCTGCCAAAAAATGCAAGGTAAAATTAGAGTGAAAGGCACGAGCAGTTGGGGTAATCAAGAAAGCCATCATGGCTTGCAGAGATCTTTAAAAAAAGGTTCTAAAGAGATTCTAAAAGGTGAGATGGAATTTCTAGGCATGACAGACACTGCTTTCCCATCTCACTCGGAATGGTGAGAATAACTAGAAAATGATGCATAATTTGAGGAAGTCTATGTGGGCATAACACTTTTAGGGGACTGCAAAAGAAAAGGAGAAGGGCAAGGAGGGTAAAGCCTGGGAATGTCAAAGTCAAAAGTCAGCCTTGGCAATTGCTCCCCTCAATTTTCCCTTTCTTCACCAACTTCAATCTGTCAATTCCTGCTCTTGTCTTCTCTTGTCTTTACACATGTCCAAGTGCTCCCTCCCTTGTAATGTAAGCCCTCCCTTTAATACTGCTGCCAAAGCCTGCCAGTCTAGTTCCTCTATTTCTCTCCATTATTTTACGGCCAAACTTCTTATGTCATTGGCAGTGGTTGCTATCCTGTCATCTGTCCCCCTAGTCTTTTCTAAACCAGGCAATTTGACTTTTGTCTTTCTCTAAGATGCTACTCCCTAGGTAACTTTAGAGTGCCTGGGGGTCTGGAAGATGACTGAGAGAGTAAGAAGCCCCTGACTTGCGTGTTTCAAGTGCTTGTGACACTCACCTGGTATTCAATGGGTCAGAGACTGAAGCTTCAACTATTTGTCAGATCCCAGGGTGGGGTGAGTGAGGTCACACTCACCTGTGACATCCAAGTCCAAGGTCCTGGCAATCTGAAATCAAGAATGTTAAAGGCAAGATGGTGAAGACCTGGGACATCCCATATTCTTGAACACCTTAAATATGTTTTATTGGAAGACCAACTTGGAAGCCCTTTGGAGAATTTTCCACCTCACACCCTTAACACAGAAACACCTAAAGAAGGTCTATGCCAGCCTTGCTCTCTGCATGCTTGTGGCAGCCACAGGAGCCCACCTGAATGTGGTTTCCCATTTCTTTCAGGATGGCTTTGTCTCAACCTTGAGCTCATTTTTAATGTTATTTTGGCTGCTGATCACACCCCACAGAGAAGACACTGAGCCAAAGAGGCTGCTTCTTCTGGCCGGATTTGCCTTCCTCATAGGGGTTGGGTTAGGCCCTGAACTGGACTCACGCATGGCCATCGACCCCAACATCGTCCCCTCTTCCTTCCTGGGTACAACCATGACCTTTAGCTCTTTCACCTTGAATTCATTCTGTGGCCAATGCCTTGGCTGCCTCTACCTCAGTGGAATCTTGATGTCAGCCCTGAGTCTGATCTTCATCTCATACCTGGGGAATGTCTTTTTTATATCCACATGGCTCTCTCAAGCAAACATGTACTTTGGGCTGGCATTCCTGTGTGGACTCGTGATATTCGATACACAACTCATCATTGAAAAGGCAAAGAGAAAAGATGAAGATTACATATGGCATTGCATGGACCTTTTTCTGGATTTTGTTACCCTCTTCAGGAAATTCATGGTAATGATCGAAATGAACGAAAAGGGCAAGCTGAAAAGGAAATAAAGCGATGACCCTCCAGCTTTTCTATCATTTTTTTTCTCTTCCTACAAGCCCCAATTGTCTCTTTATACACACAGCAGGAGGTTTATCAGTGACAAAGAGAGGCATTGGTAAAAAAAAAAAAGAAAGAAAAAAACAACCTTTGACCTTTTATAATTTTCTGTTGTGTCATTTTTAAAAATGAGTATACTTTATCAGATTTTTAAAAGTCCTGGCATTTATCCCTTCCTTCCCACCCTTTTCCCCATTTTCCATTCTTTGCTCCTTCAGACCAGAATCCTAGCTAGGGTTAGTCAGCAGAACTTTTCCCTAGGGGGTCTGCCAAGAGGAGAAGCACCAAGGTTGGAAGAAATAAGCTTTGGGGTGGAGATGATGAGCTAGTTCCCTCAGGGATGAAAGCGGTGTTCCATCAGGGGGTCTCCTCCCAGAACACCTGCTTCTGGTCAAAGAAAAAATAACACAGCAGCCAGACAGGACCAGAACTTGAAGAAGCAGGCTGGGAGCTCAAGCCTCTGCCAGTGAGTGGCTCAGAGACTTGTAGATGGAGGAGGGTTCTTTCAAAGGTCCCAGGGACCGGAAGGAATACACGAGGATGGTGCCTCATGCCCCGGGATGAACCAAGCCGTCCTGAAGGACTTCTCTGGGCATTATTTTCCTTAATGTTTGGCCTTCCTCAGATTTTCTTATACATATTCTCAGGCCTTGAGGCTGAGGAGTAGGTTGAAAGTGTGATTTTACAACTGTCTAGGCCCTGAGGAGGAAGGGTGTGTGTGTGTGTGTGTGTGTGTGTGTGTGTGTGTGTGTGTGTGTGTGTGTGTGTGTTGGGGTGGGGCTCTTCATGAAGAGGGAAACAGGTCCTTTTTTTCTTTTTTTTTTTTACTTATACTACTATTCTATTAGAGGGGCAATGGGTGCTGAAGACAAGTCAAGCAAAAGTAGACAAGGGAAAAGATGTGTGAGAAAGCCTCAGCTGCCAAATCTTGAATGTGTCCCTCCTCTATGCATGCATCGCCCCCCTTTCTGCTCCTCACCCATGACATTCCATCTCTCAGTTGGGTGCCTTTACACTGTCTGTTCTCCAGGCCTGGCATTCTCTCTCTCTTCTCTCTGCCTCCTGGCTTCCCTCCAGACTCCATCCCAATTCTCACCTCGAGCAGGAGTTTTTCAGCCAGACACTCCCACTGAATCTTCACTCTGCTGATATCATGGACTATTTACTACACACACACACACACACACACACACACAGTGTCAATCCTCAACATTCAAGTATTCCATTTTCCAACTTCAAGCATTTGTGTGATTTTATTAGTAACCTCATTTTCACTTTCGGGTTGGCAACAGCACATTGACAGCTATGTACAGTAGAGAAAAAAATGAGAGGCAAAGCATGTCAAGTTTGTGGAGAGGCCGGGATCCTACCAGGCACTTCACTGGTCTTGTTTAGCCTATGTTGTAAGGAGCTCCCTGTACAATCATTGCATGTTTTCATTGCTTTTAAACTTGAAGATTTGTGTTGCAATTATGCCCAAGAAGTTTCATGCAAGTCCTCTGGGCTCCAAGCCGAAGTGTGCAAAGTCAGTGATGTGACTTAATGAGAAAAATAAAGGTGTTAGATAAACTCTGTTCCCAAATGTTGGCAGGCATGTGGCAGGAGAGCCTTAAGGATCTCAAACCCTGCAGGAAGCAGACATTGCTGATGGATTATTTAATCCTTGACAAGCTCTTACTCTATTCACCAGGCATGAAGGACAGGGAACCTGAGGAGATCTCAAGATCTCCAAGGCCTGGTGTCTATTAACAGCAGGGACTAAGGGCTCAGTAATCACTCCCGTTGTTTTCAGAGGGCAGGCAAGGGGTTTACGGTGGTATAGTATAAGTACAATGCCCTCACACCACCATCTGACACAGTGGAAGGGAAGAGTCGGGTGAAAAAAATGTTTATTTTAAGAACTTTATTTCCTGTTCAGCATTTATGGTACTGTCGATCTATCTCACGTGTAATAAAAACTGAATACTGTCTGAAATAATATTTTTAATTGAGATGAGAGCACAAAAACTCACAGAATTTTATGGAATTACTAGCAAGAAAAAGATTTTTGCATGTTACTCATTTTATTTTGTGTACTGTACTTTATGAGTTATAGTTACTATGTTGGGGAAAGTACACATTATCAGAATTAATGTTTTGTAGTAAAGAATTATATACAGAAAAGGGCATTTTTAGTAAGCTCTAGTGAAAAATTACAGTTCTGGGTGGTTTCAGGAACCTGACCCATTATGCCCCATAGGTTCAATATACCAACATTTGTGTTCTGACTTTTGCACCATTTTCTAGAAATGTTCCCTCAAAAACTGAGGATTAACTGTATACACACATATGTATACATATATTAAGCATGTGTATATGCATGTTATACATACACATGTAATATATGTGATACTGTCTCTACAACCCACATACATGACTATATGAGCATATGCTCATTCATAAGCTTTGTAATGTACATGCATCTGTGTACAATGTACATATGACCTGTGTGCACACGTGCCAGTCACACGGTACTGTTCATGGGCATATTCGTGAACATACATGTATGTTTCATGCATGTAAATGTTTAGTGTATATTTATGTGCAGGCACCTATACGTTAGTGTGTTGTGTTGCACACATGCTATACATATGTGTATACATATTTACATGCATGCATTGCAGTTCACACAGGCATACCCATATACAATGCAGATGTGTATATATAGACATATATATGTATACACATATTTTTGTGTATGCAGGCCTGTCTATATGTATAGTCTAAATGTGAAAATGTTTCTATATAGTGTGCATAAAGGTTGTAGGGCCGAGGGACTTTGTACCTGAAGAATTGGGATAGAGCTCCAAAGTAGAATATTTCTATAAGAAGAACCTTGTTGTGACTGGAATGGACATACCAGATACACACACACACATGCATATGTATCTGAGGACAGCTAAGTGGTAGGTCGATAGAGTGCCAAACCTCAAGAGGAAGACCTGAATTCAATTGTGGCCTCAGACATTTGCTAGCTGTGTGACCCTGGACAAGTCACTTAACACTGTTTGCCTCATTTCCTCATCTGTAAAATGAGCCAGAGAAGGAAATGGCAAACCACTCTAGCATCTCTGCCAAGAAAACCTCCAAATGCAGTCACAAAGAGTTGAACATGACTGAAAATGCTTGAACAACAGCAAAATGTGTATCTGGTATGTTATAGCTATGTGATCTTTCATTAGAATGAGACCTTCTTGAAGGCAGGTAACATTTTTGCCTTTTTTCATATTACCAGAGCTACTGAAACCCAGTGGCACATAAGAAATATTTGTTGATTGGCTGATGGGCTTGGTGTTTCCTCCCCAATCCCTCTCTGTTCCAGGCACTAGGCTCCCAGAATGACTCTGTACCTCATAATGACCTTGTACCTCATAAATGTTTCATTCCCCACCCACCCTGTCTATCTATCTCCTATCTTTTCCAGGCCATTGGTCCTTTCTGTCTCTCTTTTAATCAGTATTCATACAATAAATATTTCAGTAATTTTGCCATTTATATTTACCTTTAATTGTTTTTTGAGGGGAGAAGGCAAGGCAGTTGAGGTAAGTGACTTGCCCAAGGTCACACAGCTAGTTAAGTGTCAAGTGTCTGAGACCGGATTTGAACTCAGGTCCTCCTACTTCAGGGCTGCCATCTAGCTGCTCCCTTTTAATTCCCTTTAAGTGGAAAATATTCTTCCTCAAATGTGGCTCTCCTGAATGAACAGAATGCTGAAGGTATGGTCTGACAGGGTCACACACCCAGTATGTGGCAGAAGCACTGATTCACACACTACCTGCAGAAGCTCTTAGCGGCCATTCTTTGTAGTGGCTAGAGAGCTGGCTTCAAGAGCAGGATGGCACAAGTTGTCTGCGTAAGACTGCTGAAGAGGGTAAGTGGCTCAAGGCCGAGGGAGGCCCAGGGAGCGCTCTTCAGGCCTAAGTTTCAAACGCATTGCTAGGAGAGGTTTCTTCATGGGGAGTTCTCTATGCTAATGAAATCACAGGCTGGGTCTAAAAACTAAAATATTGCCTTAGTATTTTTTTTTTTTTGCTACAGTGTCACACTTTTGACTCATGAGATTATTGTCCTTTGACTGAACAAAAATTCGTTAATTAGAACCTACTGCATGTAATGTACTTTGCAAGGTGCTAGGGAGAGCAAAAAAAAACAAAAAAGGTAGTCCTTGACCTTAAGGAGTAAGTATCACAGGAAGGTTGGAGTGCAGGATTCAATGTAAAGAATACTAAAAGTAATTTAAGGGGAATCGATGTGGTAGCAGGCACTAGCCACAGAGTGGGGGACACTTGGGGGGGGGGTGGTGACAGCTAGGTTAACTCATGAAAGAAGAGGATTCTGGGAGCTGGCCATGAAGAAGCAATGCATCCTAAGGGTGGTGGAAAGTATACAGAGGCGAGAGGGGATTCTGAATTCAGGGAACGGGCAGTCGTCCTGTTTGGCTTGGACACGAAGTTAGTGAAGGATGGTAGTATGAAATGAGCTTGTCAAGATAGATTGGAGATTGTGGAGCTGCTTAAATGCCAGGCTGGTGGGTTTTCCTTTTTATCCTAAGCAAAGAAATTTGTAGTAAGAGTACTGTCCCAAGACCTGACCCCACGTAGACTAGGCTACATTTTGTTTTGACCTTTTAAAACACCATTAAGAGCATCCCTGACATATAGTTGGTTTAGAGGACTGAAGCTCAGAGAGTTGACTTAGTTTCCTAGTAGCCCCGTTACTAAACGCCTAAGGAAGGATTCAGCCTCTCCTCCATTAGGCTTCTGACCAACAGACCAGTATGAGCAACACAGAAGTAGAAAGCTATGGTCAATTGAATGGATGCTGTGTCCCTGCTGAATATCCTTTCCTGGCTCTGAAGATCTTCTCCCTGGCTTAAATAAGCAAAACTTTTTGGTAACTGAAAATGTCTCCTCTTATTTGGATTTCAAACCTTAACTATTAGAGTGGACTTAACCATGCTTGGCCTATTCAGTATACACTGGTTTTGTCAGTAAGGCCTTCTGTGATCAAAGTTGTGTCTTAGGAAAATTATTTTGGCATCTGTAGGGAACAGATGATGACAGCACAAGAGAGAGAAAGAGAGACAGGCAGATAGACAGAAAGGACAGAGAGATGAGATGAAATTAGGAATGATGAGAAGATCAGTATTAAGTCAATGACTGCCATGGCCTACGTGGCCACTTGTCCTTTGTCCATCTGTTATTACCCAAACCACTGTAATTTCAGTAAGGCTTGAGGCCATGTGGTTATGGCCATTAGCTTTTTTTAAATTTTATTTTGTGAAATTGCTTCATAAAGCTTAACTTTCTGGGACTGAGCTTTGCTATAAACCATTAACTGAGATAAGACAGCAGCAAGATTAATAAAAACTAAATAAACAAAAATCAAATGTGAGAAATGAAAATGACAAGATTGTTGAACAGAGATGCTGCTAATCTGAAAGGAAATGTCAGTGACAGACAGGATTTTGTGTACTTGAAATGAGAAAGAAGATTCAAATAAAAGTGCTCATTTCCCCCTTCTTTATTATTGCAGTAATTAAAAAGGAAATGACTTTTCCACCACAAGTGCATTTGTAAATGCCCCTTCACATCAATGGCACAATTCATTGCTACAAACACTTGACTGTTTCCGTGTTTAACAACAACAAAAATAATAATAATAAAAAAGAGCACATGCTGGTGGAATGTCCCCAGCCCCTGAATTAGTACTTGTCATACAAGAAGCTGACTGACCCAGATGACTAGCACCATATCTGTCTTTTTCAAAGGACTGGTAATTTGCCCAACCAGAAGTTAGAGAAAACTTGGTGTGGGAAGCCAATGTTTCTAAGTATAAGATCAAAGGTCTGTAAGATCATTGCTTTAGCGTTTCAAGGGGCATTAGAAGTCATTTGGTTCAACCACTCTTATTTTACCACAGAGTAAACTGAGACCTAGAGAGGTTAAGTGATCTGATTAACATTACAGAGTAGCCAAATTAGACTTCAAGACTCTTGCCCTATGACTCCAAGTTCATAGTTGTTTTTTTGTTTGTTTTATTCTTTAGGTTTTTTTTTCCATTTACTGCCTATCAACCATGTCATAGAAAGATTTCAGCAGCTTCAGAAAAAACACAAACACACAAAAACAGAAAAAAAAAACTCATAGAAACCTGAAATTTTACATGTGCATTAACTAGGCCTTTAAGATTTGGAAGCCCTTTAATCAGTAAACATTTTTTGAGTAACTACTATGTATCAGGCACTACACTAAATGTTGGGAATATGCAAAGAGACAAAAGACAATGGCTGCTCTCAAACAGCTTACACTCTAATAGGGGAGATAACATGCAAATTAATATATAAAAAAACAATGTATATCCAGGATACACAGGAAATAGTTGACAGAGTGAAGGCACTAGAATTAAGAGGGATTGAGCTAGACTTCCAGTAGAAGAAGAGATTTTATTTCAGGCTAAAAGGAAAGTAAGGAGGTCAGCAATTGTAGAGGGAGGAGAACATTCCAGGCATGGAAGGGGACAGCAGAGAAGACTCCCCACTAGATAAGAGTGTTTTGTGCATGGAACAGATGGGTCACCAGTTTATCACTGGATTGAAAATTGTATTTTGGGAAGCAAGGTGGAAGTAGACTGGAAAGTTAGAGGAGAGATAGATTACAAAGGAATTTGAATGCCAAACAGAACTTTTAGTATTTGATCCTGGGGGTGATAGGGAGCCACTGCAGTTCATAGAGTAGGGGGGTGACATGGTGGAACCTGCACTTTAGAGAATCACTGGATTGGAGTGGGGAGACTCAAGGCAGGCAGACCCACCAGTAGTCCAGGCACGAGGCAATGAGGGCTTGAAGTAGAATGATGGTAGTGTTAGAGAAAAGGAGGAGGTATATGTGTATATTATCTCATTTATCCTCATAGAAACCTTATGAGGCAGGTGCTGTAATATGCATCTTCCAAATGAGGAAATAGGGTGAGAGGTTCATTTAATTGCCTAGGGTTGTTCTAACTGGTTACTGTTTATGATAAAATTTAAATTCAGGTCTTCCTGACTCCAAAGACAGATATATGCATGTGATTGTGCCAGTCACGGACATGGGCACAATCCTACAATCATAAAGTTGGAGAAGATGTCAGTCTTGAATGTTATTTACACCATCTAAAAAAAGGTATGATAGGACTAGATGGTCCTTCTGATTAAAATGTCATGCTTGCATGAACACAGCCCAGATATTCTTTGGATCACATTTTGCATCCTTTTTTTTCCCATTGACCAATCATTTGTGCACCTGTACTCCATTTTACTTGAGTCCTTCTCAAGAATCTCTGGTAGCCTTGTGAATGACTTCTCTATAGACCAAATGAACAGCCGTAGTACAATTCCACCAACAAAAGTTTGGCAATCGTATTCAGTATGTGAGGCACTGGGCTTATAATTGGGGATTCAAAGAAAACATGAAGTAGGTCCAGCTCCATTGACCTCTCCTCTGGATAACTTGGTTCATCTTTTGATTATTTCAGTAAATAGACAAGTACTTTAAGATTTAGAGAATTTTAGACCTGAATGAGACCCTAAGGAGCATCTAATCAATTTTACCAGAGACAGCATTGGGGCTCAGAAGGCTCACATGGTTTTCCATGACATTGTGTAAAAATTAGAAACTGAGTTGAGAAACAAACCGAGGTCTTTGGAGCCTAAGCCCCATGCCCTCACCATTTCACCATTCTCTGCTGTTTCTAGTACTGTTGGTATACTTCTGTTTCTTTCCTTATAGAGAGACAGGCCAACTCCTACTATAGAATGAAGTCTTGTGAGTCTAGGGAAGAGAAAATAGACAAAGTAAAAGGTTTTGAGAGACTATCCTAAGAAGGGTATCAAGAAGAAAAAAAACATAGGGAAAGTGAGGAAAATAAAAGAAAATAAACTCAAGAGATTGGTGAATAAAAGACTCAGATTGTGTTACTTTCTGTCCCAGGCATTCCTAAAATTCCTCAGTTACTCATGTCTTCTCTTGTCTCTCTTTATGCCTACTTTTCTATTGAATATAATTTCCTTGCAGATAAGGCCTCTTTTTGATTTTTCTTATATCCCCAACCCTTCATGGAGTGTCTAGGACAAAGTAATTGTTTAATAGCTGCTTATTGATGGATGATTTGATTGTGTAAGGGAAAAAGAAATTCTGAAGCATTGAAATTATATGACTAATATAAATGTCTTTTCATAGAGGGTAGATTCTAAAGAGTTATTCCATGCAAAAGATTCACCATGTAGAGAAACTTATTACCATCTCCAAGAGAGACATGTTGATGACCTCCTCCTGAGTTTTACAGAGGCAACCTAACGAAACTCATTTGGAAATGTGGCCTTTTGGGATCATCTGAGAAAAGGTGGTGAGTTTGCTAATACATATCAAATACACCCATGGCTACTTTCTCCCCACTTTCCCCGAGTCATTCAGAAACAAATGACAGTATCAGAAGAAATGTTTCATGGGCTTCTAGTGACTTGAATGTCTTGGGTAAGAAACAAAGAGGATGAAACGATAGTTGTATTTCCATTTGTTTCTTCCTGAACTTCAGATAAGAATGCTAAACCAGATACTATGGAAGACACCAGGTATGACATGGAGTCCAATTGGGAATGTAAATCTGAGCAAGAAGAAGCTTGGTTATATAGTCAGTCCTAATATGCCTAAAGCTTACTTGTCTTTAAAAACAAACATACAAAAATACAAAAAATGTTTATTCAACGGGTGAAGTCATTGCTAATGTGATGTGGTAAGGATTTATAGTTTTCCCAAATTAACATTTTTTACATTATGATTTTTTTTAATAATAGAGACATAGTCTTAGGGACCCTCATTGAAAAATGAATGTCTATTTTTCTTATGAAATCTACTTTAGATTATCTTAAATACCATGTGTGTGGAAAATAATTATTTTGATTCATCATTCCCCAAAAATCTTCTCTTGTAAATGAAATGTCTTTTTTTTTAATGAGATCACAGTTTTATATCTGGGAAAGGACTTTAAAGGACATTAAGTTGTTTTCTCCTGATTTTTTAAAATGTGGAAACCATGTCCCATTAAGGTTAACTGACTTTATAAAAGAGAAAGAGTTGACATGTCAGACGAAGCATTTGAACCCATGTCACATGACTCCAAGTGTAGCCCCCTTCCCAGTGCACTGAAATTTTTGGAAAACCTAGATTTAGCTACAACATGTTTTTCTTTTAAATGTTATCTATTTTCTCTTATCTTGGCCTCGGGCCTTTACAGTCCTTTCGTAAATATTTTAATGACATTAGTATTAGCATAAAAATGGATAAATATGAAAACTGTGTAAACTTAATTCATTTTGGTACTGTAGGATGATGTACTGAATCTTTTCTTAATATGAGTGAATAATGCATATGTTGTGATGACAGACTCAGTTGGGGGATTAGATTATTTTTATCTTTCTACTTTATGTTAGAAATGAAATTACATACATCCATACTTTTAAATTTTGATGCTATTTATATCATAAAAGTTCTAAGATCTGACATGCAAAGTTGAATACACAATTGTTAGCTACTGTTCAAATGCCAGAAATGATGTTGTTGGTGTAATTGCTACCTGTTTGTACAGTGGAGACTTGTGTTAATCTCCTAATAACAATACTATTTAATGTGAAACCCTTTTGTCATTTGTTCAAAAATAATATTATCTTCTTTTGGATATAGATATTCTCAATAAACTACTTGAAATAATCAACTTGAGAAAATACAAAAACTCATTCTGCTTGAAAGCTCAATAGACTACATCTGTGTATTTTTAAAATTTGAGTTTTACTAAGCAGGAATATAGAGAAAGAGAAAAGAAACAGAAATATAATCAGTCATGCATAGAAACACATGCCATTCGCATAGGAAAAGAACAAGGAAAAGTGAAACAAGTAGACTAATTTTTTAAATGTAGTTTCTCATTTTATGATCTTCTATATTGTATTAATAAAAAAAAAACCTTCTGCATTTTCAAGACTATAGGCATACATGTGGTTATCACCTTGTGGCTGTCTTCATACTAGCCTATTGAAATTAGGAATATGTAGTGTTCACCCACCCTTGCTTTACTGAATGTGGATGAGAATTTAAAATATTAATGAAGAATCTTAAGGTTAAAGACCCAATTCTTAGTTACTTCTTCTATGTTCTCTTCCAGCCTCCTCTCATTTATGGTTAAAGTAAAATATATTAAAAGAAATTATGGGAAAAAATATACTCTCAATGTTCTATCTATCTGTCTGTGTATACATACACACATACACATATGTATATATGTGCATGCACATGTCTTCATATACACATATGCACCTACATATATAGCTATACCTAACTAGATCTGTGAATGCACATGTGTGGATACATGTGAATATATGTGGTCATATACATACATTACATGCTTGCATTGCATTGTAGATATATAAGAATGGTTAGATATATGACTCAAAAACATAGGAGGAGATATTCAGATAGTTGACAATAATTTGTATTTCACTTTACTATATGTTTTGGAGTATGGTTTGTCAGATATCTTGGAGTTCATTTCAAATAATATCCTTGAGAAGACCTGACTCAGAAGGAACTGGGAATCTGTCCAGTTTCCCCGTCCAGCTATCTTACTGAGCTACTGCCTGCTGCCTACTCATGATGGAATAAACAACTTATTTCTTAGAGAGATGCTAAGCAACAGCATTGACAGCTCTGTATCCTCATGAACTCTCTTTAGATTGTTGTAGAGACTTCAAAAGCCTGCCTTTGGGGGTCTTTAAAATCTATATTTTCTTAGAGAATATACATGTGTATCTATGTCTACATATAATCATATATACACATATGCACGTGCCTGTTCTCTAAAATCTATATTGCAATATACAATACATGTATATATGCCATGCATATGCAAAAATAAGCATAAACACATGTGTGTGCATGTGTACAAATGTACAGGTATGTGTATGTATGTAGAACATGCCTATACATACTGCATGTACAAATGTATATTAATACTTGAGTGCACAAATTACTTCCTAAGGTCCCCATTCCAATTGATCCCTGTGAGTCTGCCCAGCCTCAACAAATAGATATAAGGGTAGAGACCCGGGGACTCGGGCTTTCGATTTTGGTGTCCATATCACAGAACAATGACACCACCCCCTGTGCCCTCCATGAGACTAAAGAACTGGGTTGCTGCACACTTGTATGCTTGCGTTTAATCCTATGAGAGCTTATGTTCCTTCCTGGTACCTCACACACAAACTCTTAACAATAACATCTTCCAGGGAGGCTAGGTGGCACAGTGAATAGAGCAATGGCCCTGGAGTCAGGAGGAGCTGAGTTCAAATCCGGCCTCAGACACTTGACACACTTACTAGCCATGTGACTTTGAGCAAGTCACTTAACCCCAATTGCCCTCCAAAAAGCAAAAAAGAAAAAAAAGAAAAGAAAAGAAAAAACAATAATGTCTTCCACAGGTAAGAATTAGGAAACCATGATACATCACTTTTTGCCTTTAATCAGAGCTAATTATCTAATTGTAAGCTTAGACTAAGAATACAGGCTTTAGTTTATAAGGACAATACTTTATAGCCTGGATCCTTAATGTGAAAAAGGAAAACATTATGGATGTGTGAATATATGTGAAATGTAAACCCACTTGTATTTATTCTGGGTGATAATAAAAGGAGACAGTTCTCTGTCACCTAATTTGGTGCATTTACATAAGTCTATAAAGCCATTTATGTCACTTTCAAGTGATACTGGAGTATCTGGTGGTTATTTGCTTGTTTCTGGCAGGTTCTTCTATTTTTTTTTCCATCAAAAGCTGATTTTCACAAGAATTATCTAAGAAGTGGAAAATCTCCTTCTTAGATGAATAGCATTCACAAATATTTTATAGAAATATCCTTTTCATGAAATAATACCTAATCAGAATTAATAACTGTAACATGTTAGCATTCCTTTGTCTGAGACTTTCTGAACTAAATCTCCATCATATTTTATGGTCACCACTGAAAAACTATTGATAATGATGATATTAAAAAAAGAATCACAGGTTTTGATTAAATTTTATATCTGCTTATACTGAGAAGTGCCATATTGTCCATGAATAACAATGCAGTCCTGCATATTTCATGAAATAGATAATAAGAGACTGGATTATCTTATTTCTGCATTGATACACATCTCCCGTGACTGTCTTTGTAGAAGAATGATAGAGTGGACTATACTAGACTCGGAGGAAGAAGATTATGAGTTTACTGACTAGCTGAATAACCTTGGGCAAGTCATTTAAACTCTCCAAGACCCAGTTGCTCATCTGTAAGATGCTGATGACAATCACTGTTCTACTGACATCTCAGGGGGTGTTTTGAGTATTTCATAAACCTTAAAGTGGAATACAGATGGGAGGACATTATTATTTACCTGCCTGTGTTATTGTTTCTGCAGTAAGTATTGCCTTTTCAAATCTTTAAGCATCTTAGTCTTATAGGCTGATGGTATGTAATTTAAAGAAGCTGAATTTAAATATCACTTGCTTTATTTAGTACCTATTTTTTTTGTTGTTTTTTGCTAAGATGTTTTCTATTTTTCCACAAAACATTAGCCAGTTTAAAAAAATACATTAAAAGAAGAAACAATATGGTGTAACTTTCCTTTCTGCAATGAAATCACTGGTTCAAAAGAAAGAAAAAACTAAAAGGAAAAAAGGAAAAGAAAAGGAAAGAAGAGAAAGATTTGTTTTTCTTTTATTCGTGATGCATTTGAAAGTGCAGTCTTGGATTCAAAGGTAGGGAAAATAGAGCTGAATTAATGCCTTATCACACTGGATTACCAATGGGAAGGGATAGAGTTCTTGGGGAAAAAAAATATTTAATAGCTTGTAACATGTTCATGCATTTGTCCAGATACTTGAAGCAAGTACTTTTTATAAATTATAAATTGAATTTCTCCCAAGTAGGATGAACAGCTCTAGCAAGTCCTATGATGGCACTGATTTCCCTCAGCATTTTGGGGGCCCTTAACATTTTAAACAACATTTTCATCAGGCAAACTTAAGATGAAAATGTGAGTGTTGAAAATCAATGATTTGACATAGAGGAGATTAATGGAGGGAGAATCCATCGAGTTAGATATGACTTCTTAATCCTGTTAATAATCAGGGGCGTGTCTTTGGGCTTAGCGAATTTCAGCTGTATTAAAATATATTTTTTATGAATTCTTTCTGAACTAGTATTCAGAAATTAGAATCTCTCATCACTGATGTCACACATTTAATTAATCATTAGCAATTTTCTAATGTATTAAAATAATCTAACATTCATATTGGACAAATTAAATAACATTTACTTCAATGTAATTTCAACATTAATATCTCATTGTGGTTTTAGAACAGACAGCATTCTTGATGATGGAGCAGGGGCCTTATCAAGCTTCAAGTAGAGAACTAATGATAAGCAGTTTGTTTTTTGTCCTAGGACCAGCCTCGAAATAATTTATTATTATTATAGAAATATAATTATATAAATTACACATAAATTTCTGTAAATTTCTTTTTTGAAAATAAGTTTTCAAAGTACTTTAAAAATATCTTATTTTATCCTCACAACAACTCTACAAAGTGGGTGCTTTTATTAGCCCTATTTTACAGATGAGGAAACTCAGGCTGCCAGCCTGGCATGATCAAGATCACAAAGCTAGTAAGAGTCAGATGTTGACTTTGTACTCAGTTCTTCCTAACCTCCAGGTCTAATATATTATCTCCTTCATCATCTAGCTCCCTGGTTGACATTATTTGTAAAGGGATTCATGTTTCGACTCTGGGAATTTTCAAAGACTTTCTCCTAAAACATTGAGAAGTTGAGATCTGTTTTAGTTGATGCTGGAACCATTCCTACATTGTGCAATTACCCACTGCAATTAGTCTAACTCCATGTATTCACTGTATTGTCCAGCTATCTCCTCACCAGCCACCTTGACACTCTGGTAAGAGACTGGACCATAGACAATTTAACCCTATCAGCTCTGGTTGAATCATTGCCCTGTTATCCTCACTGTCAGATTGGTAAGTGCCATTGGTGGCTCCCTCTATGAATTAATCAGATCCAGTCATCTTCCCAATGGGTTGTGCATGCCACAATGAATATGCCCTCTGCACAACCATTGACCCAACTTTTTTACTATATAGTACCATCTTTATATTATTACTACCATCAATACAAGAACAGGAGTGTCATTCTCCTTCCCAGTGAATGATTCCATTTATCCTTCCCTGTAACTTAACAAATGAAAATACCTTTCATTCATCACACTACCCTATAAGCCTTGTGTCTATTCAACACAATGTAAGGACTTTGAGAGCAAGGACTCTGTTTTTATAGTTGTATTTCTATTGCTTTGGATGGTGCTTGGTACATGTTAAGAATTTATTTTTCACTCAACAATACAGATTTTTTATTTGAAGTATATATTTTTTGAAGTAGTCTATATCCTTTTGATAAAGTTATTGTTTCACTGTGTAGGCTTTGTCTTTCTAAACCAAAGCAAATGGAAACACTGGTTGTATATTGTTTCTTTAGTTTTCCCTTGAATACGGCATTAACATTGGAATGGGATTTCTGAGTAATTTACATGCTTTCACTCTCTTCCATTTTGTGAAGGAAAAACTGCAAAGCATAGTACAATTGGATTCAAAAGACCTGCCTTAGACACTTATTAGTTGGGTGACCTTTGGCAAGTCAATTAACTTCCCTGAGCCTCTGTAACCTCAACTATAAAATGAGAGGCTTGGACTTGATCAAGTCTGAAGACTCTTCTATTGCTAAGCCAAGACCACTAGGCAGTGCAATAGTTAGTGGTCTGGACCTGGAGTCAGGATGTCCTGAGTTCAAATCTGACCTCAGATACTGATTACCTATATGATCATATACAATTCATTTAAACTTTGACTCAATTTCCTCTTCTGTAAAATGGGGGAAATAATGTCACCTAACTCCGAGGGAGGTTGAAAGAATAAAATAAGATACTATGAGTAAAGCCCTTTGCAAACCTGAAAGTGTTACATAAATGATAGCTCTTATTATCCAAACAAAAATAATCCATATTTTCTATATGACTGGAAGGAAAAACGAAACATCATCACTGAGGCAGAAGACTCATGGTAACGATATCATCTACATATCTCCTGCTGCGGTCAGCCCACCCAGTAGGCCCATGTTGTACTGAAAAAAAAAGGGCCACTTTGAAAAAAAAATTAGATCTTGGTTAATCAACAACAGCAACCATAAAAAATGGCAACCTTAAGAGAAACTGTGGCTTCTGAAATTAAGGGGCCATAAAATAAATGGTACAAAAAAGACAATATAACTACTTTATTAGTTAAATAGTAAATGATAAAGCAGTTAGGAGTAAAATCTGAGAACTCCTTAATAGAAAGTGGCTTGGAGAAATACATTTATAAAACTCTTTATTGTATGGAAGCCTAGACACAAAGAACATTTAATATTCTAGACTATAGAAACATTTAAGTTATCATATAATAATGTCTTTTGAAGAGCCATATCTGCTTTTTAAGAAAGTATATTACACAATTTTAGACAAAAGTGCCAATGTTCAAGTCACCAAAGCACGAACCCCCGACTTTATCTGTGAAGAGCACTTTTTCTTTCCAATTTCTTGATCCCTGTCTCCCAAGGGCTTTTTCCCTATTTGAGCCATTTTGTCCTGAGGGGCTATTTGCCCTATTTTCCATAGTCAGGGTTTTTATGACTAGTGGGAAAGCTATTTGTTTTCAGCTTATAAAAATGGCATCTCTGCTTTTGCCTGGGTTTTGTCCAGTCTCCTTTCAGTTTATAGTCCCACTGTCTAAAGTCCTAGACTGCCTCTGTCCGTTTAACCCTACCCCTCCAAAAGTGCAGCAGAGTAAGTTCATTGGTAGTAGGGACTGGATTTTATTTCCCATAGTACCTGCTATCTTCTCTCACACAGTTTTTTCTGCTAAAAAAAAAAAGTGGAGAATTTCTGTCTATTGTCAAATAGAAAATTATTAGAGTTTTCTTCCTTGTGGTTCTTAACTAGCTGAGCATTCCACAATACTACTATGATCTCATCAATGATGTCCTGGAAATGTCTGCTCTCCTTCTTATGGCCCAAAGGCTGGGGTGACCCCATAAGCTCTTTAATGGCTCTAGATAAGCTTCTCGCTTGGGCTCTCTTCCTTCTCTGTCATGTCATGGCATGGTGTTCAAGGCTGATGTTTCTCCTTGTGTTTAATATTTTTCTCCTTCATTCTCTTCTGGGAAGGTTCTTTTAAGGCTTGGATGAGTAAGGTCAGAGCAGAAGTCACAACCTCAATCTGAGATTGTCTTTACTTTTGCTGTCCCTATTAGCTTTTTCTAAACAGCAGTTGCCTTAGACTTGTAATCTCCCAATCTGGGAGATGAATGTTACCCGACTTTCACCCCCATTGTGCTTCAAAAACAGCCCTTTGATCTCATTGGGGTCCAACTTGGGTGGCATTATGCCAAAATGAAGCTGAGGGTACAGTCTGGAAACTGCTTGGTGGCTGCCAGCATCAGATGAACCTCAATTCTGGGTTCCTCTGACTGACAAATAACCATCACAAAAATTGTCATAAATTATTGCTGCAATACTTTATTGCTAGGATGTCCTTTTCTTTTCATCCGTAAGTTAACCACCAATCTGTCTGCTGAACTGATTCTGTCAAAACTTGAATCTACTTTCTTCTCTATAAATTTCAGGGCTAGATTGTTTGGATGAATAGCTTGAAGAGTGATAGAGGAGCATAGATTGGTCATGAATAAGCTATAGCGTGTGACCAAAAGATAGTGTTCAGCAGAAACAGCAGGAAGGATATCACGAGAGAGATACCTCATGGGAAGGCAGGTGCTGCATACATGTAGGAGGACCAATGTCTTCCATTTGCTCCACCTGTATACCCCCAATGTCAGGACTCATAGCAATGTCTTGGGTGAGAATTCTATGGGAATTCTGTGGGAAGGAAGGGAAGGAATTCTACAAGACGAGAAGGGATAGATCCGCAATACTGGACGTAGCACTAAATCAATGAACTCCCTGTTCCAAAGACATTTCAAAGTCTCTCACATGAGGAGCAATCAAGTTCTGGGGATAACTGGGTCATCCCTGATCATGTTTCCACCTCATGGCATCAGGAGACAGCAGGTAGAGAGCTGAATTTGGAGCCAAGAACAGCTGGGCTTTAATCCCCCTTTAGACTCTTACTAGCTGTGTGGCTTCCTATCACCTGAAGGATGAAATTTTAAAAAAATTCTGTTATAAGCCTTTCATCACCTGACCTCTCTGTCTTTCTAGTCCTTTTAAACTTGACTCTCCACCCTCCTCATACTCTACAATGCAGCAACAATGACCTTCTAATAGTTCCTCAAACAAGACACTGCATTTCCTGACTCAGCCTTTTCATTGGCTGTTTCTGTGCCTAGAAGGCTCTCCCTCTGAATTTATCATTCCCTGAATTCTTTCAATTCCCAGCTTAAGTCCCACCTTTTACAGGAAGACCTTCACGATTTCCATGAATTCACGTGTCTTCGTTCTGTTGATTAATTCTAATTTATCCTATATGTTTTGTTTTACATAGTTATTTGTATGTTTTCTCACCTATTAAACTGTCAGCTCCTTGAGA
The DNA here is from genome assembly GCF_028583685.1 of Petaurus breviceps papuanus. Lineage (NCBI taxonomy): Eukaryota > Metazoa > Chordata > Mammalia > Diprotodontia > Petauridae > Petaurus > Petaurus breviceps. The sequence goes on from NW_027185759.1 coordinate 22,379,194, forward strand.
GCAGGTACTGTCTTTGAATCTTTAGCCGTTATCATAGTGCCAGGCACATAGAAAGCCATGAACAAACATCATTTATTGACTAAACACCTGACTGTGTGATCTTCAGAAATCCACTGAATCACTCCTAGCAAGCAACCTAACAAACTCACTGAAAAAGTAAGGAGAGTAACCTGGTAGTGTGTAGACAAAAGCTATGGGGATGTTGATTGGGTGTTAGATATTACCCTCATGGATCAAAAGGTTCTGAATGGTGGAGACAGGGAGAAAACCTGGAAGTGTCAATGAGGAGCAAGGAATATTCCAGCTCTCCTGCTTTGACCAGTAAGCTGAGGAGAATGAGTGAAAGGTGAAACCAGTACAGGAAAGGATGGCCAGGGAGGTTGTCATCAGCAGGAAACCAGGTTTCAATAAGAGCTAGTTGATGGAGGGAGTGGGAAAGGAAAAAAAAAAAAGATGAAGAGCGGTTTGTTTCCTGTGGAATAGGCATTCCAGTGGGCACAATGGATGGGCTAAGTGCTGTTTGGTTGAAACCTTGGAGTGGGAGGTTTGAGGGGGATGGGAATGAAGAATCAGGTTGTAGGGGGGTATGGAATGAGGTTTGGATGATAACATACAGGAGATCAGAGCTTCCAGGATGAAGAGGTTTCTATTACATGGCAGAAAATCCAGAGTCATGAGTACAGGCAGCAAGGGAATAATCTTCAGGTCATACATCTTTCTCTTTGTTTTATTTCTTCTGCTTTTCACGTTGGGTTGGCTCAGAAAATTGTCACAGGCTGACCCTAGCCAAATCTCTCGGACAAGAAATCACTCTTGATCTCCTCCCCACACTCCAACTCTGCCCTAGATGCAGGATGCCTCTTTCCTTTGAACTGCCCAACCCCCAATCTCTTTTTCCTTCTTCTATATGGAAATGGGGTTTCTAATGACAAAAAAAAAGAAGGGACAGAAAGTGTGAAGGAGCAGGAAGTATTTACCAACACAATGCATTTAAAATACTGCAGTCATTGTCAATTGCATGACTGTGAGGGTAGGAAAGACTTGTAGTCAGTCATTAAACATTTCTTAAGTACCTACTTTCCTTCCTTTTCCAGCCACTATACTATGTGATGGGAATAAAAAGGTGGAAGACAGTCCCTAGATGCAAAGACTTCACAGTCTACTGGGAGGGACAGCATGTAAACAACTATATAGAAAAAATGTTATAGAAAAATAACATTTCTAGACTGGTTTTCTAGAAATGTTAGACGAATCTATGGCTCCACCAGCAGTAAATTAGCATGCACAGCTTCTCATATTCCTCTCAACTGTGACTTTTCCTTCCTCCCATTTTAGCACATTTTCAATTTCATAAGCATGAAGTGAATTCCAGACTCCCAAGATTAAAATAGAACTCAATGGTCATCTAGTCCAAACTATCCCTTCACAATTTCCCTTCTTCAATATTCCTGACAAGTCGTCAAGTCTGATCAAAGACCTCCCATGGAAGGGCAGCTAAATGACAAGTGGAAAGAATATTCAGACCGGTATAAGGAAGACCTGAGTTTGAAACTGGTATCAGACTCCTACTGTCTTCAAGACCCAGGGTAACTCATTTCATCTTTCTGTACCTCAGTATCCTCATCTGTAAAATGGGTATAGTGGTTGCATCTATTCCCAGGATTGTTGTGAAGATCAAACAAGAAAATAATTACAAAGCATTTATCACAGTCCCTGGCACATATCAAGTGTAACATGCATCATTACTCCTAGTACCAGTACTTCCTCCTCCTCCTCCTTCTCCTTTTCCAACTACTTCCACTTCTACCACTGTCTCCAAAGCAAAGCATTTTATTCTTGAATGGTTCTTCCCCCACATCCAATAGATTTGACACTTCCCAGGTTCATCCTTTTGTTGCTACTCCAATCCTATGGAACAAATAGAAAATCTAAACCCTTTTTGCATGGATTTCATTAGTAACCATCTATTATAACATAAAGAAAAATGGAGAGCTCAGATTTGTTTCTATTCAATTCAAAAAAATTTATAGTCTCAGGGTAGCCTGGTAGCACATCGAGTAAGAGCACTGGCCCCAGTGTCGGGATGACCTGGGGATTGAATCCGGGCTCAGACACTTGGCACCCACCCAGAAACACCTGGCCGTGTAAGCTTGAGCAAGTTACTTAACCCCAATTGCTTAGGGGCGGCCAGGTGGCTCAGCGAATAAGAGCACCGGCTCCAGTGTCGGGATGATCTGGGGATCGAATCCGGGCTCAGACACTTAGCACCCACCCAGAAACACATGACCATGTAACCTTGAGCAAGTTACTTAACCCCAATTGCTTAAAAAAAATTATAGTCTCATTCAAGTGAGGAATTCAAATTAATTATTGGTTTTCTTCAATACTCAATGAAATCATGAGTGGAAGGTTAATTTGGGAGACTATTTCAAGGATAAACCATTTGCTATTCAAGATCAAGACTTGTGTGCTTATTCATCATAACTGAAATAGAAAGGGTCTCAACTGAAGTGAAAAATTATTGTCTGAATTTGATCAGAGACACAATATCCTCACCTGAAAAAAAAAATGATCATACTGATTCTTTTTTTTCAGGGGGAGGGTGGAGAATTCTAACCTTTTGAATTATGTCTAAACATTTTTTTTTGAATTATAGTATGATTATGCTGTTTTCCAAAGCAAAATAGCAGCTGACAAACACCCATGCTGTCTTTTACAGGAATAATTGGTTGGCCTTTAGTTGAATGAGAAATGTCCCTGTTACATTTCCATAATAGAATAAGAAAATTGACCCCTCATGTCTCATCTAGAAAATGCAGTGCTCCTCAAGGTCACAGCAGAAAGCATGTGGATCTCCCTTTGAATAACTGGAATGCCCATTATTGGGTTGTGGTCAAGGAGTATCCTCAGGAATCATCCTCTATTGGGCAGTTTCCAAAGTTGCCAAGATGGCCAGTCCCTATGTGGGCCAAATCCCATAAGGAGCAGCTTCACAAAGGTCTGGGGTCTCTCTCTACTTAGACCAGTGTGAGGGACTCCCTCATCCCTCACTGTGAGGTTGGTCTAAGGTTGCCTTCTCAGGCCATTTTCCCAAACCTGATACATTTTCCAAACCTTCACAAAGCATGACACCATTGTGCCTACCATCACAGCTAGTTTTAAAGCCCATTGCTGCAGTGATTCGTCTGAGGACAGCAAGTGATACTAGCTGGCAGTAGCCCTGCAGTTGTTATCCTTCTAATTCACGAATTGTTGCCAACTCCAAAGCTTGGAATTTCAGATGTCTGGTAAAAGACCTAGGAGGTGGTGAGGTGTAATGGAGGGTGCTGAGTGAGGACCTACTGGAAGCCTGGCTCTTCTACTTAACACCTGTGCGACCTTGGCCAAGTCCTGTAATTCTTCCAGTCCTTATTTCCCTCATCCATGAAATGAAGAGCTAGCTTAGATGATCTCTTAAATCTTTTCCCTCTCTAAACACCATAATCTCTTCCCTCCGTGCTTTTAGATATGGTATGTGCTCTGATTTTCTCTCTAGACATTCTGTTTTACATAATGTTTAATTTTGTAAGCTGCCTCAAATTGTTTTGGAAGTAGGCTGTAAGACCTAAATAAATGAATAAATAAAATCTAGGTGTATAAAGTCATGTTTTTTTCCATAGAGAATACTGAGTACAATGTTTTCAAACTTCTTAAGGATTGTCTGAGAACTGCGGAATCCCATTTTGATTTTATAACCTAACAGAAGGAGCTGAGGTGAAATGAATTAGGAGCAATCAGCTTAGATTGTTTATGTCGTAAATAAATATTAGAAAAACGAATTGGTTCACTTAGCTTTGGGGAAACTGGTGATATTTGTTTGTTGGCTATTTTTCCACTTCGTATCCAAACAGCACAGGGTTAAGGACTGTGTTGACTCTCAAGACATGCAGTTTTCCTGTAATCTAACCTGGGAAATTGACATATCTCTAGTGTCCCCACTAGTGAGATCAGGGCCTGAAACATTTGACCATAGGAAATAAATTTCAATTAAGTGCACTTCTTTCTTAAACATCTCTAGTTTCCTAAAACAGGCAATGATATTTCCCTCAGCACAGAAAAAAAGTTGCTGCATGCTTTAATCAACAGGAAATAAAGGTCTAATAATGGCCTGGAGATCCCTTAGTCCTTTGACTTCATCAGGAATAAATAACCAACAATCTTTTTAGAGGATTTTGCATGAAACTGAATCATTACTGGCTAGACTATCTAATCTAATAAAGCTGACTCATTTACAGCATCAGCATAATAATAACAGATATTCAGGGATTGGAGAGGCTTGTAAGAACAAAACAAATATAGAGAGATAGAAATGCTTTGGGGACAATGCTGCTTGAACTGTGGTTCTGTAATAGTGACCAGCTTCACCTACTGAAGCATCTCATTTCCTTTTTATTACTTCTTATTTTTCACTTTGGTACAAAAATACAGAGACAGATAAGGAAGTGGAGATCCTTTTTGCATACTAATTTCTCAGAGATCTGATCTCATTTTATTAGTTAGAACTAAATTATTTACATTTTTTTTTCTTTTCATGAGATTATAAAGTTGAGAGTTTAACTTTATCCAGTCCAACTCGTTCATTTTTTGTAAGCCAACACTGAGGCCTGAGGAGATTTAGAGACTTGACCAAGGTCATACTTTCAGCATGTGGTTGAGACCAAGTGAGAACCCAATTTCTCTAGACTCTGGACGCCTCTTTCCACTGTGACTCATTTTAAGGAGAACTGTAGAAATGTCCTGCTTCGAGATTTAAAGGGCTATACCACCATACTAAAGGAATTTAATGCAATGAAGATCTTTCATTTTCACATAACATTCATGTTCTCTCAGTGATGCTATGTCTATGAAATGAGCAATTGAGTCATGGATGAGTCAGGATTTGAGGTGATCTAGGGCCAATGACAAGCTGCATATTCCTTAAAGGACATTAAAAAAAAATAATTTCTTTTAACATCTTTTTTGAGTTACAAATTCTCTTCCTCTTTTCCCATTCCCACCCAATGAGAAGGCATACATTATAATACCAATTGCACATGTGAAGTCATGCAAAATATATTTCTTTATTAGTCATGTTGTGACAAAAAAATGGCAAAAATAAATTTAAAAAATAAACTTCAGTCTATACTCAGAGTTCATCAGTTCTCCCTCTGGAGGCAAATAGCATTTTTCATCATGACTCCTTTGCAATTGTCATGGATCATTGTATTAATCAGAGTAGCTGTCAAGATATTAGAACAGTCTGCTTTCCAGAGCTAAGGCACAGCAAGCAACCTCTGCCCTGAGCTTGGCATAACAACAATCCTTACCATTCACCCTCTGGCAAAATCACATAATTATTGTAATGCTTTGACCAGCACTGGTGTTCTCTGAGCTCCAACAAAGACTGCATAAGTTTGGACAAGAACCCATGTTCTGGTCACTAAGCCCTGCTCTGAATCAAACTTGTCTCATTTTTGCTGGTGCCCTTCATTGTCAGGGCTACAGCTCACTGTGTAGCCACTGATATAAGCATTGAACTCTCCCTGCACTGCTTCAGGACACCCCCCTGGGGTGGGGCCCTGACATATGTGTCCTTACCTGAGAGCCATTTCCCTCACTTTAAAATTAAACTTCTCTTTGACTCCTGACTCTCCTGTCTCTAGCCTGCTCTGCTCAGTTCTGGCTATCCATAGGTTAGAGGCTGGTTTGGCCTGGTTGACGTAGCTAAGGTTTCCACAGTTGATCATAGTTACAATATTGATGTTGCTTGTGTAATGCTTTCTTGTTTCTGCTCACATCATATTGCATCAGTTCATAAGTCTTCCCAGGTTTTCAGGAGCCATCATGCTTGTCATTTCCTATAACACAAGAGTATTCTATCACAATCACCACCAATTTTTCAGCCATTCCTCAATCAATGGACATACTCTCAATTTCCAATTCTTTGCCAACATAAAAAAGAGCTGCTATAAATATTTTTTGTAGATATAGGTCCTTTCCCTTTTTTTAATCTCTTTTTGACAGAATTCTAGTAGTTGTACAAAGGTAGACCTTTAAGTATTTTATACTGTCTGCAGTTATGTGAAGTGGAATTTCTCCCTATTATAGGTACCAAATTATAAATAGCTTAATAGGTACCAAATTAAAAGAGAAATTTTTTTTCTTGATCTCTAGAGCAAGAGTGTGAGTTATTATGTGTAAAATAAACTACCTCACTCTCCAAATAAGTAGGGAGAGATAGAAATGATAAATTTTATTAATTTTAAGAAAACTGTTAATTATTTAATCTAGTTTTTAGTTGATTTTCTGAGTTTAAGCATACCATCATATAATCTTTACAGAGTGATAATTTTGTTTCCTCATTGCTGGATTTAAACTCATCTTCCTGGCTTCAGGTCTAGTACTCTATCCCATGTCACCTAGCTTTTTCAGAAAGTTTTTTTTTTTGCCTCAATGGGGAATTTATGAAAGAATATGAACAAGAATTACATAGAATAAGAAGGCATAGATAGTTTGCTATCTATACCCCTAGAAAGAAAATCCGTCTTGCCATACTATATATCCACCTAAGCATAAAACTAAGAGGCATATTATCTTTGAAAGGAATATTGTGTTTACTAATTAACATGGAACAAATTACATGGCCAGAAATTTTGTCCTAATTCAAAGTCATTTTTATTATAATTTAATTGAGTTGTAATTACTTTAACATTGTTTTGTCCATGGTAGACACTTAAGGTCACATGGCTAGTGTCTCAGGTCAAATTTGAACTTGACTGATTCTAACTCTTAATGAATTATTTTCCTCAGTTTTTGAAGCTCCTTTTTTAGGGAGATACTTTCTACAGTTAGACTTTGAACCTCCTTTTTTAGAGATTTGTTTTCTTCAATGAGATTTTTTTTCCATTCTAGTCAATGAAATTTTTAAAGAATTGGTCAATTTATCTTCTACCTCTCTAATTTGGCTTTCAAAATCTTTCTCGATCTTCCAAGAGTGCTTTTTGGACTTGAGACCAGTTTATATTGTCTTCTGTGGTCTCAGGTGTGGATATAGTCAATGGTGTCTCCTGGAGATGACTAAGAATTCAATCCTCTTTGATTTTCCCTTTGCGAGTCACTTCTTTCCCATTGAGATTGCCTATTTCCTGACTTTTAAAGTGGATTTCTGCTTCTGGGGTAAAGAGGGGTCTGACCAAGGCTTCTCAAGCAGGGAGCTAGGGGCCTGCTTGCTGGCTTTGTGTGCTGTAGCCTCTGGGTGTCTAGACTGAGGCCAAGGCCAGGACACTCAATGTCTCCCATGAGTTACTTGAGGCTCAGAGTAACATGTGGGGGAGGGGGTGTTCTGGCCACTTGAGGTTTCCTGCTCTGTGCCACTGGGCTAGAGCTCAGGCAGGCTCAGCAGCTGATGCTGGGTCTTGCTGGTGTCTACAGACTTCCTTGGTTGTGTTAAGGCACACCTGGGCTTTTGTTGTCAGCACTTGTTGGCTCTACCCCTCTGGGGTTAGGGATCTCCTGCTGGTCAGCTGAGATGGGGCTTGTTGGGATGCCTTTACTTCAGGCTCAGCACAACTTCAGTTATACCCTACCTCTATGGCCCCCAAGCCTGCTGCTGGTTCCACTATTTCAGGACTTTACCCTGGGGCAATAATCTCTGAGTTTTCAGGGTCAGGGAAGGGGATTAGAGCAGCTAGAGTTTACTTTGCCATCTTGGCTCACAGTAGTTCAAGTAGGTGATTTAAAACATCCAGGCTGTGGGCTGATTGCCCCTAGAGAAGCTGCTGTTACCCAGCTCTAACAGATTCCTGCATCCCACAGTGAGAGGTCTATGAATTGCCCACTGGCTGGGGCTCGCTCCCACTCCACTGTGGTCTGGTCTCTGGTCCTTGCTGGTGCAGCCCCTGTGTGCTCTGCACTCCCTCTGCCCAGTCCTAAGTGCACAGTTTCCTGGACTGGGAATGTGCCACACTCTGTCTCCCAATGGATTCTGTCTCTCTAAAATCTGTCCAGATTCACTTTAGAGGTTACTGATGGAATTCACCAAGGAGTTCAGATAAGTTCCTGCTTTCACCTTGGCTCCCAAGTAATGATTTCACTTTCAGTGCAGCTTATTTGGGTCTACAATGAAAAGAGAAGGTTAACACAATGACAAAATGCTTTATATTAGGCTTCTTCTGTATAGTTCAGTTTTATATTTTCCCATATATTTCCTTCTTTGAATTAATAAAATAGTTTCTTCCTCTCTGATTTCACTTTCACAATATAACTTGCATTACATGTACTTTAAGTATGTTGGATTTCATAGCTAGAGTATAAGCTCTTGGAAAGCAAGGATAATTTTCATTGATTCATTAATCTCTCTCTCTCTCTCTTTATATATATATTTATCTCCCTCTCTGGTTCTGGCATGGTGCCATTTATATAGGTGTTCAATAACAAATGAATTAATTAATGAATATATGATTATTTGGGAGACTATACCATTATAAAATAAAGGAAATATCATTTTACCTATTTTACCACAGAATGGTTCACTGGAAAGAAGAGTGAGTACTATAAAGCTTTGTAGCTACTTACAGATTTTGTAACCTTGGACAAGTCGTTTTACCTCTATTTTACCTATAAGTTCTCCCATTTATAAAAAGGAAAAGGGTGGGTATTCTGACATGACCAAATAAGTACTTGTTAAGTCCCAGTTAATCTCCTTCCTAGAAGAGCATAAGATAAGATTCAGATCTAGAATAGAAAGTCAGAGAGATTTCATCCCAAATCTTTCTGCCTTGTAATCTAGCTCCCTGCTCTCTATACTCTGCTGCATCAAGTGAAAGTAAAGTGAAAGAAAAAAAATACTTACTCTCTATATTGTCAAGGAGCAGGAAATGCTCTTTGAAAGTTGGCCGAAAGACAACATGAATATTGAACATTTGGAATTGATCAGAATGACCAAGGAGAGGCAAAGTTAACATTCATTGCCATAGTTCAAGAATGCTGAGTAGAGTAGTAGCTCTCTCTGCAGCAAAGAGGCTTACTAGCCATAGCATCTCCATGAGATTTTGTGCAGAGTGTCAGGAAATCCAAGAGATAGGTGTATCGCTAAAGATTAGACACAAGCTATGTTACAGGAAGCAGCTTAAGTACTGTGTCTGGTAGGGATCTGAGGAGAATAACATTTGATAAGGAGAAGTTAATCAGGGGGCAACATGATCAGAAGGCAATGGCAGTTTGTATCAAGGGAATAGTGAATCTTCAGTGTGTGTTTGCTGGTCACTCTTTGTCTCAGTATTCACTTCAGGAGAGCTTTTGTTGTGGGACCTCATTCTGGGTAAAATTCCTTATTCATGTAGAATCATTAGTTTTGATGCTTTAGAATTCAAGTAAATTGTCAAAATTTAAATAGAGGATCTTTGCTTTGAATACCTTTTGTAATTCAGGGATACATTGAGGAGAAAGGTCTAGAGAAGGAAAGATCCCATTTGGCTTATAGTTTGATGATTACAAGACAAAACAAAACAGAACTACATGGACAGATACCTGTAGTTCAACCTGTGATACTTACCTGTATGGATAACTATAGGTCTTGTCCATCAGTGTATATGTCTTAGAAAAACACTGAAATGAAGAAATTGGGTCAAAGGTTAAAAATAAAGGAGAAAGAGTACTTGATCCCTTCCAGAAACTGTAAAATTAGTTAAATGATACCGGTCTTCATCTTGAAAAAAAATCAATATTCCTTTGTCTTAACACTCTTTCTCTGGTGAGCTCTATCATTGTGAGTCATTGAATACAACAGTTCCTGAAAAATTCAGGTTGAAGGTTATATACAGCAATAGCCAGAAGTATATGATGGGCATGAAAAGGCTGCAGTATTTATATACATATATATATATATATACCAAGAAATATATAAGATGAATAGAATAAGGTATGTTATCAAACAAGGGCTGATCATATGGCAAGATTGAGGGATTATGGAAGCCAATTGTATGTTCCATTCATATCTACTCAGTGGCATAAAATCTAGATAAAGGCCCCAGGCTATTATGTGTACCTTCAGTGAAGGATTGACTGAAGGGCATAGACATGAATATGTTGTTAATGGAATTACAAGGAAGAACACACAAAGAGGTTATATGCCAATTCACGTGTCAAACTAAAGCTTCAAGCTACTGCTCAGCCTCGGTGATGATCCTCAGAACTAGAGAGGCTGTTAACACAATTTTGATGAGGAAGTCCACTTAGATTGGACATCACCCAAATTTGTCAATGGGGTGGAATGAACCTGGTGTAATATCAGCGACACTGATCTTGGGGAAATGTCTTGTCATGATTTAATACCTTCCATTTGTATTGATTTCTGGGGCTACCATAATTTGTAGCTGGAACCCATGGCCCCAAAATAAGTTAACATAGTCCTGACAAGATATTCCCATTAAAGTTGTTGCCTCTTTGCTGCTCACTGCTATGCTGAGATTGATTTTGACAATGACTAGAAGATGTCTCAACTCTATTTGTATCTGCTGGTAAAGTGCTAATTTTCCTGGCAAGTCAAAGGTAGAGCATCTGCTGACATTCATTCTCTAGGGAAGAAACAATGAAAAGAGGGAGAGAGCTCACTTTCTTTAAAATTGAAATGCTAGGAATCCTCTGCTACATATAAATTGTACTTCTAATGCATATTTAGGTTGGTTGGTATGGCCCAATGCAAAGTGAAATATTTTTCAGTTATCAAACTAGATTAAAGTTTATCAACTAAATTCTTCCCATCAGAAAGGAAACATCAGACTGAGCTGCTATTGGTGATGATCATGACTGAATAATTTTTAAAAGGTCTAGTACTAGTTTTAATTCTTCATTTTGTAGTTTCAGGATTACTCAAGTATTATCCAGGATCAGATTTAACTTTGGAGACCATCTGTTCAATGTGATATTACAGAAGGAATCTAGCTGCTTGAAAATAAGGAAACAAAATAAAACCTTGTTCAGAAATCATTTCCCAACTCTTTTACTAATTCCTATATAATTGCATTTTTATCTTATAGGTATTTCTAAAGTACAAAGGGCAGACCTGACAATCTGAATTCTAACCTCTCTCCTTGGCCTAGACTAGGTCAATAAGCTGTTCCCAAATGTGTGTTCGGTTCTGCTTGAAGTGTTCAAGCCTATTGGGTCACTATCATAAAATTTTAATTGAATAATAACTCCAGGACACAAAAGAAAATCAGAGGGAAAAGTACACAAAAGTACAGCAGATGTCCAAGGTAGTGCCATGGGACTGGCTGGCTAAGGTGCTGTATTCATCTCATTGTTCCTCAATTGACTTTTCTGTAAAATGAGCCAGCTGACATGATCCTTGTGGTGATTTTTTTTTTAAATTGAGCTTCAATATGAAAGAAATCTTAGACAGCATCTAACCCAGCTCCCTTCTTTTACATTTAAGGAAACTGTTAAATGACTTATACATGAGCATCCTGTAGACTGGACAAGTGAAGAGCCAGGATTCCAAATGAATTTATCTGATTCCAAACCTGTTGTTTGTTCTTCATTTTTGATGGGACCCATGGAATCATGGAAGATAAATTGGATTTAAGTGAGGCAGAAGTCATCTAACTCTCTCTTCCAGAGTCATTAAACTCTAGTGGCAAGATAGAACTCAGGAGAAGTGGAGATGGGCCTGGATGTAGGGGATGACTCCTGACAAAGCTCTTGGCCCTCCACAGGGCCTGCTTCAGATGCTTTCGTGGCTGTTGGAGCAAACTGTTCTCATCTACCCATTCCACCCTGAAGGATTTGAGGTCTGTGGATGGTTAGGCTCATCTGCTGAGGTGGCTTTACTGGGGTATGGCACTGTGCATGATTCTTGGAGCCCCAGGTGAGAGTCAGGTGAAGGCAGACACCAAAGGTGGCTGAGCAGCCCTGAAAAGTGCTCAGCAAGCCCTCATACCAGAGGTGCTAGTACTCGCTGGACACCCCTTACGCCCTATTATCCTTTCCAGTCTAGAATGTTGTCTATCATTTGAGAAGTCCATCATTCTATTAATATGAATTAATTGCAGACATTTAAAATACACATCTAAAACTGTTTTAACATGTTTACACTCACTTGTAATACAATTTAATGAACGTACAGAAAAATGAAAGACTTTGAATAATATTCAGTTTTGCAAGAAGAGAGTCATCCTTCAGATTTTGAATCAGTGAGATCTTAGATCAAAATCTGTTTCAGACCCTTACCAGATGTGTGATCTTGATCAAGTCACTTAAACTTGTTTTAATATTGTATTTTTCTTTCACCTATCCTTGCAGTAAGTTATGTCTGAGGATTATTGATATGGAAAAAAATGACTAAGGAAACTAAGAAATCCTATTTAAAATATCATGACAGGGTATAGGAGAGGACACCATGAATATAAAGTTGTCCTTAGAACCAGAAATACCTGAGTTCAAATTCCATTTCTGAAGCATGCTGAGTATGTGATTTGGAGTCAATTATTTAACCTGTCAGTGCTCTAAGAAGCTCTATAAATAAATAGCTTGTACACAAAGTACTGATCTCACTTGATAGAATGAGTTTACTCATCAAGGAATTCCCTACATGAAAGAAATTATAGCTCCAGATGCTGACCCTATCCACCATAATTCACCTCCTGGCTGAGCCTTTTCATTGGCTAATGCCTTCCTCAATCACCATCCTAGAATACTCTCTCTCTTCATCTCAGCTTCCTCAACTTCCTCCAGTCCCTTCTCTAAGAAAACTGTCCTTAACTTAGTGCTTTCCCTCCAAGACTGTCATTGATTTCTCCTATATATAATTTATTTGAACATTGTTTCGTGTTGACTCCTCCATTTTAATGTGGACTCCTTATAACAGGGACTTTTTTTGGTCTTTCTTTGTGTCTCAAACACTTAAAGCAATAATTGGAATATTGTAGGTAGTAAATAAATGTTAGTTGACTGATTATCCTCTATTCATTCCAAAAAAAGGAACAGTTATCCTTTGCTGTTGTTCAGTCATATCCGACTATTTGTGGACCCATTTAGGGTTTTCTTCGTACAGATATTGGAGTGATTTTCTGTTTCCTTCTCCAGCTAATTTTTCAGAAGAGGGAAGTGAGACAAACAGGGATAAGCGACTTTGCCTAGCATCACATAGATGGTAAGTGTGGTAAGATTCGAATTCAGGAAGATGAATCTTCCTCTGACTCCAAACCCAGGGCTTCATTCACTGTTCCACCTAGCTACTCCTTTCCCTTACTAAGGATGCAAAGACTTAGGGTTTTGTGTTTGTGTCCCTAGGAAGTTAATAGTACAGAGAAGAAGCTTAATACATGTTCAATGATCAATTAGTCAAATGATCAATTCATCACAATCTCTAACAAAGGCACTCCAAAAAGAGAAAACAAACTATTTAGTATTTCTTCTTATTAGAGGTTCCAGTAAAGGCCAGCTTCACAGCATATTGAGCCTATTTGCTATTGTTAAAAGCTTTGGATACCACATTCAACACTCTACAAACAATTTCAAAGTTTCTATAGTGTTCAATGAGCTGTGTTAATTCAACAATCTCAATTCAGTGTTTATCTATTTGGCTCTCATGTAGCAGTTACAAGCTGGATTCTGAGGATGTAAAGATAAAAAAAGATTTAAAAAGAAGGAGATAAAAATACTTTCCTTCTAGGATCTAACATTTCAGTGTGTGAGGCACCTTGGTGGTGATACAGACCTGCAATTCCTGCTTACCGGTGAGGTTGAGGCCAGAGGATCTCAGGTATTCACAGTACTCTGGTCTGTTTTTCCCCATAACATTGGTGCCTAAAACATTCATGTTTTTCATTTGTTTGTCTCTTGAAATGCACTCTTCCTATCTCACTCAGCATTTAAATATAAGAGTCAGCTACTCACGGGCTACTCTTACCATGTTTCCCGATAATAAGACCTATCCCAAAAATAAGCCCTCCCCTTACTGTGTAAGATTCCTCTAAAATAAGCCCTCCCCCAAAAATAAGCCCTATTGAGATTGCTACTGTAGTGAAGGTGATCCCCTGCGCTACATGCTACATTACGGTACCCTCTGTATGCACCGTCCCCCCCCCGTGAAACGCACGCTGCGCTCTGAGCTGCATCCAATCAGAGCTGCAGCAGTGAGCGCGTCATCCTGTTCTTTCCCAGTGATTTGCTTATTGAATAAAGGTACATTTTTTTGTTCACATTTACCTGTTCATTAAAATTGCTGTCAATGTTCATTAAAATAAGCCCTCCCCTGAAAATAAGCCCTCTGGTGTTTTTCTGTCCAAAAAAATAATAAGGCAGTGTCTTATTATCGGGGAAACACAAGTATTTATCAGCATAGAAACTTTGACCTGCTTTCTGATGTGGGCCATTTGCTGTTCTTTAGGCAGTCTTCCTCCTGGCCCCAAACCCAGGCACTCACCATATTGATGCTTGACTTAATGTGGACACTCAGTTTACTTTAGTGAATCTGCAGCCCAGACTGCACTGGGCATGCACTGTTTTGGTCACTTGCCACCTGTGTGACCTTGAGCAAGTTACTATACAAGCTTGGCCTGAATTTTCTCCATGTCTAAATTGAGGAAGATGGACGGGAGGACTTTTAAATTCCCTTTCACTTCTAGACCCACAATCTACCACTACAGGCTTCATTCAGTAAGTATAATGAAAGTAGCTCTGAATACTGAAGAACAGGGCAGGGAGGACAACTCTGGATGGGGCCCGAGTTTGTGCTACTTACCAGTATGTGATCATTCTTCTCTTCCTTCCTCTATTGAGGTTTAAGGTTTAGGCATGAGTGAGATTCCAAAACACCAACACACAGGTTCTTGCCGAATGAATTTTACTCACGTCTTCTCTCAGCCAAAGTAAAGCAAAGTTTATTAAAAATTTGCCATAATGGGTAGACTCTTAAGGAGTCTAGGTATCTGTAACACTTGTTTCAAGCAGGCCAGAATAAACTTGACACAGAGTGAGTCTATGTTAGATAATTCTGCTCTCAGGGATTGGCAAGATGTGGGAGAAAGATTGTGGGAGGGTTCTTGGGGTGGTCTAGAGGAGGAGTTTGGGGAGGGTCTTCAGGAGTCAAATGAAGTCAGTAATGAGAGATTAAGGGTGGGAAATGACTGGAAGCTAACCAGAGATGACAGACAATGGAGGGCTAGGGTAGTAACTGAGATTTGGGTCCAAGTGATAGTGAAAGGCTTATGGCTTTAGGTAGATTCCTCAAGTGGGAAGATTCAAGGAGAGTTCAAGGGGTTTCCCAGAGCCTGTACCCCATCACCTCTCCTCCTCTCCTATTCCTTCTCCTTTTCCCCATCCTTTCTTTCATCTCCTCTCTCTCTCTCTCTCTCCCTCTCTCTCTCTCTCTGTCTCTCTCTCTCCTTCTCTCTGTCTCTCTGTCTCTGTCTGTGTCTCTCTCTCTTTGTCTCTATCTCTCTGTCTCTCTGTCTCTCTCCCTTTCTCTCTGCCTGTCTCTGTCTCTCTCTGTCTCTGTCTCTGGTCTCTGTCTATCTCTGTCTCTGTCTCTCTGTCTCTCTCTCTCTCTGTCTCTCTCTCTGCCTCTGTCTCTGTCTCTGTCTCTGTCTCTCTTTCCCTCCCCCTCTGTGTGTCTCTCTGTAAGTTCATGCTGGCCCCCTCCCCCTTTCTCTTTCTCTTTCTTCTTGGTCTCTGCTTCAGTTTTCTTATTTCTTAAACGTGGAAGCTTGGAATAGATGATAACTGTGGTCCTTTCCAGCTCTAAATTATATAAACTTCACCTTATCAAACATCATCCTCAAACAAAGCCAGTTTAATCATTCTAAGTGAATTAAAGTGTCTCTTCCATAGCCTGAAGAAAGGGAGCGAGCAGAAGAAGTCTGAAGAGAGGAGGGGGTGGAAATAAGAGATGGAGAGACAGACTGAGAGAGAAAGAAGGAATACACAGAAGAGAAAAAAGCAAATCAGAGACAGAGAGATGTAGAGACATTGGTGGGGAAGATAAACAGAAAGGGGTTTTGTACAGTCACCAGTGCATTGGCTGAACTGAACTTCTTATTCACAATGGTGCAATGGTTCAGCCATCTGTGTGCTCAGGCTCTGGGCCTCCTCCTCACATTTAAAGTGACTTGGCCTGTCATTACACATTAAAGATGTAATGATGGAAACCCTGCTCAACTCCCAAAGTACTGAAAACCTCTAGGATTTGACAGAGAATGCAACTTAAATCTTACCAAACCAGGCAAAGCCATAAGAATGTACAGAAACATAAAACAAGCCCATTGAAATTGGCAGAATCCTTTTGTAAATCTTTAAACTATTACTCCCAAGAACAGAAAGAATGCCTGAGGTCATGTGTAGGAAGAGAATAGCAACACATACCCAATCTTCATTCAGACAAAGAAAACTGCAATCTTGGAGAGGTTTCCCAGGACTTTGGTGTGATGATAAGAGCACTCCCACAAAATCAAAGCTCTACTCCCTACACCCCACACTCCATATGCACTGGCATTGGCTTCTGATATCTAAAGAGTGGAAAGAACTAGAATGAAGGAGGAGGAAGTTTTAAATCAGAGCTGCAGAAACCATAGGGATGGCAGATTGATGGACAGACATCACACAATGCTTTGGGGATGGGCAGTCCTTAAATCATCTGGGTTTGACATTATAAAGATCAACTTCCAGTGAAAATGACTCATATCCAGATAATCACAGGCATCACAAATAAAATACAGAGGCTTTTGCAGATGTGTTTTGTCTGTTGTTTCCACAGATAGATGCTGGTGCACTGAGATGTCAATAACTCCACGGGCAAAAGAAAAGGCCATACACTGAGAAATAATTACAAGCTGATGCTTGGGTTTATCTCTTAGTATATTTTACTCACATTTGAAATTTCATCCCCTATTATATTCTGCTGGAAAGTTTTGGCTAAAGTTATTAAAATCATTGCTCACGGAAGTTCAAGAAATAGAGGGAAATGGGCTATACTCTGGATTTCACCGTAACAGGCATTTCCAACTCCTATCTTCTCCCTTCCCAATCTATCCTCAATTTTCTTAACCTTAAAGCCCTGATGCTCTCAAGTCCAGTGCAGTCTGTTCTTTGTCTTGTCCTGAAAACCTCCTCTGTTACTCTAGTTAGGGGTGGGGAACCTCTGGTCATGAGTAGCCTGTAGGCCTCAGGTTCCTAGTTCATCATTTCTTCTGATTTCACTCGCTCCCATACTTAACAGGAAATCCATTGTATCTTGTTGGTCAATGGGAACAGCTTTATTCAAAGTCACCAAAGACGTCTTAATTGCCCAATCTAATGGTCTTTTCTCAGCCCTCATCTCCTTCCTTTGGTGCTGTTGACCTTGCTTTTTGTCCTAGATAACTTTCTCATTTTGGGACTTTTATGATGATACTGTCTTGCTACATCTCCCACTCATTTACCTCTCATTCCCTCCTATGCTGATTTTTTCATTACCAATATACTCTCTACCAGTGGGAATTCCCCAAGATAGTCCTCAACCTCCTACTAACAATTAATATCTAACATTTATCTAAGCACTCACTATGCACCAGGAGCTGTGCTAAGAACTTTACCAATCATTTGATCCTCACAACCCTAGAAGGGAAGTCGTAGTATTGTTCCCACTTTACAGATAAGGAAACAGAGGTGAATAGAGCTTAAGTGACTTGCCCAAGGTCATATAACTTGCAAGTTTCTGAGGTGGGTTTTGAACTCAGGTCTTTCTGATTCTAGGACCAGCACTCTATGTACTCTGCCATCTGTTCTCTCTCTGCTCTCTTATGCTCAGTGACATCCCCAGCCCTCATAGGCTTAGTTATTATCTCAACACAAACTATTCCCTGGTCTATATATGTAGGCCCAGTCTCTTCCTGAATTTCAATCTCACGTCACCAAGTGCCCATTGGACATTTTGAACAAGACATTCCAGGGACATTTCAAACTCAATCTAACCCAAAAGAGCTCACTGTCTTTCCTCCTAAGCCTCCCCCTCTTCCATACTCCGCCATTCTTCCTGTTCCACAGTTCTGCTACTCTGTCATTGCCCAAAATGGCTCATTTCCCCTCAAAGCACAGCCCTTTGTCAGCTCTTGACCATTTCTTCCTCCATTGCACCTCACCAACTGGATCTTTCCACTCACACAGTTACTACCTCATCACCTCTTGCTTAAATTTCTGTAAAACCTCCCTTCCTCAAGGTTCCCTCTTTTAATTTACCCACCAAGCAGAGTACGATAGGACCAAGCCACCCTCCTGCTCAATAAACACCAATTTCTTCCTGTTGCCTCTAGAATAAAGACAACATTATCATCTTTATTTAGCTTTGAAAGCCTTATATAGCCTGACCTTATCCTAACTTTCCAGTCAGTTCTCCCCTTTCTGCTGTCTATGTTCCAGTCAAACCAGCCTTCTCTCTGGTTCATACACATGAAATTCCATCTCCCTTCTCTGTCTTTTCACCAACTGTCCTCATGCCTGAGGTGCCCTTTATATCACTCCTTCCTCATAGAATCATTCTTATCTTTCAAACAAGCAGCAATTGCTACAACCTTCCCTCTCAGACTGAGCTGCATTGTTATCTTGACCTTTACTCTGTATTTTATTATCAATGTCCTTGGTGTCTCCCCCACATGAGAATGAGAGCTTCTTATGAGGAGTTCCTCTGATCTTTGTACATGCCTCCAGGGTTGGTACATGGCATAATGTGGTTACTTTATGATCACTGATTAAGGACGTGATTACTTGTGTCTGCCCCTAATAAGAACATAAAGCTGCAGACTTCCTGAAGCTACAGTTGACTTCTCCTTCCTTAGGAAATGCTTAGACTGTAGCATGGGTTTAGTAAATGCTCAGTAGAATTGAATTGAATTATACTGAAACTATGACTACAAATGGATGATTACTACAACTGGGTAATTGATAATTACTTGGAATTTTGTGACTTTGATAAGCTTGATTCTTCTCACTTAGATTTTAGATCAGAAATGTCATTTCATTAATATAGAACATACCTAATAAGAAACACCCTAGTAGATGAAGTATTTCATACTTCCCTTCTTCTGCAATTTATATCCTTAAGGAGTTTCCAAGTTTCACACAGACACTATGGATCAGAGGCAAGACTTGAACCCAGGTTTTCCTGATTCCAAAACCAACTAGCTCTGTCTGTCTGTCTGTCTGTCTGTCTGTCTGTCTGTCTGTCTGTCT
>NW_027185759.1:22398424-22433856 GCF_028583685.1 Petaurus breviceps papuanus
TCTCTCTCTCTCTCTCTCTCTCTCTCTCTCTCTCTCTCTCTCTCTCTTTCTTTCCCTCCATTATCCCAGGCTGCTTCACTATCCAGCACATCTAGGACACTTCCTCTGCTATGTCCCCTCTCTAATCCATCCTTCAATGTGGCTGCCTAAGGCACGAGTCTTACAGTGCTAGTACTATTCTCAATGAAGTTCCACGGCTCCCCACTGGCCAGAGAATAAATTATGATCTCTTTAGTCTAACACTTTATCCACAATCTGACTTTATGTTACCGTTCCCGTCATCCTTACATTAATTTCCTTCACATACTCAACATCCTTGGAAAAATAGGGCTGCTGACCAATCGTTGTTACCCATTTCATTTTTCCAACTAAGGCTAGATTTGGATTCGGGTCTTCCTGAACCAGGCCCAGTGGTCTATCCATTGTGCTGCCCAACTGATGTATGACTCATGTGAAGAATATGGCAGAGAAGCATCTTGTAAATCCTTTTCTCCCTCATGAAGTCCATTTTGGTGTAGCTTTTAGTTGGATGGGCTGCCCTACTGTGTTCCTAGCTTCTATGCTGACTCAAATCTATATTCATTACTTCTTAAGGGGTAACATTCTCTGAAGCTATAGCTTTCCTTAAGTGATCATTGTTCCATGTCCATTTAGAGTGATTGTGTCAATGTTCTGCATTTTGTACTGCCATCATGACCATCAATTCTAGTGCTATTTCGTACCTTCTAACTGTGGGTTTTCCCAAAGGATCTTTCCTAGACTTTCCTCTCATTTTCTTTCTAAAGTATCTCACTTTTTAATCTCATCTGCTTCGATGGGTTCAGTTGTTACATTTATGCATATGATTCCCAGATCTATACATCCAGCTTTGGTATCTTGTCTCCTTAGCTACAGTCATGCATCACCATGACATTTGGACATTTCAAACTAGATAGACCTTATGCATCTCAGACTTAACAAACTCAAAACAGACTCCATTAAATAATGAACTCTTCCAACTTCTCTACTATTGTTGAGAATATCACCATCCTCTCAGTTACCTGGAATCACAACATTAGTGCCATGCTTCTTCTCCTATTTTCCTTCCACTGTAAATCCAACTATCGACAAATCATGTCATTTCTACCTTTACAATATGGCTCACTTACGTGATCACCATTTCCTGTCACTTGTTATTTCAATAGTCATCTATTTCACATCTAGTAGATGAAATTGGAAGTTCCCTTCTCTACCTCCTCAGAACATGAAAAGACAGTAACAAAGGATAGGTTACTCTCTTTGCAATGTCCACTCAGTTCCAGCTCAGCAGCTCCTGAGACATCATTTCTTTAGGCTCCTCTGAATTAGGAGACTTTCATGTGATGAGTCACACATGGTTCATCCAATCCCCTATGAACTCTTATTTGGCCAATGGGATGGAACCTGTCCATCATCTGAGGGGGTAGGGAAGGATAACCTCATCTTATTATATGCATAATGGATGTGTAATCATAGGCTATATGATAGAAGTAGAATTAAGAGAGGCTGAGCTTCCACAATGAATTTTATAGTCTTGCTTCAATCTTCCTAGTCTTACCACAGCAGAGTTCTCTATTTAATTCTGGGTCCCACTTATTGGGAAGAATTGACAGTATCCAGAGAAGCATGACAAAGAACATGGAAGGCCTTAATTTCATGTCATATGATAATCACTTGAAGGGAATGTGAATATTTAGCCTGGAACGGAGAAAATCTAGAGGCACACAATCAATTGTCTTCAAGTATCTGCATGGATAAACCATGGGGCAGGGATGAGACTTGTTTTGTCTTGCTGTGAAAGATAATAACAAGAACAATGGGTGAAAGAAACTTGTAAAGAGGCAAATTAGGCTTGATGTGAGGAACAGCTTCTTAACAATTGGAGTTGTCCAAAGGTGGAACGGTCTGTCTAGGGAAGTGGTGCAGGGCTTCAGGCGGAAACTGCCCAACCTTGACAGTGTGAAGAAGTCATTCTTTTCCAAGATTGGTGGTCCTAGAAAGCTAAGCCTAAAATTGAGCCCTTCTGGCACCAATGTTCTATCATTCTGATACCAAGATTTACAAGTGCTAAGACCCTTCAAGAGAAGGCAGCTAAAAGAAGGCACTGAGGCCTGGGATGATAAAGGACCTGCATGAAGACCAGGAAGTTGGGGATCACTGACATTTATGGAGAGCTTCTAGTTTACAAAACACTTTATGTAAGTATTATCTCATTTCATTCTTGTAAGAACTCTAAGCAAGAGGAGCTATTGGTGTCTCCATTTTACAGAGGAGGGTACCGAGGGAGTCAAGGTTAAGTGTCCAGGGTGGTACATCTAGTATAAGCATCTGAGGCCAAAAGTAAACTTGGGTCATCCTGACTCTATGTCCAGAGCTCTAACAACTGGGTTACATGACTGAAAAGCAGCAGAGAAAGAAGGATTTGCATGGAGGTACTAGGAGTCCAAATCCAAGCAAAAGACAATCTCCCCTCCAAGGAGCTCTCAGTCTGTTGGGAGGAGACAATGAGTGTCCACTACAATCCCTACTGAGTGTAAATAGTTATTCACAGAAGCAGCCAGGTGGTGCAGTGGAGAGATCACTGAGCCTAGGAACATGAAGACATGATTTCAAATCCAGTTTCAGACACTTATTAGCTGTGTGACCCTGGGCAAGTCACTTACTTCTATCTGGGGTACTTCAATTGTAAAATGGAGATCATACTAACCTGTTCCTCACAGGGTGTGAGGATCAAATGAGATAATATTTGTAGAGTAATTGGCACATAGTCTATCTAAATGCTAGCTGTTACTAGTATTGGTTATTATTATTATTCAGATTGAGTAAGTGATTATCATTAAGTCAGTTAGAGCTGACACTTTCTAGAGCAATATTGCAAACTGTATCAAGAGTTATGCAATGATAACTCTTGTTGTTGTCTGTCCTTTGTTCCCGAAGAGGACCATGCCATCAGGGAGGGGATGCCATGACTTGCAAGTGAACTGGATTGAAGTGAGGAAGGGCTGTGACATCTTCATTTCAAATTCAATAGAAACAGTACCTTTTGGGGTTCAAATCCCACTTCTGATGCCACCTGGAAAATTATAGTCTTTGAGAACCCTTCCAACTCCAGTTGTGTGATCTTACTTATTAACTTAGAATTCTGAGAAGCAAAGCCTTGACCCAAGCTGAGGTTTTCAAATTACAATCCAGTGTTCTTTATACTACATGCCATGCTGTTCTATGGGGAAAAAAAAACAGAACAAAACCCTAAAACATTTTTCCTATGGAAATTGGAAAAAGTGAAGTGTTTCTGGTGTAACTGTCCTTTTCATCCATAACTCACGGGGATCTGCTAGGTATATTGGTGGTTTCACACTTGAACCAGACCAAAAAGAAAACCAAACAAACAAGGAACAGCTTTGAGAAAACAAGCCACAAGTTTTGAAATTAACCCATTTCCTCACTCGTGCAATCAAAGCCTTGCCATCTGTTCTCTTCACTCCCCCAAAGAGCCCTTCAGCCTGTACTTCATGGTTAACAAGACTAACAACTGCAAACACATTTCTCTCAGTGCACAACTTGTAAATGAAATACGTCTGCAAATAAACCATGGGTGCATCATTCCTTGCTTATTCTTTTCTAAGCATAAAACACACACAGACACAGACACACACACATGCATTTCAATGATAAATGAAATAAGCCCCCCAAACTCAAATACTATGGAACATTTTACAATTAATAACTAACATTTCCCAACACAAACCTGAAAAGAGATATTTTAGTTATTGCTATGTTGAGATGTCCACAAAACTAGAAAGAAGGACAATTAAATGTTACAAAGCAGACATAATATAAAAATAGATGGAATCCTATAGGGTTTCTTTAAAATCTTCACTATGTGCAAACATTTTCACTATTTCCCATTCATTATGGGGAACCTAGGTGGTGAGGTGCATGGAGTACTAACCCTGGAGTCAGGAAGACTTGTCTTCCTAAGTTTAAATCTGGCCTCAGACACTTACTAACTGTGTAACCCTGGGCAAGTCCCTTAACCCTTTCTGCCTCAGTTTCCTTATCTATAAAATGATCTGAAGAAGAAAATGGCAAAGCATTCCAGGATCTTTGTCAAAAAAACCCCAAATGGAACCACAAAGAATCAGACACGACTGAAACAACTGACCAACAAAATGTGCATTAGCCATTTTGCCTTTTTTTTTAATCATTGCTATAATTTCCAATGAAAATTTCATCTTTACCTTAATAGTGTTTTAAATGGGTTAGTATGGATATAGGAAGCTGAAATGGTTCATATTTTTATATCTATTTCCTTATTTATATCTAATTATTCCAGAAATATTAGAATTAAAGATACAATCTTCATTTGAAATTTTCGTAATGGTTAAAAATAAAAAGTAAAATTGGTATTGCAGGCAATGAAAGTGGTAGTAGCATATATTTTATGCAATTAAACATTTGAAACTCTCATAGTTGTGTAAATGTGCATGTGAATATTTGTATATTTAAATACACACTGTGTGTATATGTATGTGTTTATACATACATGTACATATACACAGATACAGACACACCTACATATGTAGATAGATAGAGAGATAGAGAGATACATATAAATACATATACATACATACAAAATTACTAGCTAATCCCACGGCAAACATACTGGTAAAGGCTCGTAAGTTACAGTATAAGGACTCCCTTCCCAGAGTTTACCCCTAATAATTGCTAATGGCTTATAGTGCTTCACAAATGCTGTCTCATTAAACCTCACAAACCCTTTAAGGCAGATGCTATTATTATCCTTATTTTACAGATGATATAACTGAGGATAGAAGAGATGAAGGCAGGGGTGGGGAACCTGTGGCTTCCAGGCCACATGTGGCCCTTTAGGTCCTCAAGTGTAGCCCTTTGACTGAATTCAAACTTAACAAAACAAATGCTCATAATAAAAGAATTTGTTCTGTAAAACTTGGACTCAGTCAAAAGGCTATACCCAAGTACTTAGAAGTCCACATGCGGCCTCAAGGCCGCAGGTTCCTCAACCCTAGGTTAAGGGACTTGTCTGGGATCATACTGCTGAGGGAAGGTTTGAATTCAGATCTTTTGGACTCCAAGCTTGGCATATTATTACTCTATTCGCGGTGCCTCCTAGCTGCCTAGAGTCCAAAAAAGCACTCACCACTGGAGATCCCAACCTGTAAGGGTCACATTTAATCTGGAAGGAAGAATAACAACCACCTCTAAGGCCATTTCCCAAATCACACTCTTCCTCTAAGATTGGGTCTCCAGTAGCAAATTGCGCTTCTCGTGCTGTTAGGTATGAGCCCCTACCAGCGTTCTGTCTATCAGTAATCAGCCGATAGACAGAAGTAGCTCTTAGCAATAGAATTTAATACAATGGCATAACAGAAGCAGTAGCTATCAAATATCCTTTTCACAAATCTTAGACACACTGTCCTGCAAATACCGTCTCTGCTCTGTCTTTCTAAACAATATCATGCTAAACCAAAGGCTTTTCTCATTGAAGTATCCTGCTTTGACCACTTGGCACTGGTCATTTAATATATTTAAGAACTAATCATCTATACAGTCTCTAGGAAACTGGCTCACATAGTACATAGCATGGTGTAATAGCAAAAGTAATGAGTTTGGAGATAAAGCATCTGGCACCGAGTCCTGACTCTGAAACTCTGTACCTGTAGGAATTATATTTAGGATTAAAAGAGGCCTTAGAAGGCAGCTAATGCATGTCTCTCATTTTACTGATGAAGAAACTGAAGTCCAAAGAAGGTATATCACTCGGCCAAGGTCACAAGCAGTATGTGGCAGAGCCATGATTCAACCTCAGATCTTCTGATTTCAAACTGAGCACTTTTTCCGCCATTCCTCATGGCTTTTCCCTGTGCTCCATATGATCCTAGGCCAGTCACTAAGTTTGTCTTGGCTTCAGTTTTCTCATTTTGAACTAAAAGGAAAGGAATATAGAAGAAAATAAATCATTTTAAAACAAAAGGTAATAGTGGACGTTGTGGCCTATACCAGGGGTTCCTGCCATTGTGGAAACTGAGGCTGGTGGATTGATTGGACCCAAGACTTCTGACCACAGTTGACTAAAGTCAATCAAGTGATCTCACTATATCTAGAACCAATAAAGAAAGCTCCCAGGAGTGGTCAGCTAAAAAGTTATCTAGGGATTGGCAAGCAGGCTGAAGTGGAAATTGTTGATGTTGCTTGGTTGTTTCAGTCATGATTGATTCTCTGTGACCCCATGAGGGGTTTTCTTGGCAAAGCTACTGGAGGGGTTTGCCATTTCCTTCTCAAGCTGATTCTATACCTGTGGGATTGGGGCAAAGATGGTTACGTGACTTGCTCAGGCTCACACACACAGTAAATTTCTGAGGCCACATTTGAACTCATTTCTTCCTGACTCCCCGCCCAGCACTTTTACTGTACCACCTAGCTGTCCCTAGAACATGACAATTCAGCAGTGAGACCATCCCGTAAGTGGCTACTGTACTTCTGGTCTAAATGAGAGAGAGGGAGGCCCAGTTTCACAAAGGAAAGGAAAAAAAAAGTTCATACAAATAAATTGTTAAGAAATAAAAATAATTGAGTGGTTACTCCAGGTCAGTTCTAGTCTCTCCTGCCTTTAAATTTTATGATTCTTTTTCTTGTAATAAGTGCAGAGAGGGACATTTAAGTTTCACAATTAAAGCACCATTGCTCCTTGTGAAACTAATAGAATCTAAAGCAATTTTATTTATACTGCAGCTTTAGTTTGCCTTGGGTTTGTTGTTTTTTGTTATTGTTGTTTTGTTTATTTTTTCAAAATTTTGTTCTTCACCTCAGGGTGCAAGTACAAATTTAAAGCATTCATTTAAATGCATATGGCCAAGGAGCAGTTAAAATGATATATTAAGCATATTTGCCTTAGGTTGTGTCTAGACATACAAACCATTTCTCCCATATTAATGAAAAAAAAATACAGTGGGAATTTACATTTTATTTTTTAAAAAACAGTTGTGGATGATCTAAAGATTTTGCATGTTTAAACAAATCCTTATAATTAAAATTTACTATACCTAAAATTATTATAACCATCTTGTGCCCTTATCAAACTCAGTTAAGCCTCAGTTTCCTAATTTGTAAAAAGGAGTAAAAAATCTAACAATGCTGTAATTACTATCATAATCATCATCATTATAATTATCATCATTACCAATGGTAACAGTTCTGATTTGTATTGTTCTTTACCATTTACAAAGGGCTTTCCACCTAACCTCTGTGATGTACAAAAAGTTCAAGAGACATAATTTCTGAACAATTCATCATTTTAATAATTATGCTAATGGATTATTAACAAACGGGATCAGTGGCACTTTTGAATACCAAAGATCCCTTATGGAAATGCTTATATGCCCTTGGAAAAGTTCCTTGCTCAGGCTCACACACACAGTAAATTTCTGAGGCCAGATTTGAACTCAGTTCTTCCTGACTCCAGGCCCAGAACTTTATTTACTGTACCACCTAGCTGTCCCTTTGATTAGTTAGTAATTAATGAGAAGAATAAATATTATATGAGAGGTGGGTCCATTCTAATGAAGGGCTGGGGAACTTGATTTTGATCACCCTGACCTGTCTGACTGGAACACAATGGAGGGAATTTCCCTCAGATTAGATTAAATTCTTTGTTAAGTTATTGAGTTGGGTGGAGTCTCCCACCCAGAACTGAGAAGCATGTACCCTGGGAATCTGGGCAATCTCATTCATCAACAATGGCCTTCAGAGACTAAGCAACCTACAATTTTCTGATTTCTGAATGAAGAAATAAGAAGGGAAAACCTTAATCCTGTTTCAATAATTGATGATTAATATGAGAGAAATAATCAGTTTTTTCACCTCTCTGTGAAGTGGGGGCCTTTGAAAGACACCAGTCAGGTGGAAAAAGAACTATACTTGCAGTCATATGTTTTCCATTCAAACCTTCCTTTAGGCACTTTCCATGGCTGTGATCTCTTGTCTCTGAGCTTTAACTTCCTAATTTGTAAAATGGCAAGAAATATCTCTTAGAACTCAAAATATTATGTGAAGGCTCACAAGATATAATGCCTGAAAAAGGTTTTCCAAACCTTAAGGCACTACAAAGAATCATTTGTAATTATTAGAAAGATTCCCCTTTAATTAATCAAACAATTTATAAAGAACAAAAGTAATGACTGGTACATAATGATGAGGAATGGGTTCTGGGAGCCCCCTTGAGCTGTCCTTGAGTCCCTGAGGTACAGGCTCTGGGAACCACCGCCCCCCCAACTCCTCCTCTAGACCACCCCTAGATTCCTCCCACAACTTTCTGCATGTAAGATCCCGTCTTCCCTCCATGTGTGTGAGAGCACCAGAGAATAGTGAGAACACCATAGAATGACCAAACATAGATTTAACTCTGTGTCTAATACAAGTGAACTTTTAATAAACTTTACTTTTCTTTGGCTGAGAGAAGACTTGAGTGGAATTCATTTGGCAGGACCTGGTGTGTTGGTATCTTGGGGTCTCCAGAGCAACCCTAACCCTCTTTAGGGGTAACTTCACATAATGCTCTGAAGAATGAACAGGACACAATGGAGAAGTCAGTTACTGCTGGAATAGGACAGTCAGGAAATTTGATAATCCCATTTATAGATCTGGAAGCCATCATGGAGATCATCCAGTCCACCTTCCTCCATGGGTGATCTTGAGAAAATAACCTCACTTCCCTGGGCCTCAGTTTCCCTGTTTACAGATGAGGATAGCCATGGAGAGAGCAGCAGCACTGTGATTTGAGTACAAATACTTCATCTCTAAATTCAGCACTTTTTCCCCAAAGCAATATAAGAGTTATTCTTCATTTACCATTTTGCATTGACTTTCTTAGCTGAACCCTTAGAATCTCCTCTTTCCCCAATGACAAATGTAATAATTATTATTTCATGTCTTGATCATTCTATCAAAATGCTACTTCTACTCCTTTACAAATATAAAAACATGATAAAATTTAAAAGTCTATTTTTAACCTATGTGCTAATCCCTATATCACATATTCTATAATATATATTGCATAGTTATATAGTGTATATAGACTAAGTAGTCATAACACTATATATATGCATATACATACATATGCTCTGTATATACACACACACATAATATCATTATGTATGAATATCATCTGAAAGTATTTTATGAAAAGAAACCTAAAGAATTGTGGAATGGCAAAACAATAATTGAGTCAATTACTTCAAACATTTCATTTGTCATTGTCCATCAACGGGCACTATGACTTTATTATGGTCTTTGATTTATTTTTGTAGGGGACTTTTTATGTATTACTGTGGTAACAGAATCATAGGCAGATAAATAGCAGAGAGAGGGAAGGAAGAGGAAGGAAGGAGGGGAGAGAGAGAGAGAGAGAGAGAGAGAGAGAGAGAGAGAGAGAGAGAGAGAGAGAGAGAGAGAGAGAGAGAGAGAGAGAGAGAGAGAGAGAGAGAGAGAGAGAGAGAGAGAGAGAGAGAGAGAAGCTATTTAATTGGAAGACAAATGAACTGAATTGTGATTTCATTGGCCCGATATAATACTAGGTCACACGACAAGTGTGGATCAGCATCTTCTCTCTGAGAACTTATGAGGTACAGGCTCTGGGAACCCCCTTGAATTCGCCTAAGCCTTCCTTTATTGCTTAACCCAAATCTCTTACGCTTCCTAGCCAGCCCTCCATTTTCCAGGTATTTCCCACCCTTAATCTCTTGTCACTGGAGTCTGACCTCATTTGACCCCTCCTGAAGACCCTCCCCAAACTCGTCCTCTAGACCACTCCTAAATCCTCCCACAACCTTTTTGGGTATCAGCTCCATCTTGCCTCTGTGAAGGAGGCCAGAGAATTATCTAGTACTGACTCACTCTGTGTCAGATTATTCTGGCCCAACTTGTCCAATACAAGTGTTACAGATACGGAGACTCCTTAAAAGTCTACCCATTATGGCGAATCTTTAATAAACTTTGTTTTTCTTTGGCTGAGGGAAGACTTGAGCCAAATTCATTCGTCAGGTCCCAGCATGTTGGTATTTTGGGGTCTTGAGCACCCCTAACCCTATACCTCAATAAGAACTGCATTGAGTGCCCCAGGGTCACATAGCCAGAGTATGTCTGAGAACAGATTGAATCTTTTTTAAAAGGCTTCAAGGCTGGCTGTCTAAACAGCAGCCCTCAGTGTCTCTCAATTAGAATAGAAAAGTACTGTCTAAATCATCTATCCTCTCTGTCTCTATTTCCACATTTCTATTTCTGCATCCATGCACAAGTATATATACACATGCCTACACACATGATATACATGTGTAATACATCTATACACACATAAGAGTATACTATATATGTTTATATCTAGACTATAGTCTACAAATAACTATATATACAATATATGCATGTATGTATTATAAGTATACATATAGATCCAAAACATTCGTAGTAACTGTCACAAATGAACACATTCCTGCTGTCCTTTTCCTCAAAATCATTTGTTAAATAGATGCCTACAGTGGCTAGTTATACTACCTAATAAATGTTTGTTGATTGCTTCAACCAGTAATAATATAACAGCTTTCCTGAATTATACAACTTGTTCTTTTACTCATTTAGAACTTATTAAACATCTCTGATCACTGTTTTTCAAAATACCAAAAACAAAATCAAAGTATTTGTCAAAACCAAAATGGATGACTATCCCTGCAACATCAGCTTGAAATACTCTAGATCTCTGGGTGCAGTCATAGGATCTCTTACTGAGTTATAGGGATGTCCTGATGGCTTTAATTGCTTTCAGGAAAGGAGATTTTTTAAACAGGATACACCTATTTTCTTCTGAAATGGAGAAAATGTATCATGAATAAAATCAATTGAGAACACATCCTCCCTTAAAAATGCAAACATGACTGGATTCATAATAAGATGTTCTCTGGGAGAAAGTGTCTGTTATCCACTAAAGAAGAGAGTCAGGGAATATTTCTTTTCTTTTTGTATTTAAAAATGAACTTTGACAGCCACTTTAATTGGTTATGGATTGGGGAACCACAGCAATGCATTTTCTATTCCCACCTACAGTTCCCCCACTCATATTTTCTACTTTTTAATTTTTTTTAGTGAATGTGGCACTTGTCAAAGGCAGTGAATGTGACAGGCCAGAAGACTGAAATTTTTATTTCATCGAAAACGAGTGATGAAGAATCCTTCATTCAGATTTGTCAGTGTCCTTCAAGTCTAGTCTGGAAAATACAGAGTAGGTGATCAAAAGAAGCTTCAGCCTCTGCCTTCTGCTGAACACTCAGGGTTTAATAGGTCACCTTAATTATGCCTTCAATTAAATGATAGATGCATATTATTTGAGATTTACTGTTATTAATGCAGAAATTGTGTTTTTGTTTCCCCAGAGCTTAGTAAAGTGTTTAGAAAATAGGAGGAACTTAATAGAAGTTTGTTCATTGACCAAAGCTATTATTAGATAATCACCCTTACCTTTTATATTTTATTCTCAGTATGCTAGGGCCTCTGTCTGCCTCAGTTTCCTCATTAGTAAAATGGGAATAATAACAGTACTTCCATCTTTGTTGTGATGATTAAATGAGAAATATTTGCAAAAAACAAAACAAAACAAAACAAAACATTTAGCACCATGCCTTGCTAGTAGTAGTAGCTATGGAAATTCTAAGTTCCTTTCCTGTTTCCTCCTTTCAGCCCTCAGGGTTACAACTTCAGAGTCATTTACTCTTCCTTCCCCTCATCCAAACTATATCCAATTATTTATTAAGTCCTCTCCTTTCTTTCTCCATGTTGTCTCTAACAAGGTCAGCTCCTAAGGTCCACTTCTGATCCTGTCTTAGTAGGACTATTGTAATAGCCCCTTACAGGTCCTTGCTGACTTCAGCCTTTCCCCACTCCAATCTGTCCTTCACACAGCTGCCAGATCAGCTGTTCCCCATGTGTGACATTGCATCTCTCAGCTCCATGTACTGGCCTA
The DNA here is from genome assembly GCF_028583685.1 of Petaurus breviceps papuanus. NCBI lineage: Eukaryota > Metazoa > Chordata > Mammalia > Diprotodontia > Petauridae > Petaurus > Petaurus breviceps. The sequence continues at coordinate 22,410,489 of NW_027185759.1, forward strand.
GGCTGGTCCAAATGCCTGGAATGAGAATGACTATATTTTAGAAACCTTGGTTTACATAGAGGCTCAGATTAAGTTCAGTCTCCCAAAGGATGCCTCTTCTGATCTCAAGCTGTTAGTCCCTTCTCCTAGTAATTACTTTGCACTTATCACATGTGTGAGTGTCCATGTATACTTATCTGTGTTTATGCCATTTCCCCCCAAAAGAATGTAAGTTAGATGAGGGCAGGGACTAAGACTTTGATTTTTGTCTTTCTATTTTTTAATAGTTAGAACAGAGATAATTATATGAGTCTTTGAAAATATGCTTGTTGAATGAATATATGAGAATCATGGTTAGGAAAAGATTTTTATGGGATTGTCATTAAACTGGTGGAGGGAATTTCACTGAAAGTTCTCTAAATCAATGAACTCTAAGGCTCAGTTAAAAACAACGTAAATACATTGAAAATCAGAGAACTTTGGTTCCCTAGTCTATTTAAATAGCAAGATGCAGTAGTTTTAATGTGATATTGTCCTATTCAATCAATGACATTTTTTTTCCTCCTGTTTTGAGATAGTGAACCATCACTTTCATGGCTTGATATTTCTCAATTCTCTTTTTGGTTTAAGACAGGGGAGAAATCAGGTTAATTCAATTCAAATAGCTCACTATGCCTGCCCCCTATAATTTTCATAAAAACATAATTACAGAGTTCATGTAGATACAGCTCTGTCTTAAAATCCATTCTGCTTTTCAAATAACAAAAATAGTTCAATTCTATTTACTTTGCCAAATATTTATTAAGAATATAATGAGAGCAAGCTAGAAACAGTTCTCTTTTCCTTTCTCATATACACCACCCATATATGCATATGCATGTGTGTGTGTATATTTTTTTTTAATGAATACTCAATCTTGATCTCCTGCAGGTCTGTGTGTTGTTGCCTTGTATGTTTATGTTGCTAAAGAGCTGTTATGGCAAACACTCATCACTTGGGTCATGTCCATGGAGGCTAACCAAATTTAGTAGATTTTTATGAGAAAATGAGTAGATTGCTCTTCCCCCCACCCATAACCCAATGACTTATTCATTTTACTGTGAAACTTAAAAGTTATAGGTCACTCAAAGGTTTCCTGGTTGGCATTTAAATAGGCAGAGGTATATGAGAAATGTTTATTCCTATACAAAAATTGGAATAAAGATAGCATTAGGAAACATGACTGGAAAAGACTGAGGGCCAGACACATAACATAACAAAGCACGACAGGTAGACAGACTTTGACTTCCACTGTACCCTTGGAATGTGACAAGACCAAGAGGAATTCCTCCAATACTGGAATGGAAGAAGACACTGCTGGGATTAGTATTCATATTGATCAGAACTGAGAGATCTATTGACTAAATAGAATTGTTAGGAGCTCAGAATATGACAAGTAGGGTGGAGTTAACATGAACTGACCAATATGAATTCACCCTAAAGATAAAAGAATGAATGAAAAAAAATCACTTTGTTGTATTTAGCTGATACCACTTTGGACTGCTAGCTAATCCCTAATGGAGAAAGTGATAATCAGCTGGGGAGCTGTAATAATGATGCCACAGCAGGGCACTGCTGCCCCTTTACTTGTCTCTTTTTCCCCCTAACAAGGACCCAGGAGCTACCAACACAATGTTCACCCTGGTCCTCCTGCCTTCCCCTCCACACTGTGGAATGGTTAGGTGTGCCACTAACTCTAGAGTGCTCAGACATCATTTATCTCTATCTCCCTAGTTCTGCCCTTTCCTAGATGGCATCAGCATCTTCTCATTTCATGAGTCTAGAGGTTACAGATGTTTTTGTTCGCTCCATTATAAGCCTGGTTCATTCCTCGTGCACTGGGAGACTCATTTCTTCCTTTCCCTCATGCATTTGCATTCAGTGGGCTCCAGCCACATACATATGATAAATGAGAGTCCATTATATGAGCAAGGTTTGACTGTTTTTGTTTTTTTTAACTCATGAAGAAAGATGTAAAAAGGAATGCAGTCAAAATACAGGAAAATAACTCACGAAAAATCTGAGAAGCCCTAGTATCAGCTAGACCTTTTAAATGCCCAGCTAATAATAATAATAAAGCTTGTATTAAGTACCCACTATGTGGCAGGCACTGTGCCAACTGTGGAATATAAAAGAAAGACAAGGTTCCCTGTCCTCAAGGAGCTCACCTTCTAATAGGGGAGACAATATGCAAACAATTGTGTACCAAAAATAGATACATGATAAGACAAGTCAGAGATAAGGAACAGCAGGAAGGCATTAGCGTTGAGGCAGGGGGGAGAGGGAGTTGTGAATGACTTCATGTTGAGGGTAATATTTTTGCTAGCATTTCAAAGAATCCAGGAAATTGAAGAGGCAAAAATCAGCAAGATAAACATTCCAGACATGGGAGACAGTCAGTGAATATGATGCTGTCTTCTAGACAGAGACAGATTGTCTCATACAAGGAATTAGTCCACAGATCTGCCACGATTGAAAGAGTTCCCACATAGAATTCAGATTCATAGATCTAGCCCCTCCACTGGGGAGCTGCAAGCATCCTGAATGATGGATTTTGCTGATTGCACCAACACTTACCCACTCACAGCCTCCAGGGATGTCATAGTTCTGTCTACTGAGGAACTCAAAACCAGCTACCATTGCTGCTTTGTTCCTCCCAGTTCTCCTACAGCATTACCACTCCCTTCTGGCCTCTTATTTTGTCTTTCCTGTCATTGGTGTTCATTGGATTGCCTAAAGAAAGAGGCCACTTCTCACATCACCTCTGTCTACAGTAGAGGAGTAGAGTGTGGTCAGGGATGGCTGGTGCACATGGAATCTCCTTTAGCTGTTATTACCATCTTCCCTTCTGTGTACTACTCCTTTCGTTCTACCAGGTTCATGTTCTTGAGACCCCAAAGGTATTTCTACTTCCAAGGGCTGCTCCTTATTTCTCCATCTTAATCCCACTTTTACTTTGGTCTCATCTTTAGACACATGGCCCACCCATGGGGTCATAGTTCCTAAGGCAGGGGATAGATAGAATTCTGCGGCAGTATTAGGGTGAAAATATAAGCATCTGATTAATTTTTTTTAAAAGCTGGTACCAACTCCATATCAGAAGGGTGATGATGTGACAAGATATGTAATCCAGAATTCCTTGCCTCCCAGTCAGGTCTCAGGCACTAGAGTAAGGATACCAGAAGTTTAAATAACACAGTGAATTGATTCTGAAATTATTTTTAACATTACCAGTTTTAAAAATCATCTCCTAATTATTTTTTAAATCATTCATTCATATGGATTTTCCCCATAGGCATTCTCAAATAAAACTAATATTCCAAGCAATTCTTCCTATATTGAAACTTTGTGATTATAAAAAGATGAAAATATACATTAGAATACCATCTAAAATGATCCAAGGAAGTTCTCAAGGGAGTAGCTATATGTCTGCACTCTTAAGCATTTGCCCTATTTTCATTTCCTGAATAAGTTTCTTTTCAGGATAAATCTAGTTAAACTTGAATTAACTGTATAAAGAACTTTGACACACCAAATTAAAATTAGCTATTCAAAATATCCTCCAATACTGTGTGAATATTTGGGAGGTGGGGAGGGTCTCTAATCTATAACAGGTCTCTAACCTCTTTCAGACCAGTAAAATAATACTTTATGCGCCCCCGAGAAGTCTTGAATGGAGCAGGCATTTCCTTTCTCCTTTAATATTGATTTGTTTTAATGTTAACCCAATGTGTTTGAGTCAGGAACCCCATGGCAAAGTCGGCAGTGGTACACAGAGGAAGAAAGGTTTGTGCAGCAGTCTACAAGAACTATAAGATATTTCTCATCCCTGGTCTTGCCCAGACATGAAAGTGTTCTCTCCCGACTTGGGATGTCAATGATATACATTAGTAAAGGACCTGGGATGTATTAGTGATGGAGTTTGCAGAGAAAGAAAGACACACAGAGACAGAAGCACCCAGAGATAAAGACAGAAAGACACAGAAGGAGACAGAGACATGAAGACAAAAAACAATTACACAAAGAGAGAGACGTCAAGGAAAGAGACACAGAGGAAAGGACAGATGTAGGGGAAAGAGACAGAGACACAGCAAGAAAGAGACAGAAGAAGATATGGGGAGTGTTAACAAAATAACTGGAATGGCGGGAAGTACTCTTGAGGGATTTTTTTTGGGGGGTGGGAGTGTACTATGGCACATTTTGGTATTTCTATAATGACAATACTATATTCATTGCAGAAGGAAGGAAGGAAGGAAGGAAGGAAGGAAGGAAGGAAGGAAGGAAGGAAGGAAGGAAGGAAGGAAGGAAGGAAGGAAGGAAGGAAGGGAAGTGATGAAGGGAAGGTAGGAAGAGAGAGAGAGAAAAAGGGAGGGATTTTATCTATGAACTACCATACTGGTACCATATGAACTACCATAACACATAAAAAAAAAGTAGGGCCAAGTGCCATCCAGCAGAAAAAAGGAATACATTGACTGAATTGACCTTTTCTTTAAATTGATTTATTCTTTCACTAGATTTCAGTGTACCTGGTTTCCATTTGCACACATAGACTTAACTATTCTTTCTTTTCTAAGACCGTTCAGAAAGTAGCCCACAATCCAAGGGAATCAATGATTACAAAAAGAAGTTCTACATGTACCAACATCTTTCTAGCAGTACTTTTTCTAGCGGCAAGAACTTGAACCAAAGTAAATGGGTATTCCTAGGGAAGAGGTCAAGCAAATTGTGATATCAATGTGAGAAAACCCTACTATACTATAAGAAGAAATAAAATAATGAATATTATAAAAAAAGAAACAAAGTGAAATAAATATAACTGGGGGAAATATCCACAATGTTGAGAACCATGGAAATGGGCCAAAAAATGTATCCAAAAGATGTAGGAGAACATAGCTCTCTCTCTTTTCCTTGCAGACAGAAAGAAGGTGGTGGAGTGAGGGATTATAGGTTCAAAATTCTGCGTCTAATGTATATCTATATTCCAGGGATGTCTTGTGCTCTATTACCAGAAAGCAAGTTCTTTGAAAAAGTTTTCATTTTTTTTTTGTTTGAGTCCCCATTGGTTAGTGAATTGCAAATCGTAAGTGCTGAATTACTTTCATATTTCATTGATCCATTGAACCCATGTTCTCTCCCCCAAAGCAGATTACATTCTCCTATGCCTGGATTAGCGATCTTCAAAGCATGTCTGTGCCATTCCCCATTCCCATTCTGCAATCCATCTTTCTAATGACCTTTTATCCAATCAGGATCTTTCATATTGCTGGCATTGTCTGGAGAAGGGGTGTCAAACCCAGGTGGCAACAGGCAGCCAAAGCAGATTAAAACATAATTAGGAAATGTTTAACAAACACACCAAAAGGATAATGTTAATTTTTGTTTTTCTTGGTCAATGTACCGCCCACCTGGATTTGTTTCTCTTCTAGGTTTGGAGGATCATTAGTATGGGAAGTAGGACTTCTGAGGAAATTTCCAAAAAAGATTAGGTCAAAAAATAATCAATGCCATCATCTCTTCTAAGGATGACAATCCAATGGATGTTTGGCCAGAATTTAGGGCTTTAGTGGAATAGGACAGAGAAAAACAAGAGTAAACTGGCATGGTTCTCAGTCACCTCAACAAGACTTTGTTCACTCCAATTAAGAGAGTGAGGTGAGTAAATAAAAGGGAGAGAAAAATCATAGGAGAAAGAAATAGGGAACACAAAATGGGGAGGCACATATGGGCCACTTTAAACCTACTCAGAAGCAGAGGACTTTTATTAAGCAAAGTAATGGCATCATTGTCTTGCTTTGCCCTTGGTTATAATACACTTCTCATCATCTGTGAGTCTGGCATCTTATAAACGAAACATCTGGATAATTAAATGAACTTTTCCCTTTTTTTATACAGGAAGTATGACATGGTAGATGGCAAATGTGGTTTGGAGACATCTGAATACTGCTTTAGTCTGAAGCTCTTGGTGTCATGTCTCACCTCTGATTAAACAGCTGCATGAACATGGCCCAGTTATATTTATTTTCTCTAAACCTCAGTTTCCATATTTGTAAAATGAGGATAATAATACCTATCTCCCAGGCAAGTTGTGAGGCTAAAGTCAGGCAAATACTTTACAAAATTTAAAGTATTATTTTAATCAGTAATTATTATTATTTACTATTAGATGATAGGTAAAACACTGAACATCTCAGAGCCTGTTTACTCACTTAAAAATGGTAATCAGCTTACTTCTGTAGCCCTAAAATTGTGCTCAGACAATGTGGACTTTGAAGCTCTAGGTAAAAATACTGACACTCTTATTACCTATGTCACTTTTGGCAATTCTGTTCCCCTTTCTATACCTAATCATTCTTTTGTTTTTCGGAGGGCAATTGGGGTTAAGTGACTTGCCCAGGGTCACATGGCTAGTTTTTGTGTTAAGTGTCTGAGTCCAGATCTGAACTCAGGTCCTCCTGACTCCAGGACCACTCACTGCACCACCTAGCTGCCCCCCCTAATCATTCTCATCAGTAAAATTGGAGCATGGTGGATAATCTCTAAAGTCCTTGGAAGATCTATCTCTTGAATGGCAAGGTCAACACATCTAGGCTAGTCATTCCTTACTTTATTCTCAATCCATTTCCTGATCAAACACCTTGATCACTCACTGTACACCTTTTACTTTCTCTACCTCCTTCTTTCCTGTTCTGCAGCTATGATCAGTTCAACCCTACTCAAAATGGTGTGCCAGTCTCTTCTCCTATAGCCCCATCATTGATGATTGTTCTTGTTTACTCATGTCCCACTCTTTTTGACCCCTATTGGGGTTTTCTTGGCAAAGATAATGCAGTGGTTTGCCATTTCCTTCTCCATCTCATTTTTACAGATGAGGAAACTGAGGTAAACAGAGTTAAGTGACTCACACAGCTCATAAGTATTTGAGCCCAGATTTAGACTAAGAATTTCCTCACTCCAGGTCTGGTGCACTATCCACTGTACCACCTAGCTGTGCCATAACTTTTCAAACCCAATACTCATCACTGGCCTCTGCTCTTCTATTGGTGCTGTAATCCTCTGTTGTAATGTAAACTCCATGAAACAGAAACTGTCTTCATTTTTGTGTCTGTATCCCTAGTTGCAGGATACCTAGTAAGCACTTAATATGTATTTTTTTATTCATTCATTATTTCCAGTTGTAAATTTATGTTATTATGCTCCCAACTGAATGGTGATAAGTAACAAGGCCCGTAGCCACAGAGAGTAGAGAGAAGTACTTTATTCATTTTCAATCCAGGTATTTGTGATTTCTTTCTCTGTGAAATGCATGTTTAAAAAAGGAGTGGTCTCATGCTGCAGCTTGGGTAAAAACTTGACAAATGAATGACTAAACGATGAATAAATGACAAATATACTATTTGTCTGTGTCATTTTCCCCATTAGAATGTAAACTACTCGTGGGCAGGGATCATTTTTTTTTATAACAATGTTTGGCAAAGAGCAGTGAGAACTTCGAAAGTTCTTTGTGGATTGATTGATTGACAAAATGAACTTACTGACTATATTAATGGGTCTGCGTTTTCTCAGATACTTCTCGGCATGCATGATTTTACTTAGGTGACAAAACTTTCAATAATATTCAAGTATTCACAAGTTGTATGCCATATGGAAAGTCTCTTTGATCCTACTAGGGAATAACTGATGAAACAGGGATGGTATCTTTAGTTTCTAGCCAATTTATTTTCAGTTGAATCCAATTATTGATGACCTTCGAACATTTCACTTTGAGAATCAAGGACCACCTGCTTTGCCTTAGGGGTGGATTTATCCAGTGATAAATAAGAAATGCGCAAGTGAAAATCTGATTAGCATTGTTTGAGTTAATGTGTGGAACATATACCTTTGTAGCTGAGAAGAATAAATTTGCTTGGTGAAGTCCTGAAATTACTTTGAGGGTGTATTGATGATTTTCCTTTTCATGATCTCTTTGCCTCAAGAACCTCGTAACGGTATTGTAGATGTATGCTTGTATCTACTTGTAGATACATAAAAATTTGAAAGTGAAAGGAGCTTTCATTGGCATTTTGTTCTAGTCCTCTTTTTGGGGGGGGGCAGGAAGGGTCATATCAGTACTCGTGATTTCATAGGTATAGACAATTTTTAGTGTGAGAACTCTCTTCAAATGAAAATGTATAATTGGATCCTGATTTCCAGTCTTACAGAACTGTCCAGAGTCCTGAATGTGCCCACAATTTCCCCAGGTTCTACAAGGTGGCTTGTGGCAAAGTCTGGCCTTGACCCACTCAGGAAAGCTAAATTGTTGATGTGAGAATTTACACCTAGGAAATCCACAATCATTACAAACTAAGGCTTGAGTTCCTGGTTTGCTGATTGTCTGGATTAAAGAAAGTGATGGAGAAAGTAAGAAACATGCATATTAAACCTGAATGTATCTTGCATAAGTATTTTTTCAGAGAGCCAGTGGTTAAGCATTCATCAGCATGCCACTGTTTTGAATCCTTATCTTCCTCAAAGGAGATGATCTTTGTAAAAGTGCTCAGCACAGCACCCTGTCCATGGTCAATGCTGACCAGCTGTTTATTCTTCTTCCTGACTCAAGGACCTGCCCCTGATCCTTTAAGCCAGACTGTCTGCATTCTCTCATTTTACCCATGCAGTTAGCAAGGACTAGAGAGTTAAATAACAAGGTCATCAAGATACAAGTGACAAAGCGAAGGTTCAAACTGAGATTCCCTGCCTCCAAATTGTGTCCTCTCTCCATAACTCACATCGTTCATTAAAAGAATTAGCCTCAGTCAGAACAGGTTTAAGTTCAGTAAAATGTTGTCATAAACTTATTTTCTGGTCTGACTTTAGAGAAATATTTATTATGAATCTTATCTACTTATCCAACTCTACTTACTTTTTAAGCAAACTGAAAACTGGTGATTTTATTGTACACATGTCTTTACTCCAGTTGATCCTGGTGCCCAGAATATCCTGGCTCTTCCTCTTACCATGTAGAATTTCTCCCCAACCTTTAAAACCCAACTCAATTATCCCCTGATTGATGAAACCTCTCCTGAGCTCCCACTCAATTACCATCTTCCTCTAGAGATGCCATAGGTGCCTTATTCTATGTCTCTAAAGTGTTTATTACAATATGTGGGTTATCCTAGTTAGGCAATTGCAGGGTCTGTGATACATCAAATTTACATCTCCCCTAAGACCTAGTACTCTATTCTCTACACAGAAACTGCTTAAAAAGGGAATATTTCCCTCCCTTGGGATAGTAGGAAGGTGGTGAGATGGGTGTAGAAGAATGCACATAATGTCAAACTTGGTTAATGTAGTGGTTATTCTTGCTGATTTTATTTTTTTTTTCCTTTTCACTCCTCTATTCTTTGTGATAAGAAATGGCTCTCGGGGGGGGGGGGAAGTTAAGAGTTTTCTTGAGAAATGAAGAGAATATAAAATGCCATCAAATTTAAATTTTAAAAGTTTATTAATGGAATTGAGTAAAATCAGAGTTCAACTAGATTTTACTAAAGATATTTAAATATTACTAATGTTATCTCCCAAATCTTTGCTTTAATGGCTAATTGAGGACATTATGGAATTCTAGAATGTTATGAACTTATTTTATTTTTTTTTAAAGCAATTGGGGTGAAGTACCTTGCTCAAGGTTACAGGGCCAGTTGTTTCTGGGTGTGGTGCTAAGTATCTGAGCCTGGATTCAATCCCCAGGTCATCCCAACACTGTGGCCGGTGCTCTTACTCGCTGTGCTACCTGGCCACCCCTATGAACTTATTTTAAATGATTTCTTGTTAAGTGCTCAATAGGTTCACAATGATGTAATTATTTAGGATATTTAAGTTATTCAAAATAAAATGGTGGAGTCAGTCAATCATTATATATTAATCATTCTCTGCCAGATAGTGCTAAAGGCTAGTATAAAGGTTCATATTTTAGCATATGAGGACATAGGGTTTGTTTGTTTTCTTTCCTTTTCTTTTACTTTTAATAAATATGCTTCAATAGCATTGTTTTCCATGCATTTTGTTTTATTTATTTAAAAACACGATTTTGTAGAATCACCAGATTTCCACAGGGGGTCATGATACAGAAATGGTTAAGATCACCTATACTAGATATTCAAAGAAATTAAAAACTAGTCCCCTGCCCTGAAGGAGCTCACTGTCTAATGTGAGATATGACACATAAATTACTATGGACAGACTAGATATAGACATAGTAAATGGAAGATAATCCTGCAAGGAACTGAGGAGATTGGGAAAGGACTCCTGCAGAATGTGGAATCTGAGTTGAGTCTGGAAGGAAGCCAAGAGGCAGAGGTAAGAACTGTGAGTATTAAAGGTAGGGAAAACAGCAGATGGAAAGTCAAGTTGACAGAGGGCCAGCCACAAAGGCTTACAGTTTGTGTACATATGTGTAAACTTTTAGAGTTCAAGTGGCTAGTGCCTTATTTGTCAGCATAACTGTAATGGTCCCAATAAGCCTTTGAACTCAACTCTTTTATCACAGAGTATATTTTAATGTCTGAGTAGTAATCCTCACCCCTTCCCCTGAGCCTTTGTGATTTGCTCTAATATGTAAAAAGGACTTTAGTTATTAGAGAGCAAATGGAACAGATAATGGGACATAATCTTAAGGGAATCCTTTCAGTATTCCTAAGTGGCTTAGGTTAGGATGTCATCGGTGTAGCTCGGTGATTAGATTTCTTAAAATAACCCTTTTAAAGAAGAGATGAACAATGATGACCATTTGTCCCAGCCAAGATATGCATCTTTTAAATTAAATGAAGTGAATTTACCTAGTGCTTATTAATAATACAAATATGTCCACTGGTGGCCAAGGAAGATAGCAGTGCAAATGCATTTTATATTGGTTTCCTAAATCGCACTGGGCTAACCTACTTTAGATAAGTTTTTTTAAGTCAGTGTATGTAAAATGAATATGTGTGTGTATACACACACAGATATACTGACTGTATATGTATATGTGTGCATATTTATATAATGTATATATACACATATATAATGGCCGTATGTGTGTGTGTGTGCGTGACATTCTTTCCAGATAAATTCACCATGTAAACCATATTCTAAAGCTTAAAGCTGAGTGGCCACTAAAGTGGAATGATTTTGTCTACTAACTGCAAAGGTCCGTTCCAAGTGCTCTACTCTTCAATTTTTTATCTTTCGTTCAGGAAGCTCTGCTGGGAAGTAATCTAGCTTCTTGAAATTCACTTGACCAAGTCAGCTCCATTGAAATCTCCTCTTCTGGAGAGTGGTTCATTTATTGTTAAGAGACTAGGGCCTTTTTACATTACTACTGATCCAAGTAGGAATAACCATCAGTTTCAGTGATACTGCTTGTGGACTCACAGACTCTTGATTATTTTCAGCAGAATGGGCCTTGTAGAAATGTATGCAAAATCTATAAGTAGCTGAAACAGGTGACTATATAAGGGTACTCTATTTCCTATAATTATTCAAGTTTAAATAAAATAAAGTTATTTTTCTTAAAGATTCAATCCATTACCTTTTTTTAAATTTATGTTTTCAACCCATTAACTTTGAAAGGTGATATACCTGATAGTGTGTTTAGAGTGATAGTGTGAAAGCCTTGGGTTTGAAATCTTCCTCTGATAATCATTACCCATGTAACAGTGAGCAATTCAAAACCTCAATGAATCTCAGTGTCTACATCTGCAAATTGGGAATACTAATAACTGTTACACCTATCTCCTTGAATTGTTGTTTGGCTAAAATGAAATTGTGTGCTTTGCAAACTTTTAAATAATACAAAAATGTCTATTTTATATTTATATCTGAAGGCTTAGCACAGATCCTGGTATTTAAAAAGAAACAACTCAGTAAACTCCTTTTTTCCCTTTCATTATTATTACCCCTATGTCTTAATACCAGTTTTCTATATTTGAATTTCTAAGGCTACCTAACTTTCAATACTCAATCATTGATGTTTAACTTATTCCAAGGGAATTATAGCAGTGATATTCATTGAGTTTCTGTCATCATTTTAAAAAATCCTGAAGCAAAACATTGCCTATACTTACTAAACACAGGAGGTTTTTTGAAGAGTTCTGATATATCATCAAAAATAAAATTTTGACCTTGGTACTACCATACTATGACACAAAATTTACGAAGGAATATATATGATTTATATTCTCCTATATAATCACAACTAGATTTGTCATTTCTATTCTATCTATTCTATGAATACAATTCTAAATTATATTCTATTTCTTTTTTGTATATCAAATGAACATTAAACTATTAATGCATGAAGTTAATTAATTCTTAGATAAATTCTCAATAATAATTTATATTGAAAATTATTAAGATAATAAGATTTAGTATTGAAAGGGACCTCAAAGGCCATATAGTCCAATGCATTATTTACACAGTTAAGGAAAATGAAACTAATAAATGCTCTCCCTCAAATACATCTATTTGAATTATGCAACAAGAAATTGTCCTTACAATGGCTACTCAGAAAATCACTTTATTTCTCTGAGACTTGATTGCCTTATCTGTAAAATAGATGATAGTATCTATAATATCTGCCTCATAGGTTGAATGTATTGTGAAGGTCAAATGAGATAATGATTATAAATTGCTCTTTAAGACTTAAAGAACCCTGACCATATCAACTCAAATCTCTATATTTCATTGACACCCTGAATGAAATCCAGTGGCAACCCATCACCACTATCATCAAATACAAGCTCCTTTCTTTGACATTTATAGCTCTTTATGGCCATGCTCTGACATACCTTTCTATCCATATTTTATATTCTTCTTCAAGCGCTATATCGTTCAGTGAAACCTGTCTTATTATTGTTTCTCACATATCACATTCCAGCACTCGTCTCTGTGGTTGTACCCCACTTGTGGGATGCATTTCCTCTTTATTTCCACTATTTAGAATCTCTAAAAATAATCACAAAATAGATTTGCAAGTTTCTTGTGCAAACATCTTTATTTTTTATTCTACTATGTAATGGAAAGGTTTGTTTTATTTCATAAATTTTCATAATTTGTAATAAATTAAATATAATATAAATAATTATAACTATAAATATAATATGAATAATTTAAAAATAAATCATTTCATAAATTAGAAATAAAATAAACAAAATTTAAAAATCAATTCTAACACTACCTTCCACTCAAGATTTTGCTTGATCTACTTAGTTATTAGCACCTTCCCCAAAAAATATTTTTTATGCTTTAATTTTGTATTAATATATAGAAATTTAAGTATGTGCATGTTTTTTCAACGAGACAAAAGCAGTTCTTTGAAAGTAGAGTGTTGCATGGAACACAGCAGGGTTTAATCAATTTCAATCATTCATTCATTAATTCATTCATTCTTCATGATCATTTTCATCCTCACTCTGGGAATAGGTCAGGATTATAGCAATTTAGTGTATGTGGGGGAAAACCTGGAACCACAGACAGGATACAAAAGTCAACATTCCCACAAAAAAGTTGAAATCAAACCAATAGTTTTACAAGGTTTCTTTTCACTTTTGCCTACCTTACGTCATCCCCTTTCGTGTAACAGACCATAAGCTTCTTTAGATTACTCACACGAGGACAGCATCTGCTTACATTTCTCCATTCTATCCTTCACATTTCAAGGATGTTGAGTCAGTACATAGAGTTCGATGGTGTCTGGAACGTATCACACTTTCCTGTCACAAGGATGGATTAGAAGGCTCTGTAGAATATACAGTGAATGATAGAAAAGCATTTTGTTTTTCTATGATACATAAGTCACTTGTTTTCTCTTTACATTTTCTCAGTGTCATTCAGAAGTTGAAGTGGACTCATAAACATGTCATGATCAGTTGATTTGCAGCAGCTCATTTGACAGGTCTGTCTGAATACTTTGACACTGGGGCTCAGGGGGTGACACATGCTGTGTAGGTGAGTCCTCATCAGAGACACTCGTTATGTGCTTTCATTTAACAATGCCTTCATATTCCATATGTCATTTATATCTCAGCCACCAAATCTTGCCTGGAAATTGGCCATGTGTTTAAAATGCATGAAATTCCCAGAAACAGAGCAAGAATTCTTGAAGATATTAATATTTTAAATGCTCGTAGTTGCCCTGGCCTAAGTCAGGAATTGTTTTGTTATGATTTCATTAATATTAGAATCTAATGAGCTACCTAGAACAACTGTGGAGAAAAAAAGACCTTTGTTTTTCAGTTAGTGAATTTCATTGTCAATTTCTTGAAACAATTAAATCCTAGAATTGGGCTGTTTTTTTGATATTTAAAGGTAGGTTCAATTCTTCAATTAAAATCACAAAATTTAATCCCCTTTACATTGGTGAAAGCTTTTTCTTCCATTCCATGACTTGAACAAGGACCTGATCTTCTTATGCCTTTGGTTAAAAGTTAATTGACCATTCTCCAAATGGCTTTTCCAGCCTTATTTCATATTACTTCCCTCCATAGTGTGTATCATGATCAAAATCTCCTATTTATTGCTTACCTAAATTTGGCATTCCATCTCTATCTTTCTGCCTTCATACAAATTATTCTCAATGCCAGGAATGCACTTCCTCTTCACTTCTGTCTCATGGGATTCGTGGGTTCCTCCAGGGCCCTATACATATGTTACTTCCTATGGAAAACCTTATTTAATCTCCCCAGTAAAGCACTTAGCACAATGTCTGGCACATAATAAGTACTATCTAAACGTTGCTGTTCACAACCTTACTTCAGGCCTCAGTGAAATGGTTCTAAATCAAAAACATTATTTTATCAGCTGAAATCACATGAAAGAAGATGTCTGAGCACCTGCTTTGCTTTACAACTTAAGTACTATGGGACTTTCAAATGAAGCATCCTTGTAGGTACTGTTCTCCCAGGAGAATGTGAACTACTTAGGGGCTAAAATTGTCTTATATTTATGTTTGTATCCCTAGTGCTTGGCACAAAGCTCTGCACAGTCAGCACTTAATATTTTCTTCTATCCTTCTATTCATTGTCTTCGGAAAATTCGTAACAAATCCTTAATAAATACGGATTAGATTAGGTTTCCATACAGCAAAAACATTGCTCAGTAAAGCTTCAGTAGGAAAATGATCAAAATCTGGCTTCTGATAGGTAGCATATTCTCATCTACATTTTGATGATGATGATGATTAGTAGAAGTAGTAGCATTCTTCCTGCTGCTGTTGTTTTGTTTTCTTAAAACTGATTAGAGGAGAGATCTTTACCATGTCATCTATTTTATCCCTCATTTCCATCCTTCCTTCATCCTCCCCCACTTATTCTTTCTCCTCCTTCTTGTCCTTCTCCTTCATCCTCCCCCTCTTATTCTTTTTCTTCCTCCTTTTCCTTCTCCTCCTCTTCCTCCTCCTCCTCCTCCTCTCTCTCTCTCTCTCTCTCTCTCTCTCTCTCTCTCTCTCTCTCTCTCTCTCTCTCTCTCTCTCTCTCTCTCTGTCTCTCTCTGTGTCTCTCTCTCTCTGTCTCTCTCTCCCTCCCTTATGAATAGCATCAAATGATTTTAATATCTTAACATCTTTGATTTAGAACCAAAGGTGACCTAGAGACCATCAAGTTCAACCCCCTCATTTTAATGTTGAAGAAAGTGAGGCTCTGAATTTAAATGACTTGTGGTGAAAAGAAGGAAGGCATTTGGATGGATACTTAACAAAATATAGAAGAGATGATTATTATTTTTAAATGATTCAATCTTCAATCTCCCTGTCATTTACTTAAAGAAGCATTATCCATACAATGTAAGGCAGTAAAGCAAATTTCATTTACCCCCCAGTCTGCTGAGTTGACCCAAGGCACCTGGGAAAATTTTGCATAGAACAGAATGGGATGTATATAGTTGCAGGGAATACCTACAATTCATATCTCAGATACATCTAAGAGTCCCAATATATTGTAATAACAATGCAATATTCACAATGCCTATGGTGACAATAAATATGCTGGTATAGTTATTAATCACAAAATGTAACAGGCTCTCTACATGGGGGACCTAGCCAGAATATTTATTCAAGCACCAGAGAACTGAGTCCCAAAACCAGAAAGTCAAAGCCATCACAGTAGCCATGGAGTTGGCACACATAGTTAATGCAGTAAACACCCACATTCTCAAGCCTTCAAAACAAAACAGGCTCCCTCAGGCAAAGATCCTCCTCTCCTCACTCATGGTAACTGCTCAGCCTCCATGCAGCTCACTCCCAGCAGCTCCGGCACCCTGCAGTTCCCATCCCTGTCAGTCCTCAGCAGGAATCCTTAGCAGAAATTCTGGCTGGCTCTCAGAAGTTTGCACTGCTGCCTCTGCTTCCAATCACCATGCTGGCTCCAGCCTGGCCCCTACTTGGCTCTGGCCCCTTCCTGCTCTCCCCCCCCCCCGCCCCGGTTCCTGCTACATCAGCAAGTTCAAGGGGCATGGAAGTTCCTTAAATCCCATTACCATTACATATGTGTAAAGGAACTGTACTGATAACAGTATTTGCAACATTCTGCTTCTTAGTCTATGAATGATCCCTTTTGAGATGGAGAGAGACAGAGAGACAGGGAACCAGAGCCAGACAGGTAGAATTCACCAAAATATTACATATGTATCATCAGTATCAGCATTTTCCTCTAAACATCACATTCAGATGGTAACAGGATCTAATTAAAAATGGTCACAAATGATTTCTTTTCCTTATAAACCATAACTCATGATTTTACTTTTGTTTCTTGTAGATTTTTGTTTGTTTCGTGTTCATAAAGGCCTCAGTATTTTGATAAATTGATGGCCCCCTGGATATTTAATCTACTGAAGCTTAGAAAAATAATATTGAAAAATGTTTGTGAGTCGCATAGAAGAGATTGGAAAAGGAATTGGCAAAATTATCTAAGGCAACCCATATTTTCCAGGCCATCATGGAAAACTGATAAACTATCTTTTTAATGGACTTAGCTTGCATTTAAAAACATTCTTTGACAATACAGGAGGATGGATTCCATGACAATGCATGGAAGCTGTTTCCAATATGGAGAAAGAGGACAGATACTTCAAGCTCAAGGTGAATTGGAATGTTAATAATTTTCTTTTGAAGTGGGCAGGTTAATCAGTCATTACTGGATGTCTTCTTTGCTAAAATCATAATAGTTCACTGGAACCATGGACACCAAAGCTGAGATTTGCCTAAGGAAATAGTGAATTCACTTAGACTGAGGGTGGTGGTTTTTTTTGTTTGTTTGTTTGTTTTTGTACATTGTCTTCTAGGGAAAATGGATTTGGCATACTAGGCTTTAGACATTTAGTAGCTGTGTGACCCTAGGCAAGCCACTTAATTCTGCCTCACTTTCCTTCTCTGTAAAATGAGCTAGAGAAGGAAATGGCAAACCACTCCAACATCTTTGCTGAGAAAATCCCCAAAGGGATCATGAAGAGTTACATATGACTGAAAAATGACGGAATGGCAACCACACCTCCTCAGTAATTATTGCAGTTAAGCCCTGGGCCTGTGGTGGGGGTGTGGGGGGCAAATTAGAAAATGCAGAAGAGGAGGCAGCTACCTCTTTGCTGTTTGCCTTCCCTTTAGCCTTGGAAATATCATTAGAAATCTATGCAAAGAGTTTCATTTCATTTCATGAAAATCAATTGACTCCCATACTAGATACTCTGCAGTAAGGCTGGGTAAAAGAAAGACCAGAAAATGCAGGTATGCCCTTGAGGAGGTTATCTTCATGCAAAGATAAAATGCTATAATAATCCAAATAGCAATACAAAATTATTGTGTAAAAGGAGCAATCACTGGGACCTGGAGGACTATTATAGTATGTTACAGTCAGGAGGGAATCTTAGTAAGATGTACAATGTAGGGGATTAGGCCAGAGGACTTGGGTTCAAATCCCTTCACTGTCACTTGTTAGCTATACGATTTTGGCAATAGATCTGACCTCTCTGGGCCTCAGTTTTCTCATTGACAAATGAGGGACTAGACCAAGTGCTCTCTAAGACCTGTTCCTTGAAGGATGAATGAGCAGCCATGTGGTATGGACATGGACCACAGGATTCTAAACTCTGGGATTCAGGAGACCTAGGCTAAATGAAAGGTGATTGGTACTTCACAGTTATAGAAACATGGGCACATTATTTCATTTTAATGAGTCTCAGAGTCTTAATTTCCTTGCCCACCAAAGAGAGAAAATGATAATTACCTCACTTCCTTTATAGGATTATTGAGAGGATCCTGAAGCCCGAGAGGCAAGCTATGACTAACTGGATGGACTCAGAGAAGTGGGGGCAGATGGTGTTTCAGGTTGTGATAAAAGCAAGCATAAAAATATAGAGGTGGCGCTGATATAATCAAGGAACAGTAAAGGTGCCAGACTGAAGAGTACAGAATATTTAGTGTTGAAAACAGAAAAAGCATCACACAAGATGGTTACTTATAGGAGCCACTCCACTTTGGACACCCCATGGGAAACTTACTGTTTGTTTAAATTGTCTCAACTGCTTCTGTACCAAATACACTATTTATATAATAGTCTATTTTTCTTTGAGATATTTGAGCCTGCAAAAAAAGTAGCTTCAAGGTAACATTTGTGGAAGTAATAGGGAAAAAAGTTAGATGCTGGGTGTCATCTACTGGGCATAAGTTTCAAGTTTCATCATCAAAAATATATGTCTCTAAAATCTAAAAAGTTGAAGGAGGAAGGAAGATTAACTTCTCGTGACAGAGCTTTGAGATGCTTCCATAAAATTCCCAAGTAAATCTTTTTAGGTAGGCTATCTTTTATCGTACCACATCTGTTATACTTGTATTAAAGAAATGCATTTCACCTTGAGCTTAAAATTCCAAGCATATGGAGCTGAAGTCCTATGTTGGTAAAACTACTACTACTGTTGCTGCTGCTTCTACTATTACTACTACTAGTACTGCTGTTGCTGCTGCTGCTACTACTACTACCACCACCACCACTCCTAATGATAATAATAATAATTTATTGTTGTTGATCTTATTTTATTGTTTGTTGTTGAGGTAACATAACAAATCTTATCTTGTTTTATCCTCATAACAACCTTGGGAAGCACATGACATTATTTATCTGATAGCATTGACCTTGGGATCATTATATTCAAAATCTGTTTCCCCATTTCAGATGTCATTCAAAGGGTGCCACTGAGAAGAACTAGGAATATTATTATTAATCCTGATATTAATCACAAACTGGTATTTCTTTTGGTGGGATTTGAGATAGGTGTTTTCTTACAATATATAGATATACATACACTCATACACACAAGCCCAAGAGATATATTTTATCAATTTAAATGTATATGTATCTGCATATATAGGACACACAGTATATGTGTACATATGTATATATATGCATTAATGTGTATGCGTATATATATACAGTTATGAATATCCATGTGTATATTTTCAAATGCAAATGCAGTATTCCTATACATATTCATTTACATATGTATATGTACACATACACATTTGTTGTTCAGCCATTTTTCAGTCATCTCCAACTCTTTGTGACCTTACTTGAGGTTTTCTTGACAAAGACATTAGAGTGACTTGTGATTTTCTTCTCCAGCTCATTTGACAGATTAGGAACTCAGACAAACAGGGTTAAGTGACTTGCTCAGGGTCACACAACTAGTAAGTGACTGAGGACAGATTTGAACTCAGGGCTTCCTGGCTACAGGACTGACATTCTGTATAGAGCCACCTACATGCCACATACACACACACGTTTTCCTAATAGCATCAGATTAGTTTTAGATAAATTTTAACCTTAAACTCTAATTTCTCTCTCTCTTCAACTAAATGTATCCATATACATTAGAGGCAGTATGGTGGATATAGACTTAATCTTGGGGATCAAGAGGATCTGAATTCGCATTCTGCTTCTTAACTCATCCAGGCTTTGTGACCCCAGAAAAGTCACTTAATTACTCGGGGGCCAGTTCAGGCAACTCTCTTTGCCTATAACTTGCAGGACAGATGCTCACATGGGCAGGAGTTCACTCATCTCCTAGTTCCTATACCAATGAAATCATGGGTTTAGTCCCTCTTCTTGTATGCCCATAGACACAAATTTGCAGTGCCACAGTGAGGGAAATAACAGAATTGTGCTTTGATATGTCTTCCAACCTTTCTCAGAATTCTTCATATTCATTATTTCTAAATGACTCACTAGTATTCCATTACAGTCACACATCACAATTAATTCAGTCATTTTCCAAACAATGGGCACTCACTTTGTCATTTTTTTCAATTACAAAACAATTGCTAATAATATTTTACTTTATACATAGACACCTGTAATGGAAATCTGCAGATCTTCCCTGCCCCTTGGCCCCTTGATAGGCTTAAGTGAATTTAGAACCTTCCCTGCTTTGAAAATATACTCTGCCCCCTAATAGGCTGGATGTGGTCACATGGAGCCTGTGGTGGGAGGCTTGTTTTTCACGAATGCCCACACCTTGTCTCTTTGTGATTGGGTAGTGGGTCAAGAGGGTTGTGATGGTCTCTGACCTAGGAAAAGGCTATATATACCCTGATGTAAGGTTTTGCTTTGGGGCTCACTTTGGGAAGAGTTGTGTGATGTGGCCAGATAAGACTCTGGGCAGCTGTTGAGCCCCTGGCTTTGAAAACCCAGATGTTGGTGCTTCCCACTCTGGTAACTAACTAAGTATGGATGTAATGGTCAGACGGCTGGAAGCCCCATCAGCAAAATTATGTTATTTTCTGTTGTAACTTCTATTTGTATTCTCTGAAGTTCAGGGTACTGACTTTTTCCCCTAAACTAGGTTAGTGATATATGTTTGATGGATTAAAGTAAGATTGTTAACCCATTTTGAGTTGCTTTCCTTTAGAAAAGCAGATCTAAGAACCTGTGCTAGCAGCTGTCCTGAGTATGCTAGGGTGCTTGCGGCTACAACACCAGAAATTATCTATAACTTATTGTGTCTGTCTTTGATCTCTTTAGTAAGTCACCAAGACTAAATGATGATAGGTTCAGTTTATTAACTTCGGAAGACTTCCTTGCATCCCAGGGGTTAGTCCCCTTTCCTCAAAAATATTTCTTGTATTTATATTTTATATCTATTATAATCTCCTTGTATGTGTACAAGTTTTTTTTTTCTCCCTGTTCTTCTATGAAGAGAATGCAAACTATTTGAGGAAAGAACTTTCATTTTTGTCTCTGTATCTCAGATATGTTAGAACAGTACCAGGAGTAGATTAGGCCCTTAACATATGCTTGCTGGTTGGTCAACCCAGATTTCACTTTAAAAGTAGAGGTTTTCTCTCTGTTGCCTAAGAAACAGAGACAGAGAGAAAGTGACAGAGACACATAGAGACAGAGACAGGGAGATGTTTCACATATTGTGTATTTTTCCCCCACCTTGGGAAAAAAATGTATTTGTGTGGACAAATGGCAAACTGTTCAACAGTTGTCCATCTGGAAAGGAAAGATACTGCCATGAACCAATCAATACAAACCCTTTCCAGGATACTGTCTTTGAAACTGCAAATATTTCCAACACAACATGCTTTCATTTTAGCTGTTGCTAACATTTACAAAGAGCCTGAAATCTGACATATTTCCAACAGTTGTAGTGAAGGTAAAATATACATCGAGTATAATTTCTTTCCAGTGCCAGGCAACTTAATATATTAGAGATGAAATCGAAGGGGGGACTCTATAGGGCAATGATGTGTTATGAATCGCAAAGAGATCTTTTCCAAAGATGAAGACTGACATTTGTCTTCCAGGTGGTGTTTCTTACATTAAAGAAATCAAGCTCTCTTTCCTTCCTGTGAACCAATAAAGGATTTTTAAAAAGTAATCAAAGGCAATATAAAGCCTTTTGGTATCTTAATTGTTTTCTTGCTAGTGACACTTCAAGCAGCTGCTGTGTTCCAGGCTGGCTAAGTGCCTTGGCACTCGGTCAGGAGGCTGGGAGAAGTGACTCTTGGGTGGTGTTATTTGTTGCCTGTCTTGTTGATTATCTGCTACACTAAGGAAACTTCTTTAATAATTGATATTCCTTACCACATTTTTTTTCTAGAGAAGCATCATAAATGCAAATAAAGCAAATGCTCAGGGAAAAAGGCAAGAGACAAATCCAGCGGCACAGATCTTGAAACCCAGATGGATCTTAGTTACTGAATGAGATTTCCATTCTTGGTGCTTCATGGGGGGAGGGGCATATAAGCCACTATAAGTCAGGATAGAGTCTAGACTGTGCTAAGTACCTAAGTGTAGAGTGAAGAGGGAGATGATGGTCGGAGTTGGGTTGTCTGGAAAGAATTCAGGGGGCAAGAGATTCTCCTATTCAAGAAGGCTTTATTGAAGCAAAAACAGTGGGCTAGGCCTTAGGAGCATTAGCAGCCTGACGACAGGGGCTTACTTTTATACCCAAATTCTGGGCACTCAGCTAGGGACAGGAGGTATGGCAGTTAACCATAGGGAAGAATGGTCAGGAAGGGAGAAGCAGGTGTGTAAGGGGAGGCAGGAAGAGAGAAGCAGGTGTATTGGGTACTTTATAAAACAGTTTAGGGATGTGGTCACAAAGTAGGGAACTTAACTTGAAACATTCAAGGATATGGGCACAAAACATAGGGCTTATCAAGTACACAGAAAATAACAAGGTTTTCTTGTCAACAGAGACAGCCCCCTGTTCCTGGGTAGATTAGATTTAAACAAGGCTCTCATTCTTGCCGGGCAGAATTCAGCCACATCATAGAGAATGCAAGCTCCTTCAGGCTAAGAACTTTTTCTCTTTTAATTTTCTATCCCTAGTACCAGAGACTATTCCTTGGGCATGGTAGCAATTTAGTAAGTGCTTCTTGAATTGGATAAATTGAAGAGGAGATATCAGAAAGGCAGCTATCTTCTGGCACTGATGCCATCGATGGAAATATACCATGGATCCCTCCTGCTGTCTGCTTTATGAATCAGTTTGTTCCTGTGTTTGTTGATATTGTTGTTCAATAGAATGATCAGATTGTCTGGCATTTGATATGAAATTGTTTGAGTCCCCAAGATATCTACCAAATTAAAGTTCTGGCCCTGGAGTCAGGAGGACTTAAGTTCAAATCCAGCCTCAGACACTTAATACACGCACACAAAACTAGCCACGTAACCTTGGGAAAGTCACTTAACCCCAATTGCCCTACCTTCCCCCCTCCAAAAAAAATCAGAATTAAAGTTTTTTTTTCCATGTCTTTATGAAGAAAGGAAGAGACAGACAGAGAGAGAGAGAAAGACAGAGAGAGAGAGAGAGAGAGAGAGAGAGAGAGAGAGAGAGAGAGAGA
>NW_027185759.1:22433866-22492506 GCF_028583685.1 Petaurus breviceps papuanus
AGAGAGAGAGAGAGAGAGAGAGAGAGAGAGAGAGAGAGAGAGAGAGAAAGGGAGAGAGAGAGAGAGAAGGAGGATAGGAGGAAAGCAAGTAGAAGATCATGATGATGGTGATGGTGATGGAGGTGATCCCAGATACTTTAAAATATTACGATGTGGTCATCACTCAAGAACATAAAGGACAGTGACAACTATGCAAGACAAGAATCTTCGAACTCCAGAAATTTCAAATAAAACCTTTGTTTCCAATTTACGGCCTCACATCTGCAATGTGAAAATATTACTGTCACAAAACTTAATAATTGTCCTTAAATTATATACTGGGATGATCTAGTGTAATACTTGAAAGGGAAATAGAGGATTGACTTTCTGAGATGATCTTTTGATATACACATGTTTGAAACTGCCTCAAAAATGCTTTTCTGCTTTTCTTATCAAGGCATTTAAAGTCAAGCTGTTAATCCATCCACCTCTTGAAGACCTTGTGATTATTTGCCATTGATTATCCTCCTAAAAATCAGCAGGAAACATGGTAGGTCAGATTTTTCGATCTATGTAAAAACATCCCATTAATCAGTACAATAGCCTTGAAAACTCAAATGTCTACCCCGTGCAATAAGTGAATTTTCTTTCCAAGAGGGTGCCAGTATCCTGGGAGGTGGGTTAGTGTTTGGAAAGGTGAGATCAAATCTCAGCATATAGCAGGGCTGCCGTTCTCCCTGGTGTGTCTGAAGCCAGCAGTTGTGGTTGTTTGGGCCATCTTTCAGTTTAATCAATGACATGTTCAAAGGTAAGCACAGTATACTACTTGCTAATGCTGACAGAGAAAAATAGGTTTGAGCAACAACCTTCTATTTGCATTAATAGCATTTGCAAGGTGGAAAACTTACCTAGTGAGTTGATGATTCCCTCTTCTTGGGTAAACTCTTAAAATAGTGTTTATTGCCCTAAGAGGAGGGGGAGGGGAAGAAGAACCTGCTACTGTTTCTATTTTTAATCTATTAGCCAGCAACATTATTCAAGCCTCATTATAGCTCCTAATGAAGCAAGACACCAATGCTAAACTTACAATCTATCTAAAATATTTACGAGTGTTGCTTTGTTCAGAACATGATATGAGGCCTTATGGGGAAGGAGGTGGAAAACCAGAGATGCACACTTCAAATCTTATTTTTGAAAGGCTGAATCCCAACCCTCTCTGGTTTACTTTTTACCAACACCTCCCCCTGCCGTCCCCCCGCCTCCACCACTCCTCCCCGCCCCCACAGCCAAAAAAAATACAAAACCCAAAACTATTAAGGGAACCATTTATTTCTCCAAGTCTCTGTGCAAAGAAGAGTTTTATGATATTCTTTGCAGATGAGGGGATATGTTTCCAAGCCTACTTGATTGAAATGTGGTAATCACCAGAAAGACAATGAGCGTACCTTTGTCAAATGGAACAGTGAGGAAAGGACAGCATCCAAATGCATGGTAATTTGCAGAACAATCCATTTTCCTAGCGGAATCCTGGGCTGCAGTTTCAGCTATGCAGTCTTCCTGGGGTCTTGGAGGAAGCAAGGCCTCTTCTCAAAGATCACTTGGCTTGCAATGGGAAGAGGGAAATGAAGCCAAGCAGTTACTGTCTCTCTCAGGGAACAGATAAAAGATTTTTATTCATTAGTGATTCACATTTTGAAAAGCCAAACATCTACAAAGATTTTTAGTTGTTATTTCACATACTAACCTTGAAACAAAGAAGTGTCATCTATTGCCTCTGATTAAGTAACAAAGCAGTTTTTTTATGCAGTAATGAAAGAAGGAGGAAAAAGGAACTGGAGAAAAGGAAAAGAAAAATTCAACCTTATCGGTTCTACTCCCCCCCCCAGCCCCACCCACTCCCATCACTTTAAAACATATATATTTTTTACTAGTTGGTTACCACTAGGCAAAGCTTTAGAAAAAACACCATTGTGAGGGAAACCATCCTCATCCAGCCCTTTCCTACCACTCCCACCCCTGCCACCCTGAATGAAGACCTGCCTTCTCCTAGACAGATAGATAGATATAGATAGATGGATGGATGGATGGATGGATGGATGGATGGATGTTTGGGCTTCTTAACTTTTCTATGTTTCATAGACCCCTCCATTTCAATATACATATGCATATATATATATATATATATATATATATATATTTAAAGTAGGAGTAGCTGGAGTCCTTAAATGCATGACTCATCTTTTTGTTATTTTATTATATCTTCTAATTGGGTAGCGATTTTAATTTTTGCACAAAAGTCAATGGTCTGCTACATGTCAATGCTGGATATACAGACACAATTGATACCAAAAATCTGGGTATCAAAAAAAGTTTATCGAGGAGGAATTCAGAAGAACAGAACACTTCTGGCCAGAAGTCGACTCCACCCTTCTTTTGGAAGGAGTGGGGAATACAAAAGCAAAGCAACTTTTATGCCATTGGTTTGATAGAGACACTCGCTTTGGAGGATGGATTGGTTCCTTCTCTTCGGGATATGCCTCCCTCATTATCATATATTATCATACATTATTGCTAATGATGTATAATACATGAGGTTCATTAAGCAAGCTCAGTCATAACCCTGGAATACTGACCCCTCATTGGCTTAGCACAGATCTGTCCTTATCTTGGCCTAAGAGTCCCAAGGCCACTCACTGTCTGCTTTCTCATTGGTTGGATCCATCTGCTGTCTGCTAGCTTCCTTTACCTTACTGTGGTAATGTCTTAGTAACTCTATGGAAACTTAGCCTCCCTACTGTTTCTCACAATTTATTATCAGCAGCTTTTACGTCAGTAATTTTTGCGGTCCTGTGGAAACTTAACCTTTTGCTATCTCTCACACCAACAAGTGATTCATAAATTTACCTCACATCGGTAACTGTTCATATTCTACCTGCTGAATACAATGAATTTTAATTTTTTAGTGTTATAGCTATTATGTAGGCCTTAAGTGCTTCCTTACTTTTCTGTAAAAAAAGTATTGAAAATACAATTCCTGAAGTATCTATATATTCTTCTAGCTTTTGTTTCCTATTGTTTCTTTCTCCTATTTTCTCTCATCTTCTAGTTTGCCCACTTTTATTTAATTCCCTGAATAGTAAGCATATATTGTTTACTATGTAATGTCTTAATTTACTTATGGTACTTCTCTTTCTCTTTGCCTTCTCAACCTACAAATTCTTTGTGGAATTTCTCCTTCGATTCTACAACAGATTTTGGTATGCAGGATATAAAAAAAAATTGTGATGTTATTTTTGTAAATCAGTAGCATGAACAAAGAAATTCTTTTTGCTTTTGAACACATGATAAAAAACAATTATTTCAACAATGAGTTGTCACTTTTTAAAGTCAATTTCAGCCATTTGGGTACTTAAAGTTGGATTCACAAAAGAACTGTACAGACCAATACATGCTTAAACAACTTGTCTTTACCACAGAATGTTGAATTTCAGACAAATAAATCCTTAAGGACATACCCAATGTTGGGATATAGGAGTAGGTGTAATAAAGGAAGGGTAGGACATCGCAGGTGACTCAGACCTATAGATAATGTAAAGGAAGTTATACAACCAAGACCCTCAACAATGTAAATGGTGAGCATGGATTTAATGGAGAAGGACAGTTTTTCGCTTTGGTTCATATGACTTGTTTCCCATTTCTGATGTTAAATATAAGAAAATACTGGAGATTTCATGGAAAAGCATGGGCTATATAAACATAAGGAATAGAAGGTCCTAGGAGTTTCCAGGAAAGGGCAGAGACAGCCTATCAAGAAAGAAAAGAAATAACACCCAGAATGAGTGAGGATTTTTGAAAATTTACTTTTGTACCTTTCTTCACAAATTATATTAAACAAACTAATGTGTTTTAACTCGATGTGGGTAAATAATTGAGAAGAGGGGGTAAGCATAGGGAATATACTTCAGGTCCATCATGAATTTATAATTTTTTTTTAAAAAGTAATTATAATACCTATGCAAGAGTAAATGGGTGGATAACTGAGAAAAGGAAAAAGGATTTAAGTAGGCCATTAGTTATATAATCAATCCTTGATAATGTTAAACTAATTTGACAAGATATAATTTCTTAGCTGTTAAAACTCATTAAAAAATGAATGACTCACAACCAGTGTATTATCATACTATTATAATGTTAGACTTCCTTTACAAGTCAAAATTCGTCATACATTTATTTTTTTTAAATCTATTTCTAATTATATTGAATGAACCAGCATTGACATATTGTTCCATATGTCTACTGGATTCTGAGCTTCCTTATCTAGTTATAGGACCATTTCCCACTACATTCTATGAAGTTTACATCAAAAGGAACTGTAAGTTCTGCCAAGAAGGGGAAAAAAAAGTCTTTCATAATTCAAAGGCGAGAAGACGTGCAGTCATCTCAATCATTTTTTCTAAACAAAAGCAATGCCAGCATTAGCAAATTCCATTTCATTGAAGGACTCTTCCCCAAAGTGTTCAATGCTCTTGTGTCTGGATCTCAAATTATAGTTTGAACATCTTAATTAGTTGTTAGATGAAGTTTTCCATTCATTTTGAATCTGAAGGGGATGCCAAAAAGCTTTCAGGGTGTATTTCCATGTTTCTTAAGTGGCCTATCATTTTGGGGTTTTGAATAATTGCAGGGAACTAGAATATGAGTTTAAAAGAAAAAAAAGTCAGACCCAAATTTTGAAAAATTTAGTCCAATACTTGTTTCTGTAATTCCACTGTCCCTTCCTCTGCCCCCAAACCCCTTTTTCTCACAACTGGAAAATGCTGAGGATTTTTCACAGTCGTCTAAAGAATTGAGTGTATGTATGTGTGTATGTGTGTGTGTGTACATGAATTCAAATAAAATTTCCTTTTCATGTGAGATTTATAACAAGTAAGACAGAATTTTTTTGCCACTGTGTAAATAGGGTTTAAAATTTTATCTGTTCCTGAGTAAATCTTACCCAAGTGTTGATGTATTACTGTAATAATACACGGCCTGAAATATAAACAGTACTACGCTTTTTATTCTTCCTAAATACCTTTCCTACGAAATCCAGCAGAGCTGGGTTTATATTGCTTTGCTATTGCAATGAGATCAGTGGGTATGTTCTTTTTACCAATGTTTGATCCAAATAAAGATTTTGGCTTTTAGGAAAATGCCAAATTGGGACTATGAATGAATTGATAACCTTTCTTGTGTATTTTATGAAAAGCTATTTGCCATTTCCCCACATGAAGTCTGTAGCTCTTTAAATATGCACTCCTTATTGGCTTTAAGTAGCAATTGAACTGAATGTTAATTAGACTAATAGCAATTATAGTTGAATAAATGAAGATAACTTCGCCTGAGGTCTTCTACCTGGCTGTGGCACAGTGGATCTAACTTCCCTAATCATCTCAATTAGGGAGAATAGATTACTGATCAAGTATATTGAAATGTGTTCCAAATAGGCTCATAATAAATATTTTCTTTGATGTTACATTGACCAGTATAACTTAATCACAAATAAAAAAAATATTTTGAAGAATTTTGCATGTTTGTAAATCTTATAGAAAACTGTCCTGTCCTGACTGGTAACTAGATATATGGAGTCTTGCATCTGCTCACTAAAGGGCAGAAGCTGTCATCTATTACTGCATGGACATGACAAAGTATTATTTGTACATTTGTGATCTTAAAAAATATTCCTACTAAGAAGCTACCCATCACAGATTTCTTTTCTTTTTTTTTTTAATGGGAAAATCAGTATATGATTTTAGCACATAGTGGTCTGAATCATCATCTCGTTTACGTTATTAAACCATTATCTCCACCAATTGAACATCTCAGTGCTACACCCAGGTCTTGATACCTGGACAGAGAAAGTCTATGGCCCATTTTAAAAGTAATTTTGTCCCATGAATAAATATCTAGTTGGCAAATCAGACCAGGTTTTGGCTATAACACTGTAGACATAGTCTGTCAATGGGTTTGGATAAAGTTGTTGTTTGAAAAGCTCTTGGAATGATTCTGGTGCCATATGTACAAACCTTGGCTTAGAGACGTGATACAACGAGATCATGCTTCTAAAATGAATATGCCAAATTGAGGATGAAAGCGTGGCAAGCATGGAAGCTGGCCCTGTTTTTAACCATGGAATGTAAGGGAATTGTCACCTGGATTTTGTCTAGATGGTGTTTTTAATGATCCCTGGGTCTTGGACTTGGATTCATAATATGTTGGATGCTATGAGCATGGTATTTTCTGGAAAATGTCATTTTGACAGCTGTCTTGGCTACATTATGTTCATGGGCAGTGGCAAGAAAGTTGTACGAAGAGAACTGAAGCAACAAATTGCCTACCGAAACAACTATTAAGAGTTAAATTATTTTCTCAATAAAACCATAATATAGCATAATGTTCAAGAAAGGTTTCCATGAAATTTTAGTTTACCCTACTTGCTTGACCAAAATATTTTGGGACAAGAACCTATCAATAACATACAAGTCCATCTAAACTGGTTTGCTTTATTTTTTGCTGTATTTCTTTTTCTGTTATATAAATACCCACGCTTCTTCTTCTTCTTCTTCTTCTTCTTCTTCTTCTTCTTCTTCTTCTTCTTCTTCTTCTTCTTCTTCTTCTTCTTCTTCTTCTTCTTCTTCTTCTTCTTCTTCTTCTTCAAATTCCAAATTCTTTCCCTCCCTCCCTCCCTCCTTACTTTCCCCATGCCTTGAGATGGTAAGCAATCAAGTGTAGATTATACATGGACAATTATGTAAAACATGTCCATACTAGTTATTTTATACAAGAAGACTCAAATAAAAGTGGAAAAAAAGAGGCAGAGTGTAGATTTCATCATTAGCGCCTTGTCATTGTTTTTGATCATTGTATTGCTGAGAATAGCCAAGTTATTCATAGTTCTTCATCAAACAATACTACTAATACTGTGTACAACATTCTCCTGTTTCTATTTACTCCACTATGCATCAGTCCATGTAAATATTTCCAGATATTCCTGAAATTATCATGCTTATCACTACTTATAGCACAATAATATTCCATATTCCATTACAATCATATGCCACAGCATGTTTAGCCATTACCTAATTAATGGACATGACTTCAATTTCCAGTTCTTAGCCACCACAAAAAGAGTCACTATAATTTTATTTTTGGTACAAATAAGTCCTCCCCCCCCACACACACTTTTTTATGTCTTTAAGATATAGACCTAGCAGTGGTATCTGGTGGATCAAAGGGTATGCAAAGTTTATAGCTCTTTGGACATAATTCCACATTTCTCTCCAGAATCATTGAATCAACTCACAACTCTACCAATAGTGTATTAGCGTCCCAGTTTTCCTACATCCCCTCCAATATCAAACATTTCCCCCTTTTTTCACATCAGCCATTCTGATAGGTATACAGTGGTATCATGGAGATATTTTAATTTGCATTCTCTAATCAGTGATGATTTAGAGATTTTTTTTCATATAACTAGCAATAGGTTTGATTTCTTTGAAAATCACCTGTTCATAATCTTTGACCATTTATCCATTGGGGAATGACTTGTATTCTTATAAATTTGACTCCATTCTCTGTATGTTTGAAAAATGAGGCATTTACCAGAGATAATTGTTGAAATATTTTCCCTCGGTTTTCTGCTTTCCTTATAACTTTGGTTGCATTCATTTTGTTTCTGTTAAAATGTTTAAATTATATATAATCAAAATTATCTATTTCACATTTTATAACATTTGATTTGGGGGTCTTAATTTCTTCCCTTATCCATAAATCTGACAGATAAAGTATTCCTTGCTCTCTTAATTTGCTTATGGTATCACTCTTTATGTGTAAAGCACGTACCCATTTTGACCTTATCTTGGTATATGGTGTGAGATATTGGTCTATATCTAATTTTTGCCATACAGTTTTCCAGTTTTCCCAGCAGATTTTGTGAAATAATGAATTTTTGTTCTAAAAGCTTAGATCTTTAGGTTTATCGTATACCAAATTACTATGGTCATTTAATTTAAGGTAATTTGTATCTAATCCATTCCACTGATCTTTTTGTTTCTTAGTCAGTACCAGAATGTTTTGATAATTACCATTTAATGATACAGTTTGAGAAATGTTATGGCTAGAACATCTATCTATCTATCATCTATCTATCTATCTAACTATCTATCTATCTATCTGTCTGTCTGTCTGTCTGTCTGTCTGTCTATCTATCTATCTATCATCTATCTATCATCTATCTATCTACCTATGTATTGCCTTTTGGAGGGGGGAAGGTAGGGCAACTGGGGTTGACTTGCCCAAGGTCACATGGCTAGTAATTGTTAAGTACCTGAGACTGAATTTGAACTCAGGTTCTCATGATTCCAGGGCCGGGGCTCTATTCACTGTGCCACCTAGCCATCCCAAGAACACCTTCTTTCATATATTTTTTCCCATTAATTCTTGTGATGTCTCTAAATTCTTTTCTTTTAGATGAATTTTATAATTATTTTTCTAGCTATATAAAATAATTTTTGATAGTCTAATTGGTATAGTACTGAATAAATAAATTTAAGTTGAACTGCCATTTTTATACTGACTCAGACTACTCATGAGCAATTAATATTTTTTTCCAGTTTTTTAGATCTAAATTTATTTGTAAGAAAAGTATTTTATGGTTCACTTCACTTCACTTCTTCCACAATCTGCTCTCTCTTTTATCAGTCCTCCTCACCTCTCTGTTATCCTTGTCCCTTTTTTATTTCCTTATAGAGTAAGGTAGATTTCTGTATCAAACTGGGTGTGTATGCTATGCCTTAATTTAACCAATTTTGTTGAGAGTAAGCTTTGCCTGCCCCTACCATTTCTCCCTCCATTATAATAGCTCTCATACTTCTTTTATGTGGGATAATTTACCCCCATTCAATCTCTCCCCTCCTTCTTCCAGTGTAATTTTCTTCTCACCACTTTATTTATTTTTTGGGGGGGGAGGTATCATCCCATCAAAATCATCTTCTTTCTACAGTTGCTATCTACATATACTCTTTCTAATTGCACATATAGTGATAAAGTTCTTAAGAATTACAAATATCTTGCCATATAGAAATATTAACAGTTTAATCTTTTTGAAATTGTCATGTTTTCTCTTTCTTACTTCTTTTTTTACCTTTCTATGTTTCCCTTTGTAGCAGCAAGCACCCCAGCGTCCCCAGGGTGGCTGCCAACACAGAATATACAGAGGTTACAAGCATAAGTTACAAGAAATTTTCAGCAGACAGGCTTGCAAACTGTCCAACCATTACATACATCCATACCTAATCACAATTGCCAGAAAGGGAAGCATCAACATCTGGGTTTTCAAAGCTGAGGGACTCTCAACAACTGCTGCCCAGAGTCTCATCTGGTCAAATCACACAGCATTTCTCAAAGTGAGCCCCAAAGCAAAGCCTCACATCAAGGTTTTATATAGCCTTCTCCTGGCTCAGAGAATGTAACAACCTTCTTGACCCACTGCCCAGTCATATAGTATGTCCTGAGAAACAAGCCTGCCACTCCAGGTTCCAGGTGCACTTAAGCCTAGGGGTAGGGAAGATCTTAAATTTTACATTCCTGTAACCCTCTTGAGTCCTATATTTGGAGGTCATATGTTTATTTAGCTGTGTTCTTTCAATTAGAAATGCTTGAGAGTCCTCTATTTTTTAAATATCCATTTTTACCCAAAAAGATCATATTCAGTTTTGTTCAGTAGTTGATTCTTGGTTGTAATCTTAACTACTTTGACTTCCAGTGTATCATATTTTAAGACCTTCGGTTCTTTCATGTGAAAACTGCCAAATTCTTTGTAATCTTGACTATAGGTCCATGATATTTGAATTTTTAATCAATTAATCAATCAGTTAGTCAATTAATTAATTTAGGCTGCTTGTAATACTTTTTACTTGATTTGAGAGCTCAGGATATGGCTAT
This sequence comes from Petaurus breviceps papuanus, assembly GCF_028583685.1. Classification (NCBI taxonomy): domain Eukaryota; kingdom Metazoa; phylum Chordata; class Mammalia; order Diprotodontia; family Petauridae; genus Petaurus; species Petaurus breviceps. Next base: position 22,443,827 of record NW_027185759.1, read on the forward strand.
GATATTCCTGGGAATTTTCATTTTGGGATCCCTTTTAGGCAGTGATTGGTGAATTATTTCAATTTCTATTTTGCCTTCTAGTTTTAACATATCTGAGAAGTTTTCTGTGACAATTTCTTGAAAGATGTTGTCCAGGCCTTTTTTTTTTTTGGTAACTGTATAATAGTTCTGCTGTTTTTCCAATGAGAAATTTCACATTTCGTTTATTTTATTTTTTTACTTTTTGATTTTGTTTTACTGTATCTTGATGTCTCATGAAATCATTAGCTTCCATTTGTTCGATTCTCTTTTTTGAGGAATTATTTTCTTCAGTGAGCTTTTATACTTTTCTATCTGGCCAGTTCTGTTTTTCAGGGAGTTATTTTCCTTCATAAATTTTTGTTTATCTTTTCCTATGCTATTGACTTTCGTCATCTTCTCTTGCATTACTCTCATTTCTTTTCCCAACTTTTCTTCTACTATACTAAAATACTTTTAAAGCTTTTCCAGAAGTTCTTTTTGAGCCTAAGACCAAATTATATTTTTCTTTGAGGCTGCACGCATAGGCATTTTGACCCTATTGTTCTCTTCTAAGTTTATGCCATAATCCTTCCTGTCACCATAGTAACTTTTTATAGTTGTATTTTGTTTTTTTACTCATGTGTGTGTGTGTGTGTGTGTGTGTGTGTGTGTGAGCGTGCGCCCACGCTTGCATGCACCTGCTGGGGCTCAGGGTCTTAGGCCTTTCACTGGGCTTCAGGGCTTAGCTAATTGCTTTCACTGTTGGGGAGGCTTTGGTCCTGGGTTGTACTGGTCAATGGAGCTTTGCCATTGGCCTCCCCTGGGCATGGGGTTTAGAGGCTTGTCTGCCCCAGGGGTGGGCCTTGCTTTTGGGTTGCTCTGATAACAAAGTCTTTCTGGAGGCTATACCTGAAGGAGAGATTTTATTGCTGGCCTGCCCCAGTGGTAGGGGTCTGCTGTTGGGTTGCTATGGAAACAAAGCCTCTGCTAAAAAGCCCTGGAAGAGGAACCTTGTGGATGATCTGCCCAAGGAGAGGGGCCTGGCTGCTGGGTTGCTATGGAAACAAGCTGCTGTTGGCTAGCCCCACCCTTCATTACTGGTTGGCAATGGGGTCAAGGCCTTGCTGGTGACTTGTGCCGGGGATGGGGCTGCTGAGGTGGGGCCTTACTGCTGACAGACTGCTTGCTTGGAGGAGGGTGGGGCCTTCCTGGTGGCACTGCCCAGGCTGGGGCCCCTGAGGCTGGCTGTTTTGCTCTTGGGCCTTGCTCCCTGTCCCACCCCAGTGAAACAGACCTTACCTGCTGTGCTGCTGAGCTGCTTCTTTGCTCATTAGAACAATGCTGAGGTCATTTTCTAGTTGGTTGGAGGGTAATTGGGAGGGTTTCAGAGGGTTACTTCCTCACAGTGCCATCTTGGCATTGGAAGTTTTGGGGCCATTTCTGGCATGTAGTTTCTCATTTATTTATAATGAAAACAAAAGTGTACAAATTACAGACCTATTCTGGATAGTTGGTAATATAGTTCATTCATTTGTTCCAAGGTAATTAATGTAGTTTATTCATATTCTAATAATATTTCCTAATAAACAATTGATTGCATCATTGATGCCTCATCATCAATAGGAAATACAATAGCAGAACTATTGGTTGTCAAGATGAATAGTACTTTATGCCTCCAATATAAAGATATGTAATGTAAAAAAAATGTTAAAGAAAAGATAACGTAGAGAAATTAAAGAGGAACATTATATCATCTGCCCCTTGTGGACCCAACAATGGTAACATTATTCTGCACCAAGCTATCATATGGTGGAGGACACCAGGTTTTCTAGCTTGGGGCTTGAAACTATTCTGCAATTTTGTATTGATGATACTGACGTTACTGATGCCACACACAAAATGTATAAAGCCTCTTTATTGAAACTTGCAGGTGGTAAAAGATAGTTCAGAAATCTCATCCTAATCCTTTGGTCATTCCAGGTTTTTAGAATTTATTTATAGAATTTCATATCCCCCTTTAGCCCCTATTCAGCCCTCACTAATATTACTCTAGTCCTTTCTCTCCATCCCTGCTCTCCAATACTCTGAGGTCACATATTTGACTTTCACATACTAGTACTTTCAAATCTCCACTTCTCTTTGAGCATCTTCAGAAGTTTCTTTAATTTCCCCCTAGCTATCCTTGGATCTTTAATATTTTCAGAAATTCTGAATATTTGCATTCTGTCCTTTCTCTCCTCCAATAAAGAGTACATAACTTCTTAATTCCAGAAAGCCTTGGAAGTGTGTGTGTGTGTGTGTGTGTGTGTGTGTGTGTGTGTGAGCCCACCTAGTGGGGATTTTGCAGTTACTCTAGCTCTCCTTATGCTGGTTCACACCCCCCGCCCCATTCATTTCTTTATTCCCTAATTATTTGCTATCTTGATCATGGGAAGAATAAAAGATTATTTAGTGTCTAGTAAAATTCATTCTAGGTGAATTTTCTCATCTATATTCTTTTAGAAAAAATATATCCCTTGCTTATATTAAAATTGAATGATAAGCCTTAAAGAATGTTCAGTATTTTAAGGAAGATATGAATTATTTTTCAACTCAATTACTACACATCTGAAAGTAAGCATGCTCTAAACTGTCCCCTCTTGCCTAAATGACATTGTGTTTCTATCATGAAGCAATCTGGAGGAAATGTTTGTTTTCACTAACATCTGACATTAGGATATCTGATGGAGGGCTCAGTGACATAGCAGGGTTTAAAACTGATAACATATGAACACTATCTTTATTATATATCCCCAGGCTGACAGGCTGTTTCCAGCAAAGCTACAAAGTTCCTCAGCAAATTGGCCATATCAAGGGCACTGTTTTTCAGTTCTTCCAGGGCTGAACAGGTTTTTAGGAGGGGTAATCTATGCTGATGAAACTCAGAAGAAACTTAATTATAGACCAGATTGCCCCTTAATTCACAAGGAATAAATGAATAATCAAGTTAAAAACATGTTGCTATTTAATATAATGACAAGGATTCAAATACAAAATTAACTTTCCCTCTAGGAATTTAACTTCATTTTACTTCTTTGGCAGACCGACACCTGGATAGCATTTTAAGAAGTTACCTTAACTTTTCTGTTTCCTCAAACCATATCTCCCTCCCCCCTGCTGACTGCTAATCCCTGCCTTTCTGAGATTAGTTCTTGTCTACTCAATATATCTGGTATGGACCTAGGTGATTTACATATTTTCTTCTACATTTGAATTTCAGCTACTTGAGGCAAGGGATTTAAAAAAAAAATTCTTTGTATTCCTAGCTTTTTATTTCTTTTTGCACAGCACCTATTATATAGTCAACAAAATTAATGATTTGTAATTGCTTAATTGATTTTTGCATGTGTGTGCTTGCAATCCCAATCTTATTATTAACCTCTTTTTCTCATTCTGTTAGGACTTAAGTTTCGGTCTTTGTAGTATCCTGTGCATAGACTGATTATTATATAAGACTCTGATCTAGTATTTTTGCCTCTGAAGCAAACTATATGGGACACCTACTCTTCTGATGAGAAGTTAGTTTGCACAGTGGATAAAATTGCTGGCCTGGAGTCAGGAAGACCTGAATTCAAATCTGGCTTAAGTCTCTTACTAGCCATGTGACACTGGTAAGTCATTTAACCCTGTTTGCTTCAGTTTCCTCATCTGTAAAAGAGCTGTAGAAGAAAACGGCGAACCAATCCAGTATCTTTGCCAAGAAAACCACAAATGGGGTCAAGAAGAGTGGAACATGATTGAAATGACTGAGGAAGAGCATTAAATTGCTCTGAATGTGTAATACTTGGTTATAGGGCTATTTTAGGCTTTATATAGCTCAAAATTAGATTCAGCAAGTAATTAATTCCCTACTATGTATGAAGAGAAACTGTACTTAGGAAGGAAATATAAAATAAAACTGCATATATCCCCTCAAGGACCTTATGATCCAGTTGGAGTGTGGGACGTAAGATACTTCCACAGCTAGAATGTAAAACAGATTCCATAAATCCAACAGGCTAGAGCTAGGGGAAGCTTGAATAGGGTGATATCACTCACCCCCAGAGATCAGGTAGCCCTTTGTGAGTAAGCAGTCTGAGATTAGCATCTAAAGGAGCTGAGGAAGCACACTCAGAACTAATCTATAGAGCTGCTTCTCATTTGATTGCAAACCTCCAAGGAAATGGACAAAATACAAAGTGGCTGTATGTTATGGCAAAGGTGTATTCACATGGAATTACATACAGTTTGTTTAGCCTGTAGTCCAAAATATGCTAGGAAATGAATATTTGCCTTAAAATCTTTATCTTAAAATTTGATCACTATTTTGATGTTAATATCTCCATATTAGACTTAGAAAGCTACTTGCAGAAAATGAAAGAATAAAGAAGGATTGTATTTTTTAAACAATAATAATCCCCATTGGCATTTGATATATAAGCGTGACTTATGGATAATTACTGTGACATCAAAAGACCATGTGGACTTACACCAAAGATTTTTTTTAACTGTTGTTAAAGCCAAGTAGTGAAATACCCAGTGAGCCATGCTGATTTTTTTTTTGAGTAATTAACTGAATTTGTTTAATTTCTTTCATTCACAGATAATATTTAAGAATAAATCCAGGCGCGGCCAGGTGGCTCAGCTAGTAAGAGCACCGGCTCCAGTGTCGGGATTACCTGGATAAAATCCAGGCTCAGATACTCAGCACCACACCCAGAAATAATAACTGACCATGTAACCTTGAGCAAGTTACTTAATCCCGATTGCTTTAAAAAAATAATAAATTCAAAAAACATTTATTAAACACCTACTATGTGCAAAGACTTTGTTTTCAGTCATTTTCCCAAGTTCTTTCTAATACTATTGTCTTGGCATTTCTATTTTCTTTTATTTACTTTATTATTTATTTACTTCTGAAGGGACATCATGCTGAAGGATTCTCATTTTTCTTAGCTTTACTGATATATGAGAATGGACATTGAACTGGTAATGACAAATTTTTCTAGTAATAGAAATGTTAAAGAAAAAAAATATTTGATCACAACTTCTGATAGAAGATGCCATGAAAGATTTCAATAATTGTAATTACATAATGCTAATGAGGATTCATTCCATTCCTCAGTTCTCTGTATAGTAGTTGTAAATTGAAAAGTCTGACTTCAAGGGTGAGCATACAAAAGATGCATTATTAAAAAATGGAGGACAGTGGGAAGTGAAATATTTGGAAAGAGAATAATACTTCTTTAGAAACCTGATTCATGTGCTTTTCCAAAAGACCTGTCCACTGTTAAAGGTTCCTTCCTATTGCTAATGAGTTACTTTTTTCATTTAAAGAAAGCTTATATTACTGTACTTTAAATTCATGCTTATAAAAATACATTACTTTCCTTTTCACATGATTAGAATAGAAACCAAGTATAATAATATAGAAGTCTTTAGGTAGTACTAAAGTTGGTTGTCTTTGAATCACTTTTGTGTTTCATATGTGTGCGCTTCTATGTTTTTATATACATACACATGTATGCACACACACATATATATGCATATATACCATATACACATATAGGTGTATAATATATGAATAGATATATACATGACTATGTACATATACACATATAAAGAGCTCTCTCTCACACACACACACACACCACACATACACATACCTACCCACCCAAATACCAGGTTATTAGAAAAAATGCATACTCATGGATATGTATGGAGATAGTATGCCTTAGTAGATAGAATTTTGAATTAAAATTGGGTCAATAACTTAATCTCTGACCTCAAACAACCCTCTAGGATTTAACAAGTCAGCCAGAGGTACGTTGTTACTTGTGTTGGAGGAGGTTTGTCTTGCTGTTGGAATTTCCTCATATTAACAAAGTCACAAATCCTTTTTTTTATTGGCATATTTTTGTAAAGACATAACCTAAGTACAAGGTCCCCAAAGGTCTGGGTTTAAATGGCCTAGGTACAGCACTGGGTACAATTCCCAAATCTCTTTGGCTCATTTTGACCTTATTAACAGAATTTACTCCAGCACTTCTTTAATGTATGTAAAGCTTTTATCTGAATTTCTATAAACATCTATCATAATACTCAATTTTGTCAAAAAGTTTTATTTCCCAACAGAGAAAATGAAGAATATTCAAATGACTTATAGAAAACCATCAATAATCAAAATAATTCTCTTTTCTACATGATTTCTGAAATCACTTTCAGTTTGTTACCTGTGCACTCCCTTGGCGAGGAGCCCCTTAAGTTTGTATAGTTATGAGGAAGATATAAGGCAAAAGAGTAGGCAGTCCCCATGGGAAACTCATTCAAGTAGGAGGTGACAAGGTACAGTTGTACAAAGCCAACCTGTTGCCCAATTAACAGAAACTAATCTTCTAGAAGATACCAAGGGACAGATTCACCCTTGAAAGGAAGATCAAATCACAAACTACCAAAAGTGCCTTGCTCTTTAAAACTCATTACTTTGAATGGGAAATATTACTATGCAAAAAGTCTTCCCCCAATGGCTCACCTGTTGGAAGCATTTCAGGAGGTGCAGGAATGGGACGGATTCCTTAAACAATTTTCTTTTTATATAGAAGGGGAGTTAATCACTATCTTGCTGGTCCTTTCTCTCTATATACATAGTAAATAGAAAGTTAGTCATGGAATCCAGAAGACTCAGATTCAAATTCTGTCTCTGACACCTACTAATTACCTGGGTAAACCTGTGCAATGCCTTTAACATTCAGCACACCAGACCATTCTAAGGTATGTTTTAGTCCCCAATGTATGTGAGTAGAGAGAACTTCCTCACCAGGAGTTTCCCTTGGCAATGCAATCAGAGGTCCAGACCCCAGAAGATATATAAGCAGGTGCATGCGTGTGCGCGCGCGCACACACACACACACACACACACACACACACACACACACACACACCCCACAAACCAAAACAAAACAAACAAAAAATAAAGGAGGGAGCAAGGCAGCGCAGCAAATAGAGTACTGACCCCAGAGTCAGGAAGATTATATGGGTCAGAAGACCATTCACCCAAAATGACTCAGAGACTTCTCAAAGTAGAAGCAAAAACTTTATTACCATCTTTCTTAATAAAGGGCATCCCCAAATCCAACAAGAAAGTCTGAAGGGAGGAGAGCACTACAGAAGGCAAAAGCAAGATTATAAAGCTCTAACATGGGAATTCCACACCTTTTCCACTGTCCCACCTTATCATCGGTTGGTAAGGCAAGCTCACAGTCTTCTTATTAATGCCAACCAATTGGCACAAAGCACTCTCCATTCATTAATCTAATTATTACTAATGAGGCTCTAATTTTGTTAGATAACATACCTAATACATGAGGTCCACTATGCAAGTGCAGTAACAACCTCAGAATACTGAACCCCCTTTAGTCCAACCTAGATGTGTCCTTATCTGGGCCTGAGTATCCCAAGGCCTCTGTCTGCTTTCTGATCGGTCAAATCCACCTGCTGTTGCCAGCTCCTTTTATTCTACATTATTTCATTTTTAGTATTATCTAGGAGTTCTCTGGGAACTGGGAACTCAACTTCTTCCCAAGGCTACTGCCTCAACTCTTCCCAAGGCTACTGTCTGGTACTTTTTATCAGTAGTCTTGTTTCAGCAATTCTTGCAGTTTTATAGAAACTTAACCCTTTGTTACCTCTCATGCTGCCATTCCTTTCCTCAAACTAAAAACACCTCTAATTTGGTCTCAATTGTATTAATACTCGATAGCTCTTACATTACCTTGAAATACACAATGACCTACATATATATGAGGAAACGATACTAAACTTAGTTAGTAACAAGAATGTATATAGGATGTTCAGAAGGGGGAAACTTCACTGCAAGTTAATCCTCACAAAGACTCATCTTCCTGCGTTCAATTCTGACCTCAGACACTCACTAGCTGTGTGACCTTGGTCAAATCACTTCACCCTGTTTGCCTCAGTTCCTCATCTTTCAAATGAGCCGAAGGAGGAAATGGTAAATGTTCCAGTGTCTTTGCTAAGAAAACCCCAAATTGGGTCATGGAGAGTTGGACATGCCTGAAAATGACTGAACAGCAACAGAACCTATAATTTCATTAGGTAATTCCCTTAACTAATGAAGATCCTCAGCTTGTCCATAATTTTTAGTCTTAAGGAAATCTCCTTGGTGTTGCAAAGATAAATGGATTCCCCAGCTTCACACATCTCATTGTGTTTTAGAGGCAAAATTTGGACACAAATTGCCCTGCTTCTAAAGCCAGCCTGTTATCCTCTATGCGATGTTGCCTTCTTGGGCTCAAAAGGTGATATGCACCAGGAGGAATGTCAAGGACAGCTAGAGTGGTTCTTCCTCTCCTTTATTTGGGAGAAAATTTATGGAGGAGGAGGGGGAGAAAGGAGGAACCATTCAGTCATTGGATATAAGCATCACTGAGAATCACAGCTTTAAAGTTAGAAAGACCATGGAGCCCAACTAGCCCATCATCTTCGTATTACAGCTGAATTATTGAAAACCAGAGAGACTATGTAATTTACATATCATTGCATAGGAGGTAGGAGAGTCAAGATCCTCTGACTCCAAATGGAGTTCATTATCCAAGGCAATCTGTAGCAAGTTCACGATTTTTCTGGTACATTACCTGCATCACAATTTTAAATTCAGGGCTCCTGAAAAGTATTTGATAAATGTCTTTTCAGTCTTGGCTAATTAAAGACAAGTGAAAAATGAGTCATTCTAGGTCCCTTCACCTGCAGGTCAATAGGAGGTCACCTCAGTAAGTGATACCTCTGTACTTGCCTATAGAAGGGAATCTTTTTTTGAATATTGTAATTATATTGACTTTTTTCCCTAGGCTCAGCTAAGTATATGATTTCTGTTCCTCGTGGTCACTGGATTTAAGCTCCAATTTCATTATTCATTTTGAATTCCTCTAAGTATAGTTATATATGTTTAGTCTGCCCTTCTATTCCCGTGCAGGGATCCCCTTGAAGAATACAAGTAAGAACCGATCATCAGTATCTGCTTGAATGTGAGTGTCAGAGAGGCCACTGAGTTTTGGCGAATTCTAGTTTGGGGCAACTACGTGTTTACACAGAGTCGGAATATGCCTCCTGGTGCCTCATCCCTTCTTGCATCATTGTTCCGCCCTTGGGAGGTAGACAGGGGAGGGATCCAGGTAGGAGCTGTTAGAACAAAAAAAGAAAGCAGAAAGAAAAAGAGTCCAGTTCTTGGAGCCTAAGAAAGGAAAGAAAGTAGGTACCTGAAAGGCTGATCCAGTGCTAAGGGAATTAAGTGATGATACAGTAGTTAAGAATTCTTATACCTCAAATTTGTTTAACACGGACCCCCTAAGACCCATTATATCTCCTTCTTGCCCCTGTCAGTTCTTATATCCCTGAAGGCTTTGCCCCAAAATATGGAATCTACAACTGGTTGATTATACAGTAGCTGTCTTTGTGTTGTTGCTGATGCTGATATTGTTGCTGTTGTTGTTTGGGAAGGAGTGGGAGAATCTCTCCCCACTCTACACTGAGAGGCAAAAGATGGAGGGAGGAGAGACAGGGAGGTTTGTTACCAGTATCTAAAGTTGAAACTTGGATAAAAATAATGATAAAACGATCTTTGAGAGTAGTCATTGTTTTATTTTCATTCATTGATTCATCCATCCATTCATCCATTCTTTATTTTTCACTCATTCATTCATTCCTTTTGAGGATGGTTCTCCCTGTCTCACCCAAGCTGAAAGAACAGCAAACACCTATGTGCCTGAGACTACCACAGAAGCCAGATCTCCATAGAAGCTCTGATTTGCTCTGTTTTCCTACCTGGAAAGTTATGTTTCTGTTAGTCATTCCACCCGGCCCATCTCTCTTCCCTCACCCCCAGTTCCCCAGCACCCAAAGGCTCAGCATGTTAATATCTGGCTTTGTGTACAGATGCAATCAGGTTTATGCCTTATGGCTTCAGAGTGCCTGAGCTCAAGCAGTCACCAACTTTAGCCTCCCGGAGCAGGTATTACAGGCACCACCTGTCTCAGTGTTGGATGTGATGCCACGCCCTGCAATTGTTTACTTTTTGTGTTAGTATGCCTAACCTAGCACAATGTAGGCACTTAATAAATGTGATTACAGATGGGTGGTTGGGTTCTGTCGTGCTCTTGGTCAAACACCACACTTTGGGGATAAGCAGCCTGCTGTGAACGGGTTTAGCACCTTGTCCAACATGCAGCTGCTATTTCTATGCAGAAAATGCATCCTGAGTTCCCAACAGCTGACTTTTTAATGCACGTTTGACCTCTTTGTTGGGGGTTGCCTAATGGTGATTATCTTCTCCTGCTCTTTCTGAAACAGCTAACTTGAAGTGGATGTGTTTTATCAGTTGACAGGGATGATAATGTTTGTGCCCATCAGGTGTGAAAAGATGATTGCTTTTATCTGTCACATCTGGTGTAGTGGGAGGAACAGAAAGCATGTCGGACTTAAAGACAAGACAGTCGTGGGTTTGAATCCTACCCCTGACTGTTAACAATTTGTATTTGTAACTGAGTGCTCCAAACCTCTCTGATCCCCGATATCTGTATCTGTAAAATGGAGATTATAATGTCTCTAGTAATTATCGCACATATCTTTCGTAAGGCTCAAATGAGATACTCTGTATGAAGTGATTTGGAAACTCTTAAAGTGCTATTGAGATTTCAATGCTTATTATTGTTAGTGTTGAGAAGGCTCCATCCAGAGATGTTTGTGAGACTGAGAAAAATTTCTAATTCCATTCAATAGGAATAAATACACTTGGCCTTTCTGCCTCCCTGACAGTCAAAGTCCATCAAGGTGTTAAATCAAAGACAGCTGTGAATTCTGGGAAGTATTCCAGATGTTATTTCTTTTAAACAATGGAGCTCTCAGCAATAATTTTCACTGAATATATTTTTATTTTCTATTTGAACAGAAGCCAGCAACAACAGGGAAAGGAAATGTGAGCTTTTTGAGTGGGTAGAATAGCCAATAGTTCACTAAAAAACTCACTATGGCCACGGTATGAATTGCAACATGAAAACATGTGAGATAAAACCAGATATAATTTTTCTGAGAGGCTGTTCACTGAAGAAAGTCGGACAAAGAAGTGCCTTCATGTAGAGGGTATCAGCTCAGGGACAGAAATACATCTTGAAAGAACTGCAGATGGCACATACTGTAGGTATATTCATATTGTGTTTAATGACAGAATGATTTCATCGTATGACACCCATGGCGCTTTGTTCATTTCAATTCTGACATCGTTTTTTATCTTCTTTGCTGGCTGGTCTACAAGATTCAGGCTAATCTACTCATCAAGAAATGTACACAATTTATATCCTTTTGAGTGCCTATGTGCTCCAAAGTCCTTCTCTGATGCTTTTTGCAAGGGACTTTGGATTCTCAAATGCTATATAAGAAAACTAAAAACTCTGGTTCTGTCTATCAAAATAAAGCTGTTTTGAGTATAGTCATAGAATGAATTATGAGAATTTATCACTCTTTTCTTTGTGAAGTCACCCACTTCCAGGGGAAGACTGTCATCGTTCCTGTATTATTTTTCTTCTCTTCTGTTGTGAAAAAAAAATCTGGTCAGGGGAGAGGGGATATCTTTGCTTGATCTTATACTTATTGAGAAATCTTCTGGCTTTTCTCTGTTGAAAAAAAATGTACCTTTTGGGTTTTGATATACGTTTTACTATATTAAAAAGAGGCCTTCCTTCTCTATGCTACTTAAGTTTTTTTTATATAAATGAGAGCTGTATTTTGATATAGGATTTTCTAGTTGCCCACATTGATTATTAATATGTAATTTTATTTTTTTATTTTGACATAACTAATTTGTTTCTCTATTGTTTTGTTTGTTTTTTGCTTTTTTTTGGAGGGCAATTGGGGTCACATGGCTAGTTTTTATATTAAGTGTATGAGGTCAGATTTGAACTCAGGTCCTCCTGATATATTATTGTTTTTCTAAAGTTGAACATTTTTCAAACTTTCATTTAATCTAACTTCCTAATAATTAATATTTTTTTGAAATATGTTGCTACATTTTTTCAAAGGAATTACAATACTTGCATTGATAATTATGAGAGATATTAGTTTACATATCTTTTCTCTTTATCCTTCCCATACTTAGGTATTGGGACCAGATTTATCTCAGACAAGGGGTTTGGAAGAATATTTGCAATCTCTGAGGGAAAAAGAAACCTTGTAGAGCATAACTATTCATTTTTCTTTAAATGTTTAATAGAATTTGTTTTTAAGTTTGCCTGAATATTGATCCTCCTTTTCCTTCTCCATCATTTGATAGTTCTTTTATGGCTTGTTCAGTTTCACATTCTGAAATTGTTTATGGTCACATAACCAATATGGATCATCAGCAACAGATTCTGAATTCATGTCTTCTTGATTCAGAGGCTGGGCTCTGATCCATTTTGCACTCTGCTTCTTACAAAGGTGACCATTTTCCTGTGAAATTAGAGTCATTTCATTAATTTGTTTGAGATCTTTCACTTTATACATAGAATAAACAAAGGATCCATCCAAGATGTCAAAATTGTTTCTTATTCCAATTTATTGAATTCCTAAAAAGTGATAGGCAGGCACTTATGATGTATCTGGGCTGTAACAAAGAAGTAAGGACACTCGTTTTTTTTTTTTTCTATTCATATTATATTATTTTAGTATCCTTTTCAGACAACAAGCAGTTGATCTTGTGGGATGAATATTTTCCTTCACCTTCTTTCTTGGACAGTTATAATAGTCGCCTTTTGGTCCTTTATAACTGACATTTTCTTTGTAATTTCTTTTGTTTTTATAGATCTTTGTGAATAGAAATGTGGGCTTCCTTAACTCCCAAGATCTCCAGATGGAATCAAGCTTCATTTTCTCAAAATCAGAAAGGTAAGACCTTTAATACTTATGATTTATTTTATTACTCAAGTTTTAATTTATTCAGATTTTCAAAAGGAGTATTGAAAATTGTCTTTTAAGGAAACCAGTGGTAATTCTCATCACAAAAAAGTGAAATTCTGGCAGCTTCACAATATTCTCCTTCACAAAGGAAAACCAGAACTCTTGTATATTTACCTGTAATTTGCTAGTTCCCATTCATATTCTTCTCTCCCTCTTACCAGACTACTTTTCTTCAAAACAAAAGTAAGGACAAAACATTCAACAAAATCAATCCAGCCACTGAAAAAAATTTGACATTATATGCAATACTTCTCATCCTGGACTGCTACAAATGAAAGTGGGAGGGTGTTGGTTGGTACCTTCATAGATATCTTCTTTGTTGTCAACTTGGTTTATTTTTATAATTGTGAAACATTCAGTTTTGATAGTTTGGTAGTTCTTTATGTTTACATTGTCATTTTTATTTTATTTATCATTTTACTTCATTTTGCCTCAACTCATGCAAGTGTTTTCAAGCTTCTCTTTCTTCATCATGCTCAGCATTTCTTACTGCATAGTAATATTCCATTAAATTCATGTACTACAATTTGTTTAGCCATTCCTGAATTGATGAGGGTATTATTTGTTTCCAGTTCTCTGCAACCACAAAAAAAATACTGCTATAAATAATTTTGTTCTGGGAGTATTTATTTTTACTGGTGACTTATATGATTCATACATAAAGAATGACATCATAAATACATTAAGGGAGCTTGGAAAAAGTTAGGGGTCAGCTCTATTGATAAGGGAAGAGTTTCTGACCAAATAAGAGATAGGAAATCAAAGGAACTAAAATGAATAATTTTAACTATATAAAATCATAAAGGTTTTCCCCAAACAATACTAATGCAGCCAATATTAGAAGGAAGATAGGAAACTGGGGAAAATGTTATGGGACATTTCTCTGATAAAGGCCTCCTTTCAGAAATACATAGAAAACAGAATAAAATTTATAAGAATACAAGCCATTCCCTTATTGATAAATGGTCAAAGCCAGTTTGAGAAGAAATCGAAACTATAGTCATATGACAATGCTTTAAACCACTACTGATTAGAGAAAAGCAAATTAACACAACTCAGATACCGTGTCACTCATACCTATCAGGCTGGCCAACAGGAAACAAAAGGAAAAACGATAAATGCTAGAGGGATGTGTAAAATAATTGGGATGGTAATGCATTGTTACTGGAGTTGTGAACTACTACAACCATTTCAAGGAACAATTTGGAACTGTGCCCAAAAGGCTATAGAATTCTGCATATCCTTTAATCCAGCAATCTCAGTACTAAGTCTATATCCCATAGAGATTCAAGAAAATAGAAAAGTACCTATTTGTACAAAAGCATAGCAACTCTTTTTGTGGTAGCGAAGAGTTGAAGATCAAAGGGATATCAATCAAATAGGGAATGGCTAAACAAGTTGTGGTACATGATTGTGATGGAATACTATTTTGCTATAAGATATGATGAACAGGATAGTTTTACAAAAAATCTAGGAAGACTTCTATGATCTGATTCAAAGTCAAGTAAGCAGAACCAGAAGAATATTGCACACAGTAACAGCAATATTATAATAATGATTAACTGTGAAAGATTTAGCTTCTCTGATCAAGGCAATGATCTGGGAGAATTCCAAAGGACCCATGATGAAAAATGTTATCCAGCTCAAGAGAGAACTGATGAACTCTGAGTGCAGATAGAAGCATATTTCTTTTCTTTTCCTTTTATTATTTTATTTTGTTTGTGTTTTCTTTTGAAATATGGCAAATATGGAAATATGTTTTGCATGACCTTGGATGTATAATCAAAACTGAATTACTTGCCTTCTCAAAAAGGAGGGGACAGGTGGGAGAGAGAGAAAATATCAAACTCAAATGTTAAAAATAAATTAGTTTGTTTTTATTATGTCTAACTGGAAAATAGGTAAATAAATAAAAATAATTTTTAAATGAAATGTAAGCACTACAGAAATTAATTAGAAATGATTAGGGTCCTAGGGAAGAAAGAATTGGAAAAGTCAGAAAAATTATTTCATTTATAAGGCTGTGCAGGTAGAAGCCTAAAGAAACAAGGAAGAAATGGTATAGGGAGCAGGAGACACTTGCACTTCATTTTCCTCTGAACTAGTACAATCTTCTGTAGTTGGGACTCTTGCCAAGCTTTGCTTAAACTAAGTTATCCCTCTACTTCTCATTTTTTATGAGGTAATGATGCTCATTACCCAGTGCACCTTTGAAATGAGATTGTATAATCCAGTGTGAGTTATAAATCACTAATGGCCTGGGCTGCCATATTTCTCAGTGTGGCAAGCAGATTAAATATTTTCTTATGAGACATTTTCTAGGTCCTTTTGGTCGGCTTGTGGCAATTGATATGATGATCATCTGTAATAGTGTTTGATTTTTCACATAATTTGGCAAGAATGATGGAAGGAAGGAAGGAAGGAAGGAAGGAAGGAAGGAAGGAAGGAAGGAAAGAAGGAAGGAAGGAAAAGAACATGTATTTATGGTGCATCTAAGTGGATAGGCACTGTGATAAGAACTTTACCAAAAATAGCTCATTTGATTATCACAGAAACCATGGGAAGTAGGTGTTATTGGTTTTCCAATTAAGGTAACTGAGGCAGAGAAAGGTTAAACAATTTTCCCAGCTCACAAAGCAGGAAATTGTCTGAGGTGAGATTTGAATGAATGTCTTCCTGACTTCATGGATTCCTAACTCCATGCCCTATTAATTATGTCACCTCACTGCCAATACCACCAATCAACAACTTATTCAATGGAATTACTTCCATTGAGCACCATGTATTCTGAAATTTATTCTTGTTCTAGTTTGATACTTATTTTGATTTTTCCTTTAAGAGCTCAGTGGATGGACTTTACTTAATTACTTCATTGGAAAATAACTATTACATCATCAGTAATTCATAGAATATAATAAATTTCCTTTTTTGTTCTTATTATAGGGGACGACTTACTGTGTTGGGGCATCCAGGTAGCACAGTGTATAGAGAGCTGGGTCTGAAGTTAAAAAGATTCATCTTCCTTAGTTAAAATCTGGCTTCAGACATTTAGCATGGGCAAATGACTTAGCCCTCTTTGCCTCAGTTCCCTTATCTGTAAAATGAGCTGGAGAAGAGAATGGCAAAAGAAAAAGAAAATACGAAATGGTGTCACAAAATATCAGACATGACCAAACAACTAAATACCAACAGCAACAAACATTTATCTCTCATAGATACATGTCCCTGGCTGGAGGCTTGACGTAGCAGATTGAACAAACTTGTATGTATGGGGATTTATTGTAGTATGTGTGCCTCCTGTTTTTATGGAGGGGACAGACGAAGAAGAATGACAATTCAATATAAAAAAAGTTGTAGGTTAGACTGTTAGAAGAATGGAAGAGTTTGATGATTCATTCACATTTTCAAGGATTTTTGTTTGTTTTGAAGTTTTCTTTTTAGCTGCTACCATCTGCCTTTCTAATATCATTTGTGCATTCCCTAATTCATCTAAGGGAAATAGAAAGGATTTGATGATATCAGATTCAATTTGCCTGTTTGTTCAAGGTTTATGACCTTCTTCTACTTTTACTACTACTGTTTAAATCTGATTCTCCACCAAAAAAAATCATTCATTTATCTGCAGGCCCTGTTATCTAAATCCAGGTATAAGGGGGTTATATCAGATCCTTTGATGTGCTGTGAGCAGTAGAATGGTGGCTTCAACGTCCCTTTTAAGTTTTTTATTCAATATCCAGTTCTCTGGGAATTCTAACCATTACAAGTACTACCCTAAGTTAATTTAAAGAAAGCCACTTGGACTGACTTCTTCTGAAGAATATGGGACCATCAGATTCAACACATCACCTTTTTTAATAATTTTAAATCTATTCCCCCCAAATTAAGGAAGCAAGTCAGCTTCCATGCCAAGTCTGCTAATTATTTATCATAGAATTTAATGGAGTTCTTGTTAGTATCCAGTGTTTGCTATTTTTGTGTCAGTATCAGGTCTAGAATAATAATTCTCCTTGTTCTTTCCTCCAGTTCTTGAAAGAGATTTTTAAGGTAAAATACCAAAAGAAGAGCAGTATTGTTTAGATGAACTCATCTGACATCCTCAATTTCTAGTTGCAAAATTGAGCATATGTGAAAGGATATTACTTACATAAACTCATAAAGTACTTAATAATTAATGGCAGATATAGACTAGGTCATCTTTCTACAAATTCAGTGATCTTTCCTCTATAGACCACAGCAACAATTTTCTATTTTAATGTTTCTTAAGCCAGGGCCTAATGACCCACTAATAGTCCATGGATAGATTTTGGGAGTGTTGGGGCATGTCTATGAACCTAGATGGAAGAGAAAAATTACATCTTTTTTTAATGAATCTATATCTGAAATTTATCATTTCCTTTAATTATGAAATAGGCAATAAACATCCTTAGACAGCAAAAATAGGATTCACCAAAGTGGCCATAACATTTAAAACAAACAAACAAAAACAAGTATTCCTGCTCTAGGGCATTTTTTCCCCATATGGTAGCCACTGATCTATATTTTTTAAATATAGAGAAATCCAATAAATTTACAGGTAGTTGAAATCTCTTCTAAATTCAGGATCATGCTTTCACATCAAGTTTGTGTTGTTTCCTATATTACTCATTTCTTAAAACCTTCTGTTCAGTCTGTATATAGTATAGACCAATAGCAATGTGACTTCTGTTTTTCTTGCATTCTCTACCTATTACTCAATTACTCTCCACTCTGTTTTCTTAACCTAGTTCCTAGATTTCCTCCTATGATTGTATCTGTTTATTATAGAGCATGTCCCAAAAGTCATAGCATGGTTTTAGGGTATTTGGAGCACTAACACTTTGGGAATACTCTATCTAATTCTCCCATATTATCTACTCGGCTCTTTTCAAAGAAAATATATGCTTCCAGACATATATGCTTGGCATGAATCCCACTCACCAGCTCTTAACGACAACTGTGTCACCAAAGTACCTATTATTAAAGCAGATTATGACAGAAATGGTCATAGTTGGTTTAGCCACCGGGCAATATCTTCAATAACTGATACCAAATTGTCATTTTGTTATTTTCAATTGGGGTTAGAATAACATGCTGCTTACCAGCTTATCTCCAGGCTGAACAGTAGGAATCATGAAAGTATGTCCCAAAGTGAAGAATGATACAGAAATAAGATAATGAATTTCTGTTTCTAAATGGGTTAGAATTCTCTTGTGGTCAGTTGTCAAAGTAGGCATAAAGTGGCCAGTAAGAAGGAATCCATGACCATTTGTATATTTTTTTTTGGAAAAAAATGTATATCTCATATATGTAACATTAATGGAAACAGAGTAGCAGAAGCAGAGAGAATTCTGAGCTTGGAGTCAGAAAATAAGAGGTTCAAATTTTGCCTCAGACACATTAATGGAGCTGTTAGACCTAAGACAATAAATTAGCGTCCCTGAAATTCCCACAACTTCTTAGAGCTTAATTATAAAGTCCAACAAGTTAGCATTTATATTGATGGGCTAAATCCTCCATACCTGGTCAAAGTCACAACTCTTTTTTTTTGGTAACATTAAGGTCATTTTTGATTGTTTTCAGTATAAAGGAGTTAATATATTTGTATATATTTTTTCATGAGTGATATATGAATTTATCATGATTATTCCATATTTTTACATTAATAATTTTAATTTTTTTTAGTTTACATCATTCATTACCACAAGATTTTGAGTTACAAATTTTCTGCCCATTTTTCCCCTACCCACCACCCAAAAACAGCGATCCCACTGAATATCCCCTCCCTCAATCTGCTCTCTCCCATATCTTTGCCCGTCCCCCCTCTGACTTTCCAGTAGGGCACAGTGGATCTCTATGCCCCAGTGCCTGTATATCTTATTTCCCAGTTACATGTAAAATAATAATAATAAAAATATATAAATATATTTTAAACATTTGATTTTAAACCTTTGAATTCCAGATTCTATCCCTACCTCCCTTGTCACCCACACTAACTGGGAAGATAAGCAATTCAATATAGGTTGTACATGTGTAGGTATGCAAAACATTTTCATAGTTGATATATTGTGAAAGACTGAATATATTTCCTTTCATACTATCTGACCCCCCCCCCCACCAGTTCTATTCTCTACTTTGATCCTGTCCCTTTTCAAAAGTGGTTGCTTCAGGGGCGGCCAGGTAGCACAGCAAGTAAGAGCACCAGCTCCAGTGTTTAGAAGACCTGGAGATCGAATCCCGGGCTCAGACACTTAACACCCACCCAGAAACACCTGGCCGTGTAACCTTGAGCAAGTTGCTTAACCCCAATTGCTTAGGGGCGGCCAGGTGGCTCAGCGAGTAAGAGCACCGGTTCCAGTGTTGGGACGACCTGGAGATCCAATCCCGGGCTTAGACACTCAGCACCACACCCAGAAATAACTGGCCGTGTAACCTTGAGCAAGTTACTTAACCCCCAATTGCTTAAAAAAAAAAAAAGTGGTTGCTTCAAACTTCCCTCCCCACCCCAGACTGTCCTCCCTTCCATTATCCCCCCTCTCATCCCTTCCCCCCCTACTCTCCTGTAGGGTGAGATACCCTATTTAGTGTGTATGTCATTCCCTCCCTAAGCCCAATTCAGTGAGAATAAGGTTGACTCATTCCCTTTTGCCTTTCTGTTCTTCCCCTCCATTGTGACAGTTTTCCCTTGCCTCTTCTGTATGAGATAAATTGCCCCATTCTGTCTCTCCCCATCTCCTCTCAATATATTACTTTCTCACCTCTTAATTTCACCTTTTAAGTATCATCCCTTCTTATTCAATTGGTCCTGTGCCTTCTGTCTATGTAGACATATACACATATATACACACACTCACAGATATATTCATATGCCCATATACCCTCCTATATAGACATATATATGAATGTATACATATACATATACATACATACACACAGACACATATATATGTGTGTATATATATATACACACACACACATTTCTATTCCCTTCAACTATTCTCATACTGAGAAAAGCTTCATAAGTTACAATTATTGTTTTTCCATGTAGGAATGTAAGTAATTCAACTTTTGTAAGTTCCTTATGATTTCTTTTCCTTGTTTACCTTCTCATGCTTCCCTTGCTTCTTGTATGTGGATGTCCAATTTTCTATTCAACTCTGTTTTTTTTCATGAAGAATGCTTGAAAGTCCCTTATTTCATTGAATGACCATATTTTCCTCTGAAAAATGATACTGAGTTTTGCTGGGTAGGTGATTCTTGATTTTAATTCCAGTTCCTTTGACCTCTGGAATATCATATTCCAAGATCTTTGATGCCTCAGTGTAGAAGCTGCCAGATCCTGTATAATCCTGATGGTGTTTCCACAGTATTCAAATTGTTTCTTCCTGGCTGCTTGTAATATTTTCTCCTTGTTCTGGGAACTCTGGAACCTGGCTATAATATTCCTAGGAGTTTTCTTTTTGGGATCTTTTTCAGGAGGTGATCAGTGGATTCTTTCAACCTGTATTTTGCCCTCTGTTTCTGAAACATCAGGGCAATTTTCCTTGAGAATTTCTTGAAGGATGATTTCTAGGTTCTTTTTTTGATCATGGCTTTCAGGTAGTGCAAAAATTTTTAATTATCTCTCCTGGATATATTTTCCAGATCAGTGATTTTCCCAATGAGATATTTCACATTGCCTTCTATTTTTTTCATTTGTTTGTATCTGTTTAATAGTATCTTGATTTCTCATAAAGTCACTAGCTTCCATTTGTGTCATTTTGTGGGTTCTGTAGCTCCAAAGTTTGTTTAGAGTCATTTTTTTAAAGCAATTGGGGTTAAGTAACTTGCTCGAGTTTACACGGACAGTTATTTTGTATGGGTGTTAAGTATCTGAGGCCAGAACTGATCCCAGGTCTCCCAAGGCCACTATTCTGGGGCCAGTACTCTTACTCACTGAGCCACCTGGCTGCCCCTTAGAGTCATTTTTCACATGATTTGGAAGAGGTGGGAGTGGGAGTCCTGCAGAAGTCCTGTTTCTACTTTGCCTTCTTGACTCCACCCCATTATTACATATTTTTGATAGAATACTCTCATTAAATCATCTCTATGTAGCAAAATTGTATATAGAATACCTAAAATGTGTTATTATTTTTCTCTGTAAGATAAAGTTCATTAAAGTGTAGCTACTCTTAACACTGTTAACTTTGTTGTACTCTAAGGAAAACATCAACTAAGTTAAAGATTTACATATTATATTCACAAAAAGCAAGTATAATCCTAGGAAATTTTAAAGATTCCATCTCTAAAGTTGCATGTATTCATTACCTATAATAATTCTGAAAATGTAATGGGACATTTGATTATAGCATTTTTAGATTAATTTTAGTCACTTATTGGAAGGAAAGCATTTTCAAACGTGTCTGAGAATAAAAATATTCAGTAGGTAGAAATAATTTCCAATAATGAATACCTTGGAAATATGATATGAAATGTCATCAAATTTCTGATGGTTAGGATAAATAATAAAGGAGCAAAGCAGAGAAAAATATTTTATTGGCTAATATACATTTTCACTTGTCAAAATTCTACCTTTTAAAGGAAAAATTCCATCAGTCACTAACAGAAGATTATGTTTTAGAACATTCATTATGATATAATCACACTTCATGAGTTTTTGAAATGTTTGCTTGTCTCTTGTGCCTTGTAATTCCTTAGGTGCATTTCTGCAATAGCTTGTAGTAATTAGACCATATTCACTGCCAGGTTGTACTGTTAATTAACCTCCTGATATCTCAAGTATATCAGGAAAAGAGAAAAAAATAGCAAAATTAACTTTTAAAATTAAATGACTGGCTCCCTATTAGCAAGCTCTCCTAATTTTGCCCAAAATGCATGGACATGTTCAATTAAGGAGCACAAAGTGCAATTATATTGTTAATGATTTGTCTTTTAAAACTGAGTATGGAAATTCCCATTGTTCCTTTTCAGGAATGAATTCCTATGAAGTATTACCTTGTGAATTTGATTAGTAACTGTCTCTTGTTACTGAAAAAGACATTTTCCCATGTAGCATGAGTTTAATGGAACAAGGGTTCACTTGATTAGAGAACCTCAGATGTATTTGTGAGTTTTTAAATGTCTGCAAACGAGAAAAAATGTTGCTATAGGATCTCTTCTGGATAATAGCTCCAACAGTCTCCTGAACTGAATAGTCTAATGGGAAATTTCATTTTAATGGTCCAGTGCACAATAGGCAAGTGAGTCAAGGCAAAATGTATCCATATTTTTTTATTTTAAAAATGATTTAAAAATAAAATAAAATAACACCTTTACTCAATCCAGTAGTTGAGATCTTTCTTTGGTCGTTCTTTTATTTAAGGAGCATATATGGAATCTTTAAAATATTCCACAACTGAGTATAGAATAGAAATAATTTTTTAAAGATCATATTATGAGATTTAAAATGCATAAATCATTTCACATAAAATATAGTTTCTGTGATAAGTGCATTCAACATGCACGTATTCACGGATGCTTAAGGGTTTTGTTCGTGATGGGTTAGCTCAGTTTGTGGAATCACTGTGCAAATGAAAACTATCACTATTTCTTGGCTAGACTAGTTAGATTTACTCTGTTCCAAGGAACCCCTAACCCTGCCACATCAACAGTCTTCCAAATTTTCTTTCTTAGTCACAACAAGGATTGGATGGCTGCAGAGTACAAATCTGTCACTGCTAATGGGGGGTGGAGGGGTAGAATGAGCAAAAAGAAAAAAAAAAACTTCAAGCCTATGGTTTACCCAATGACCATTGGAGTAGTCACTTTGAAAATTAATTTACCTCCACTTTATTGAGAAATTATAAATAAACTTGAGAGTAAAAAGAGATAAATAGACATGGATAGATAGCTAGAAAGCTGGATCAGTCAGATAAAGAAGTCCTACTTACTCTTTTCTACACTTCCCTTCACTAAACACACACACACATACACACACACGTACACACTGATAGAGCTGACTGACAAATTGAATGGTATTTTGAGTTTTAACACTGCTGATCTTACTTTGGCTTCTCTCTTCTCCCTTGACTTTAAAGATGTTAGTTGCTTTCCTGTCCTCCTCCACTTTAACCTTTCCTCCTTTGTTTCCCTTGCTGCTTCCTTGTCCTCTTTCTGGACTTCTTAAAATAAGTAATCCAAAAATGTTCTGTCTTTGTATTTCTTGTCTCTTTATATTCTCTCCCTTAGCTGCTCCATTTATTCTCTTGGTTTTCAGCTACCATATGTACACAATGGATTCCCAAAGCTTTTTCTTTGCCTTTGCCTTCTTTTGTGAACTCTACATTCACTTCACTAGCTGATAGTTCCATTAACTGTTAAAATATGGCAAATTACAAAATACATTTATTATCATTCCCCTTCACCCTGCTCCCCTATTTGATTTTATTACTCTGTCATTGGCCACACCATCCACTTTATTTCCCATGTGCAAAACTTTGATGCTATCTGTCTCTCATGGTCCCTCACATCTATTGATTCATAGACCATCTATTGTGTTCACATATTTTACTGCACATAAAAGCACGAGGAATAGATTTTGGTTCTATCTATCTTTATATTTAAATAAAAAAAAACAAACACATGACTGAAAAGATAACTGAGAAAGATGACTTTGACTCCATTATTGGCATTGTCATCCTGGACTTCTATTTAGCCACACATCAATGTAAGAGAACAAGTTGTTCAAAAAAAATTAAAGAAAGAAAGAAAAACTGAGGAATTCCCAAATTCAGAATTATTTCTTATTACAAATAAAGATGATCTGGTTTATAGCCTAGCCTTCAGGGATTATTAATTAGAAGCATATGGAATCTTGTTGTTGAATTATTTTTCTCTCATATCTGACTCTTCCGGACCCAATTTGGATTTTTGTTGGCAAAGATACTGGAGTAGTTTGCCATTTCCTTCTCCATTTCTTTTTACAGATGAGAAACTAACACAAACATGACTAAGTGACTTGCCCAAGGTCACAAACTTAGTAAGTGTCTAAGGCCAGATTTAAACTCAGGAAGATGAGTGATTGAATTAATTATGATTGATTGAGGACAGTCCTCTAGCTGCCCCTAATATATATATGGGAAAATTACCGTCAATTAGGGTGAGATACTTGAACAAGGAAATCAAACCCTATACTGGGGAAGATGGTCCAAAGGAAAGATGTTATCTCACTGAAATGACTGCATTTTGTCCTATAGAACTTATTGGTGGGTCTGAGACGAAATGTCTCAATAGTAGCCAAGGATGTAACAGAATAAGACAGAAGAGACTTTCTGGTCATGCTAAGGAAAGTTTTTTGTTTTTCTTCTAACTTTTCTAAAGGAGTTCGGATAAACAAACAAAAATAAAGCCAAAAATAAAGTCTCTTGTTCCTCCCTGTGGAAAAGATCCCCAGGCATTCCAATTGTATCAGAAGCTAAAGCAGATAGGGACTAAGTACAAGAAAAATAGAAGGAGGAAACTCATTACGAGAAGTTCATTGACATCACTGGAAAATACCTGCTCATCACTAGCACCATGAACATCTGGTCCCATTGGAAGCATGCATTGCCACTTCAGAGGTGTTACTTGACTTCATGTGGTCCTTGTGTTTATGCCCTACATAATCCTGGGCTGCAAGTGTTCACCTTTTATGTGTGTCAGCCAAAGTGCTACATGGAGTAACACTTTGTTTCTAAGTGTTGTTCCTATATGGTTCCACTTTTCTCACTGGGATTCTGTGTATTTGTGGGAAAGATCACCCCAGATTTCTAGAAGAAATATTCCTAATTTTCTTACTATTATATTTTATCAAATGTTTTTGCTTTGAACTCTGTCCCCAGTTGATTATTAAATATAAACCCATTCATTTGGGGCTTGTGGGAGATATTTTTAAGGGAAACTGAGCCACTGAGAATTTTGAACCTGGGAGATCACCTCTATTGGAGTTCCACCCTATAACTAGGGGGTGAAATTGAAGAGAAGACAGTCTTAAACCCTTGGAAATGGAAGAAAGGAGGCCAAATGTTTCAATATGGAGCCACCCAACTACTGTTATCTGTTAAACCTCCTCAATCTCCTAAAAAATCAAGGGTTTATTTAAAAGACAATTACCAAATGATTCCCCCATCTAAGCCATAAGAGAAGAGATAGTTCCTGAGAGCCCACCTCCAAATCACAGACTATAACATAGGGTAGTAGAATGAATAGTGACAAGTTATCTGTATCAAAGCAATGAAAGGATTTTTAAATGCATTTTGCTTAAAACAGTGTCCAATTTGTCTTTTAGGTTCAAAATGGTTGGTAACAGTCTCTGAGAATAGTTTATATAGGTAAATATGCCTAGGTTGTCCATGTGACCCTTAATGTTTGACTTCACACTGGCAACATATGGCCCTAATGAGAAATAAATTGAGATTATTATCAGCTTAATCACCATTATACTACAATTTGGCACTATTCAAGGAAATTTTGCTATTTCTCACGGACTGTTCTGAAAGTACACACAGAATGGAACTTCCCCAGTTTTCCCTTTAAAATTATAAGATTTCAATGAGTGATTTTTATTTTAAAACTTTGTTCTATGCATGGTTTTAATGATACTCTATCCAGTGAATGTTATGCATACCTATGTGTATCTACATTTATACTTAGTAGACAACACATAAATTTACATTCCACTTTATAAAACATCAATTTAGCAAATTATATGTTTTTCATTGATGTTAACAAGGTTCAGATGCTGGGTGAAAGAAGCATCCATTAGTGATGTGAGTACATGAACATATGTAAGAATAAAAACATTATTCTTCATGCCAGGATTTGTTAATGTCTTCTTTGCTTTGTCCTAGCATCTAGTTCAGTACTCGGCATACTTCATAAATCTTCACTGATTTAATGGTTGTCAGTTGTTCTGTATTAAGTTTAAATCGACGTCCTAATATAATTCAAGGAGCTTTACAAAATATTCTTTGGGTACATTCATCTAATATAATTAATGTATCTTAGTTAAGACTTCCAGCTGGTTCATGGATGATATTTTTGTTGATCACATTGTTGGTGCCATAGAAATGGATAGGAATTCATTTTACTTTGCTGAAAGTATTAGTAAACATATCTTCAGTCATACCAACTAACTTCACTGTCATTCATAATACCTTACAACCATCTGAGTTTATTCATTTTTATGGTTAATAGGATCATCAGCTATAAAGGAATGGTCCCCAGATCCTGTCATCTTCATTAAGGTCATACATAAGTTTATACCATACAAAAAACTGATCTAGTTAGTTGACATGATATTCCATTTTTGTGAGCAGGCTGTTTAAATAATAACTTTCACTTATGCTATGATAATTATTCAAATGAGAAGATTGGGAGTAAATTCAACCTAATGTATCTTAAATGGGCATAGAAAATAGGCTTTTTGCAAAATTCTATTTCAATTGTTGGCTCATGCTTTAATAATTTTGAGTCAATTCATTAGATAAAATCACTAAAGTTCTATTTCAGTGCTTCATTATGACATTTAGTTAACCAAAGGGTCTCAAAAGCTAAGGCAAGAGAGATCAAGCTTTGATAAGTTGCCATGCACTTTTTTTCCCACTAATAGAATATAAGCTCCTTGAGGTTAGAGTTTGTTTCATTAATATCAGTTTATCATCATGTCTAGCAGAGTGAATTGTACATAGTTTTAAATAAATGTCTTTTAGATTGAATTAAAATATATACCACACAAGGAGGATGTTGTGGGAAAAAAAGTTTTATTTAAACTTTAATGTATAATGTACAATGAAATAGCATGACTGACCTCATCCTTTATATAATGCCATCACTCTCATTACAATAGTGTTTTATATGCTAATATCTTAGGAAAGGATGTGGAAAGAAAACTATTTCTTTTGACGTTTTTAAAATTCATTCCATAAAATTTCGATATGCATGCGGATTACTGTGATCGACATTCTACAGATGGAGCCTATACCAGATTATTTCTCCTACAAGCAGGAAAGCACTGCAAATTATATATATATGTATATGTATATATATATATATATTTCACAAAATGTATTTCACATTCAAATTACTCAGAGTATGCAAATTGGATGACTTCGGAACTATTATTACCACTTATATTTTGATTTCTGATTAGATTGCTCCGAGACTGCATCTAAGCTCAGGTCCCTTTCTTTACTTCTCAACATCAAATTGAGAAATGTGTCAAAGTAATAGAAAAACAACATGAACAATAACAACAAAAAATATCAAGGGAAAAGAAAGAATATTTCACAAGGAACACTGTAGAAATGTGAGATGAACTTGGAAAAAAAAGGAATAAAAAGAGAGATTATTTCAAATAGCATTGTAAATGGTTTTATAAAATAATATTAGAAAATCCCCAAAAGAGATAACAAATATACCAAGGTTAACAAAACTTTCCCAATTTTTTGTTGATCTTCCTAGACTTTCTTGACATAATGGAAGTATAAAAGAGGAAAATAGGCTATCAATTAGTTATTCCTTATTCTCTTTCTTTTTGCTCATTCATTTCTTTTCTGGCATCCTTTCTAACATTTCTTTATAAATCTTTACTCATAATTTATTGCATTAAACAAATGCTGTTCTTTGGGTGATGGTTAATTTCAGTTCTTTAGAGACTAGTATGCAATAGGTTACAAGAAGAATACTGGAAGAATATTGTTATATACTATGGTCATGTGTTTCAGGAAGATATTTGGGGATAATTGAAAAAGATTATGTAATTTCCCAACTGTAAGTCAAAACTTTTTCCATCTCCTTTTTAGATCTGAGGAATGATGTCAGTAGTTATTGATATGCCATTTTGTTAGATTTAAAAAAGAAATTTTTGTTAGATCCATTTTGTAGATTTAAAAAAGAAAGCTAGATTAAAAATGGATTGTTTTGGAAGGTAGAAGAAAATATACAATAAACTTAGAAATGAAGGTGAGACAGAAACAAAAAGAGTATTACAATTAGAAAGTATCATAGCCAATAATCAAAATCAACCAAATTATGTATACTTAGATGGAACCTAATAACAGTATTCTAAATAATGATTTGACTCAATAACAGATGATGGAAACATTAGTTCTTACAATAACATATTACAAAATATATGAGCTGTACTTATAGTGGTGCTTCTAAGAGAAAACATATTTTTAAAATTTTTTTTAATATATTTCTTTTTTTGGAGGGAGGAAGGCAAGGCAGTTGGGGTTAAGTGGCTTGCCCATGGTCACACAGATAGTATGTTTGTTAAGTGTCTGAGGCCGAATTTGAACTCAGGTTCTCCTGACTCCATGCCCAGTGCTCTATCCACTGTGCCACCTAGCTGACCCTAAATGTATATTTTTATAAAGGAAAATAGGATTTGTGAATTAAACAGGTATTTAAATATCAAATAAAAAAGTACAGTAGATATTTTATCTCATTGATTTTAAAGGTCTCTATCAATGCATATTGTAATCCATTCTTGCCTGTTCATCCAGTCTTACTGTTACCTATTTCCTTCCCTAAGTTCGTCAAAATCTGCCTTATTTGTCTTCCACATTTTTACCTGACATCATGAGGTTAAGAACTGTGAGCTACATCTATCTGCCTCTCATTCCTAGACCTCACCATGTGATCAGACCATATTCTTTCCCAATTACCCTGACCAAATAATTTAATCCTCTTCTTTGAATCACCTCACAGATTATGCTTGGAAACCAGCTCATATCTAGATGTTGCCTTTCAATTATCCTCTGGATGATCTTCACAATCAATTCTTCAGAGACCATCATGTTCACATTTCAGATATTCACAAACACAATATAATATTGGAATTTAAAACATAGGATTTTTAATTCTGGGGAAAGTCTGGAGTCACTAAAGTTGCTTAGTTTCTCAAAGCCAACCAATCTGGCCACCTCCACTCCTTCTGTTTAATTCTGGATCCAAGTTATCTGTGTATAGAAATGATTGAATTCTTAGAGCAAAGATCAGAATTAGTATGAATCTAAAAGTAAAAATTACAATGAGAAAAATAAATGGCATGCAATTGAAACATCTCAACTATAATCTACTTAAGCAAATTATTGATAATACTAAAGATTAATGAACAATTACAATTACTCACACCAAATATGATAATTTTATACTGTATGTTAACTTTTGCATGATTGCCAAAATAAGAGTACCAAAAGAGCCCAGAAAGGACCTTCATCAAGAAAACATTCAATGACATACTAAGAAGAAAAACATTTTAAAGATAAGTTCAATTTAAACCAATTTTGAACAAAAATCTTTAGTGTAATTTTTTAATGAATTAAGAAGGATAATGAGAAAGTATCACAGATTTTGAGCTTGAAGGAATCTTTAAAGTCATGAAGCCCACCCCAGCCCTTTAATTTTTAATGTAGTCTGTGTCTGAGTTAATTTTCCCAACTTCCTCTCTCACAAGTGATTATATTACATTCCATCAGGACTCCAAGGATAAGCTTGATGGAATTGGAAGATGTCCTTAATGGTAGGTGGTACAAGGGATAGACAGGAAGGCTCATCTGCCTGTATTCAAATCTGTCTTCAGACACTTACTACCAGTGTGACCCTGGGTGATTGCCTTATTTCCTCATTTGTAAAAGGAACTGGAGAAGGAAATGGCAAACTACTCCAATATATTTGCCAAGAAAGCCCCAGATAAAGTTACAAACAGACACAACTGAAATGACCAAATAAGAGCAATAAATGAGCCCCAATTGGTGTGCTTCCCTTAATGTGTTAAGTAGATTGTATAAAGGGATATCTAGTAATGTGGAGAGGGAGGAGAGGGAAGAGAATATGCATATGCTGAGTGGCAGGCACTGTGCTAAGGACAAATATTAACTCATTTGATCTTCATGACAACTTTCAAGTAGGAGCTCTTATTATCCTGATTTTATAGTTGAGGAAACTGAAACAAACCATGGTTAAGGGACTTGTTGAGGGTCAGAGGCCAGATGTGAATTCAAGTCTTCTGACTCCAAGGCTAGCATCCTTTACATTGGACCATCTCAGAATCCGGTGACACTTTCTCATAAGTACATGTTGAATCCAGTGGAAAGTGAACTTGAGTTTAGAGAGAATGTGTGTCAAAGTAGAAACTCACAACTCCTGTTGCTAAAAGTCCTCTCCCCCCTCCTCCCTTCATTGTATGCTCAAGAAGGCCCCCTTGAGTATTATCTGGCTTCTCTGCGAGTCTCGTTGTGGTGGTGTGAATCCACCTTCCCATCCTTCTGCTGTCACCTTGGGTGATGATATTAAAATACCCATGAGAAACAGGCAATCCTCTAGACCTAGTGAGGCCCAGTGTGGAGGAGAGCCAGCCAATAACCAAGGAAATGCCCTCTGCTCACTGCCCCTTCAAGGGGCTTCTCCTCAGGGGTTGTCATGGAACACTGTGTCATTTCAATTTCTTAAATCAGTCTGTTCAGAAATAATATATTTCACTTGACTCCTGGGGGGGGGGAGCTTTTCAGTCTTTAGCTGTCTGGTTCCCAATGTTTCAGCCTGCCTCAGAGACAAACCAATTTTCTACTGCTCATGATCCCACCATCAGTCTGCCTTGGATATCAGGCAAACCAATTATAAATGGCTAATGCTTATGCCATATGAGTATGGGGGTGGATGGGGTGTATAGTGGCTTAGGATATCATTGTCGTAAAGCTAGAGCCAAGTGAAGAGATTGAAGAAAATGAAGGATAGTATTTCTAATGCAGTAGGCATGTGGGGCTGGACTCTTAAGCTTATCAAATTATATTTTCATTTTTGGAGCGGGAGTTATTCACAGCACCATTTTGCTCAGAGTGTCTTTGAGATGATTAAGCAAAACAAAATAAAGCACAACATCTCATGATAGAAGCAAAGGCCCTCCAGTCACAAAACTCAGGCTTCAAGTTGGGTGACAGCAGGAAAACACTCAGTCTAGGTCTGCATCAGACTTGGAGCACAAAATGGGTCATTCCTGCTGTCTCTTCTTTTCAATGACTATCTTTTCAACATGAATAGTATTTATTTTTAAGTGATCACTGGCAACATTTTTTTAAAAGAGATAATAACATTTAGCAATATTTTTAGATGATATTGGCTAAGTGGTAAAGTGGATAAAGGATGGACTTGAAACAAGGAAGATATGAATTCACACCCAGCCTCAGACACTTCGTAGCTGTGTGACCATGGACAAGTCATTTAATTTTTTTCTAAATTTCTTTGTCTGTAAAATGGAGATAATAATATCACCTACCTAAAAGATTATTGTGAGGATAAAATAAATTAATATCTGTAAAGCACTTTGCAAATCTTAAACTGCTTTATAAATGCTAGCTATGATGATGGTGAACATGATGTTGATGACTCCTAGGTTATGACCTAGTTTCCCTAGTTAATCATAACACTGTTCATTTGCATGCCACCCCAGTTTATCCAATGACTCACGAGGGATGTCTAAGTTGCTCAGTTTTTTTTCTCCCACACTTAGTAGTAATACCTTGGTTGATGGAATTCAACAGATGTGTTAGCATCTGGTTAATTTACCACCTCTGTAGCATTTTGTCATTTGCTTTAGGTGGAGTGGGGTAACTTGATTTATCTACTCAATAAAATCCACTTTATACACACACACGCTCACAAATAAATAAATAAATATAATGTGTATATCTCTATATGTCTATCTGTCTATACATCCATCCATCCATCCATCCATCAATCTATCTATCTGTCTGTCTGTCTGTCTGTCTGTCCATCCGTCCATCTGTCTGTCTATATATCTACCTACCTACCTCTTAGGCCCATGGAAGCTAAGGGACTTACCTAAATTTATATTACTAATATATTTCTGAATTCAGAAGGATTAGGCCTTAGTTCTTTCTGACTGCAAGTTAGAGGCTCCATCAACTACCCTACTCTGCCTGTCTCTTTTAGCTCATAAAGGAGAGAGAAATAATGGAGGGCACAAAGCAATTAAACAAAGTTTGGCAAGATATTCTACTAGTTAAAGCCATTCCAAGTATATTTACAGATAAACATGAATGGACAATTGTTCAATCATTTTTTAGTCATATATGACTCTCCATGACCCTATTTGATTTTGTTGTTGTTTTTTGGCAAAGATACTGGAATGGTTTTTCATTTAATTCTCTAGTTTATTTTAAGATGAGGAAATGAAGGTAAGCAAGGTTAAATGACTTGCCTAGGGTCACCCAACTCTTAAGTGTCGGAGGACAGATTTGAATTCAGGAAGAGGAGTCTTCCTGACTCCAGACCCAGTGCTCTAATCATTGTGCCACCTAGCTGTCCCCCATAAAAGTACAATAAATAGGGAGAAAAATGGAAAAGATCTGCACAAGCTTTCACAAAACAGCAACAACAGCAAAAACCCACATTTTTTCACAGTCATATTCTTGAATTTTATAGTTTTAGACTCTTTGATGTGATTATATTGGCAGTATAAATGTCTCTAAGGGGAAAAGGATGGAAAACCAGTCAGTTTGAATCAAGTATAAAAATAAGAATTAATTGCTGGGGGTAACACAATAGTGAGGACATTGAGTGATTGATTCTCAAGATGTGTAATGGAAGAAAAGAACAAAGTCATGGGCAAAGTAGCTTGGACCAGAGATGGGGAAGCTGCGACCTTGAGGCCACATGTGGCCCTCTAGGTCCTCAATTAAAGCCCTTTGGACCCAAAGTTCAAAGAACAAATCCTCTTAATAAAGGAATTTGTTCTGTAAAACTTGGACTCAGTCAAAGGGCTGAGCTTGAGGAACTAGATGGCCTCACGTGGCCTTGAAGCTGCAGGTTACCCACCCCTGGCTTGAACCTTAATTAGAACTGGGGGAAAAAGTGAACTAAGAAAAGCTGCCAATTTTCATAATTACTTTCCCATTTTTTTGAGAATTTTCTGAATATATTGTGGACATATATACTGAGGGTATTAAGAGCTAACAGGAAGCCATATATTTCTAAATGATTCCATTCCAAAGTCAATCATAGCTTTTACATCAAATTAGTACCTGAAAGTTACAGGGGACAAAGTTACTGACAGTACCTTTTGTTTTTTGATTGTTAAAAAAAAATGTTTTCAGTACAGTGAAATGGAGTCTTAAAGGCTCTATTTTAACAGATTAACTTTCACTCATATATCCAAATATTTCAAGTTACCTTGGAATATGTCTCATCAGATACAACCTCACTCAATGACCCTTCATTCTTTAATATTCTTTAATATTAGGCAAGGGATGCTATGGGCAGATATATGTCCATTAAAGTTTGTTGTTTTATGAAAAGAAAGATAATATAGGGTCCAGTTTAAAGGAGGATCCTTTTTTTTTCTTTTTCGGTGACAATATTGGTTGCCTCCAAACAAGAACATTATAATCCCTAAAGGAAGAGTTCTGTAATCACTCATAAGAGTTTCCATCTATTTATGAGAGTCCAAGTAGAGCAATGATATCTAATGGCTATGTTGTCTATACTGCTTATTCACATGTATGCATCCTCAGGAGAGATAATAGAAATAGATAATGTAAAAAAAAAAAGGAAAAATAAAATTAGCAAGGTCATGTAAATAGGGAAAAGCTAAAATGGGCCAGATATCTAACTCAAATGGCAGAGCCCTTTCCATTGGCCCTCACTAAGGTAACCATGTCTCATTTGAAGTTGACAAATCAAAACAAAACAAAATAAAAAATAACAAAGGTGCTCCCTTTCACTTGGAGCTGACATTATATGCATCTTCAAGGATGCACGGTTAAGAGGATGAGGAATTGTTTTTATCTTTTCAAATATTTGTTTCTTTTTTTAACTCTTACTGCTATTTCTAGAAATATGTCAAATGATGAGAGGAAGAATATTTACTTTACCTCTATTTATTGAGAAAGCTTTTAGTATGTTTCACTGGAAATAATGTACTACCTTTAGTGTTTATAAAATAATTTATATGATATTGAGGGCCTTTTTAAAGTTTTTTTTAAGCAATTGGGGTTAAGTAACTTGCTCAAGGTTGCATGGCCAGTTATTTCTGGGTGGGTGCTAAGTGTCTGAACCTGGATTCTATCCCAAGTCATCCTGACTGTGGGGCCAGTACTCTTACTCGCTGTGCTACCTGGCCGCCCCTAGTTTGTTTTGTTTTGTTTTGTTTTGTTTTTTAGTACAATTGAATGTGATAGTTTCAAAGATTTTCTTCACCTATTAATATTATCATGTGACCTTTTTGTATACTAATTTATGTCAAAAATCTTCTCAGTGTTGAGCCATCCCTGTATCTCTCATATAGGTTTTACTTTGTTTTAGTGAATCATTTTTATATACAGACATCATATATTTGCTAGTGTTTACTTTTATATTTTTGCATTAATATCAGTTGTAGTAGTGTATACCTTTCTTTCTCTGAAATTTTTCCTCCTGTTTTAGAAGTAGAATATTTATTTCATGATGGAGTAATTTATTTGTAATTGTTGTTAACAGTTTTGTAGCACAGATAGTATAGAAATGAAAATCATTTTATGGAATTCACTGGTAAATTTTTTACTCATTTTAAAATTCGTTGTCTTATGCATTCTGGGCAGAGGTCATGCATTTACTCTTATATTATTTACCCCCTTTATTTATGAATATGATTACTATAAATATACTTTTTAGGCCTTTTAAATCTCTCCCCCCACACACACATCTAGGTTCTTCCATACAAATTGTCTTCCAAGTTATTTGAAAATTCATGTTCCTGTTATCCATCACTACTATGGAAAATCCATTTTTTTGGTATTTGTTTCCTCCAATCAAAATAGAATTATTTTGCTGATTAAATTAGTAAGCCTGAAAACTGCATTTTAAAACTGTTTTTGTGGTGTAAAATGAGGAAACACACTCTAACAAGCAGACTAGTACATTTCCTAATAATATTACTGATATTTTGGTAAAACCTAACTTTATAGAGTTTCTTTTTTTTTTAATGCAAGAGTCAATACCTAATGGGTTTCTTTTTTTTTAGTCTCAGCAGTACTCCTTTCCATCATGAAACATGAATGTTATCAAAATTAAGTTAAAATATTTCAATGTAGTACAAATGTCTTTGCAGTACAAAGAAAATTGAATTAGTATAATCATTGTCTTTTTGAGGTGGAAGGTCTTGAAGGCAGCATTTGTTCCAGAATTCTGTCATAAGGCAGAAATTGTTTCATCCCTGAGAGGAAATTTTTGTTTTGTTTTATTTTTCCTCAAAGTTTTCTTCTCTAACACTAAACTCGTCAGATTTGGATATATTTACTGATTGTGGAAACAAATTATAACAAAAGAAAAGGAGAAAAGAAGGAAGGAAGAAAGGAAGGAAGGGAAGAAGGAAGGAAGGGAGAGAGGGAGGTAGAGAAAGAAAAGGAAGGGAGGGATGAAGGAAGGGATGGAGGAAGGAAGGGAGAAAAGTAGGAAGGAAGGAGGGAGGGAGAGAGAGGAAGGCAGGGAAGAAGGAATGGGGAGAAGGAAGGAAAAGGGAACTTCTCATCTCAAAGGTAAATCTATTCCATTTGCCTTTTTACATTTTGTGTGTAGTCTGTAGGGAGATACCTTGGATTTTGACAATAGATTGACACAATGTCAGGTCTATTTATTAAAATTACAGACAAGCAAATTATTTTCTAAGAGCACCCCCCTAAGGATGTCAGTAGATGTCACATATAATGTAATTAGGGAGTTAAATTTATCTTAGAAAGTTATTGTCATAGCCATGAAATTCTCTCAGACTATATTTGTTTTGAGCATTAAATTAAGTAGTCTACCTTCCCAAGAACTCATAAGAACACTTAAAAGATATAATATTATTATCTTCAACGCCTCTCAGAAGGAGATATATTTACTTTGTCTGTTAGTTTAACTCCTGATAATTGAACTCTCTTTGTGAATCATGTACCAACAAAAAGTTTACAAAACTGGCTAGATGCTGTTTACCAAGGCAAAATGAGATCCATGTCATTGTTCTTAAAATTTATGAGACTGCTCAGGGAAAATGCAGGTGTATTGCCTTGAGCAAATTTCTGTTCTCAGGCTCTGGTGCAGAAAATGTACAGAGCAGACCTCATGTTAAGGAAGATGTTTGATGCCAAACTAGAAAGAAAAACAATCAATTCATAGCAAAATCTTTTGAAGCCAGATCCCCTCCATGTCACAACATAAATCTTTATTAGATAAACTTTATGCCTCTAAACATTTGGGAAGACGTGACTCTATGATGTCCATTTTCTTCCATGAAAAAACAGATGATCCATAACCCCAAACATCCTGAGGCTTTCCTAGAACATGGAATAACTTTCCCTTTCTAATAGTCATGAAGATAATAAGCAAACAGCTCAGACCATAAGAAGTTGCATGCCCTCAGTTTTAAAATGAAGAAAAGGAATGCGCAGATTTAATTTTTATTAAAAACTTAAATTTTTATATAAAACATCTTTTCATATTCACACATGTATATGCAATACAGAGAAATAGAGGAGAGAATCTAACTTCAACAATTCAATGTTCTTGTCTTCCTTTTTTAAATGAAATTTTTTAAAATGCCAATATAGTAAATTGAGATTGGTATTACTGTTATAATAACATTATCATACATTCATATCTTTTATATTTAGATATTTCTGTTATATTAGATTCAACAAGAATTACTGTGAGGTCTTCTTATTCTCATTTTATAGCTGATGACTGTAAAAGCAAAACTGTATAAGTCGTCCAAGGTCACATCTATAGTTACTTCAAGGATAGGAAATGTAAACTAAGTCATGATATCTTTTAAAGGGCATTTTGCCCAGTATATCTCAGTCCTTTGACTAGAATTTCAGAAATTATATATAAAATCCTCAAAAGCAATTATATGAAATAAGCAAATTTCCAAGGAAATTTTCATCCATAGCCATGGACATAATAGATACTCTTGGTTTCCAAAAGTAATGCAAACAGAGTTGAGTAGCATAGCATATTGAGGAGTCTATGCTATGATTGTCTTCTTCCCAAATTCATGTACTCACTGAACATGTTAAATTTACTCTAAATAGTCAATTTGACAAAAATCATGAAAGAAATTTTTTATATTCTAGATTATAAAGGAGAATTATATTTTCCTCCAATTAATAGAAAAATCATCCACACAGAATAAAGGGGAAACCATATTATAAGAGACAAAAAAAATCTAGATTAGCATCAGGAATTCCAGAGAATTAAAGACACATCTATCACAGATTTCAGAAGTTAACTGTTCTAATCTTTTCATTTTATTTGTTGTTGTTCAATTGTGTCTGACTCTCTGTGACCTCATCTTGGCCTTTCTTGGCAAAAATACTGGAGTGGTTTGCCATTTACTTCTCCAGTTCATTTTGCAGATGAGGAAACTGAGGCAAACAAGGTTAAGTGACTTGCCCAGGGTCGTGCAGCTAGGACGTGTCTGAGGTCAGATTTGAACTCATGAAGATGAGTTTTCCTGCATCTAGGTCCAGTACTCTATTCCTTGTACCACCTAGATGCCTAATCATGTGTATAGAGATGCTATTTGAATCTATAGAAGCTGATGAAAGGAAAATGGACCTCAGGACAGAACATTAAGATAAACTTATTGCTAGTGGTTATGATATGAATGAAGAATTGACAAAGGTCACTGAAAAGTAACAAGTCTATGTGAACTTATTTACATTCATCCAAGAATAGTAGGAATATTAGGTTATTATGCCTTTCCAGCTTGGTGGAAACTTCAGAACTTATGCCCCACTACAGGCTCAGGGTTACCTCCTCAACATGTGAAATGAGAATATTGCATGGAAATACTACAAATAGTCTCAAAATATTTATGTTTATTTTTCATCTTCCTTTCTGCCCCTTGGAATCCTCAGCTCCCTTAAGATTAAGCCTCTTCATACATCCAAAATTAGAAGGAAAGCAGAAAGCTGAGAAAAAATCTGTACAGCAAATGTCTATAATAAAGGCCTATTTCCCAAATATATAGAGAACTGAGTTAAATTTACAAGAATACTAGTCATTCCCCAATTGATAAATGGTCGAAGGATATGAACAGGTAGTTTTTAGATGAAGAAACAAAAGGTATCTATAGGTATATGAAGAAGTGCTCTAAATCACTTTTGATTAGGGAAAAACAGATTAAAACAACTCTGATGAACCACTTCACACTTATCAGGTTGGCTAATATAACAGAAAAGGAAAATGATAAACACTGGAGATGTAGAAAAATGGGACATTAATGTACTGTTGGTGGTTTATCCAACCGTTGTGGAGAGCAATTTGGAACTGTACCCAAAGGGAACGAAATTGTACATGCACTTTGATCCAGCAATACCACTACCTGGTCTGTATCATGAAGAAATCTTAAAAAAAATGGAAAAGGATCTACATGGGCAAAATTGTTTATAGCAGCCCCTTTTGTGGTAGAAAAATTTTGCAAATTGAGGGGATGTCCATCAATTGCGGAATGGCTGAACAAGCTGAAGTATATGAATATAATGGAATAATATTGTTCTAAAAGAAATGATGAACTGGTCAATTTCAGGAAAACCTGGAAAAAACTTTACCAATTGCTGCAGAGTGAAACAAGCACAACCAGGAAAACATTCTATGCAGTATAAGCAACATTGTGTGATGATCAAGTATGAATGACTCAGCTCTTCTCAGCAACACAATGATACAAGACAATTACAAAGGATTAAAATGCTATCCACATCCAGATAAAGGAAGGATGGACTCTGAATGCTAATTAAAGCATATTTTTTCTTTTACTTTACTTTGTGTTTTTTTTTCCTTTTGATCTGTTTCTTCTTTCACAACTGTGACATTTATAAAATCTATTAAACAGCTTACCATTTTCAGTAGTGGGGAGGGGAGAGTGTGAAGGAGAAAAATTTGGAACTCAAAATGAATGCTAAAAATTTTCCTGACATGTTACTAGGAAAAAATAAAATACTAATAAAAAATAAAAAGATTCAGCCTCTTCCTACATACAACCGTTCCTCTTCATTACAGTTCATTGACCCTCCCTACCTCCCTCATTTGCTTTATATTGATACAAGGAGTTTACAGTGGTTTATGTAATATTTGAGCATAGAAGTCTTCACAAAGTAATTAAAAAGAAGATAAATGAATATGGGAATAAAGAAAGGCTTTCAATGGGAGTTAGAATCAGAACTGAGCATTGAAAAAAGCCAAGGATGCTGAAAGAGAACTAAGGTCTTTCAGGTGCAGAGAATAGCTGTTCAAAGGCAGAGGTGGGTGATTGAAGTCTGAGTTAAGGAAACTTCAAGTAGATCCATCTAGCTAAAGTAAAAAGTACATATAGCAAGAAGACAATAATGTCCAAGAAATCCAAAAATAGTAGACTGGAAATTAATCATGAAGGACTTCTAAATGACAAATGTAAGAGTTGATATGTTGTTATTGTCCAAGATCAGAGGTATCACTGACTACCCTGAATGTATCTTATTTTTTTCTCTTCCAAACATACCATGATAGGAATGCATGACTCAAAGGAATTGACTTGAGATGGACCACATTTATTTTCTCCCAAGAGTTTTCTTCCTTTCACAGAGAGGCAATCAGGAAGAGCTGAAGAATGGCCAGGTTTCTTTTTGTTGTTATTTTATGATTTTGCATTCAGTTGTCATTCTCTGTCTACAATGACGCAGCAGATAATGATTCATCTGGGCTTTGGGGGCTAGCTTTTGGATTTATGAAAGAGTCTACTCAAATTTGATGGCAGGGTTAGGCAATATTTATTCCATGACACAGTCATCCTAAATGTCAGTAACATTCCCATGGCACTTGGCAATAGAAATGTAGGATTTGATAGTTTTCATTCAGAGTCAGCACTTGGAGATTCATTATTCATATATTTGATGACAAACATTTGGTACTTATGAAAACTTTAAGAATTTGAAAGAATGACTTTGGATCAAAAATGGGCCCTTGGTATGCTGGATACTAAAACTGTAGTCAAGACTACCAGAATAAACCATTGGCAAAGGAATTTTTATATGATTTTTGTAAAACATATAAAGTATTTATTTTAAAATTGCTGCTA
This sequence comes from Petaurus breviceps papuanus, assembly GCF_028583685.1. Lineage (NCBI taxonomy): Eukaryota > Metazoa > Chordata > Mammalia > Diprotodontia > Petauridae > Petaurus > Petaurus breviceps. Next base: position 22,483,974 of record NW_027185759.1, read on the forward strand.
ATGTTAACTACCTTTGGAAAATGACTCATATGGTCCAGGTCTGTCTATGGGAGGCACATATCTTGTTCCAACCCAAATATACAATGAAAATTTGGATTAACTAAAGCTAAGGTTTTACATTGATGATGAAAAGGAAGCCTCTAGAATATAGATACACAATAGGAAATCTATAAGAAAATAATTCCAGTAGTTATTTGTAATGACAAGCAATTAAAGAATCCAAAGCAACTGCTGAAAGGTGTCTTCTGAAAGAAGGTGTTAAAACATATCCTTCTGCTATTTTGTCCAGTACAGACTCCATCATCAGAACTATGAAGGACAAAAAAGAAGGTAAAAAAAATTTCAGCTCCTAACTTTAAAGTTATTATGGGAATAAAGCTTAGATCATATTGTACTTAATCAAATTCTAATTCACTTTTGACTTATGCTTTATAAATTGAAAGGTAGAATGAAAATGGGGCAAAAATGGTGACATGGCAAAGGTTTGAAGCCAGTACATGCACTGTAGCAGAGAGGGACCCACTTTAAGGATAGTGCTTTATAAGTGTAAACTATTCTGGCCAGAAACTCTGAAGGTTTTCCACTTCCAGACTGATATCTGTGTGAGGAAAAATTGAGCCATCTTTTGTCTCAACTCTTACCCAGCCCTTAGTATTGAATAGACATGACTTTAAACAAACCAATACCCAAGAAAGACCTTCATTTAGAAGGCCAAGGTCATCCATTGTATCTTGGGACATCACCAAGATGACATAGCAGTCATCTTGACCTGTTTCTTGCCACTGGAATTTGATGACTCTGGAGGAGAGAATGAGGGTGATGACTTTGAGCATCTCTGTCCTATTTATATCCCATTTATACACAAGTTGAGACACCACCCTGTAATAGTAATTGGATTTCAAGATCTTCCATGCCCCTTGTATTGGCAAGCAAACAGATACTTAGCACCTTGTTTCAAGTTCATGATTGTGTCAAGTATTAAAATCCAAAACTTGTGAATTCCACAGTGGGATGAACTTGTTGATGAAACAGGAAAGGGCAGAACAGGGAGAAGCTAATACCACATATATGGAAAAGTCCAAGCTGAGAAAGACCAGATCTGCTGGAAGTGAGCATCTGGAGCCTGAGCAACTACTGTTGGAGAGAGAGGAGAGAACTGAGAACTTTTTCTGAGAGTTGCTCAGAACTTCTGAATGCTAGCCAGAGCTGCTGAGCAGAACTGAGAAGTGAGAAGAGAGGAGAACTGAGAAGTGAGAAGAGAGGAGAACTGGGAGAAAGCATGATTGTGGTGCCAGTACTTTGTGTGTCTGTTGGTGTTACTTTGTTAGATTCATCTGCTGATAGAGGATGGTGCTGTTCTTACAGAAGCCCTGGGATTTTGCTGCTGGTTTAGAAGCCCTGAAAGAGGATTTTCTTGTTGTATGTTTACAGAAATCCAGGAGGAGGGTTTTGCTGCCATTTTCAGAGGTCCTGGGATGATACTGATGTTTTGTGTTGATTCCTCAGACCTTGCTTTTGGGTCTATATTGATTTCACAGGCAGAAAGTTAATTGATGAGGATGCCAGCAATGTGCATGAATATTATTGTGTCTTTGTTAAGCTTTGTCTTCGCAGGAACAGAAATTGTGAAGGACTTGAGGTGGACTAGACACTGTGAGCTTCAGTATGGAACAGGAAGTGGACAAGGAGAAGGACAACAAGGATCTGGCAGGAGCTGGGACCATGGAAGAAGAACCATGGAAGCTGAGAGCCTGCCTCCAGTGAAGATGAAAAGACCTCTCCTTGGGTATTTAATGCAAACTGAGAAGATCGTGATTTACTGTGGCCTAAGGGTGGAGACCTTTGACCTTTACATTAAGATGATTGAGTTGAGGACTTACTAATTGAGGATGATTGGAAACTAATCTCCAATTAAGAAGAAAGAAAACTTTTGATTGAAGATATTAAGACAATGTGACCTAGGGGTGGAGAATTTTGACCTTTTTACTTTGTGATTGAATTAAGGAGTTACTAAATGATTGAGTTACAAGATGAATGTACTTTGTTTAAAACTATTTTGCCACTTTGGTAAAAACTATGTGGCCTCTTTAGTGATAACTTGTTATGCTATAAAATTGTGAATGCTGTACTTTGATTTTTGTCAATGTTTTGTGTTAGTTTTTTGCTGAATAAATAGAGAGTTCACTTTACTGCATAATCAGAATCTTGAAGCTGTTCACAGCAGCAGCAGGGCTCTGGAAATATGCTCATGTTTGGCTTTACACACCCCCATAATGTCCATGATCCTTTCCAAGCACAAAGGATGAACAATATCAACAACAAGATTGGGCTCAAGCCTAGGAAGATATAAAGCTCTGATTATTGATGGATTGCACAATAATCTGTGCCTAAAGGAGGGGTGAAGTTGCCAAGATTTGGGAGGAAGAGAAATTCTTTTTGTCATTAATGTCGTCTAGAGAAGACATAGGTGTTTTCAAGTTCTCTTTAGGATTTGTTGATATGTACATGCTGATAAGCCTCTCTTTAAAATTCTTCCTTTCCCTAGAAGACCCTCTGCCTGAAGAAACGTAAGTGTTACTCTGTAATACTTCTGGAAAAACATTCACGTTGGTGAACCTGCCTCCTACAAAATTCAATTCACAGAATCAAAGACTTCTGGAAAGTTGGAAGAGGTTTCATCGGCTGTGTAGTCTAATTCATGAATCCCAGTGCATGTATAGCCTATATCAGATTGTATGGCGTTTTAGGGAGGGGGAGGGGAGGAAGGAAGAAAAAATGTGAAACTCAACATCTTCTAAAAATGAATGTTCAAACTGTCTTTGCATGTAAATAGAAAAAAATATTATTAAGTGGGGATAAAAAGAATCCCAACCATAATAGTTAATAAACATTTATTAAACATCTGCTATGTGTCACTTTTGTTAACAAGTGTCACCTTGAATTCAATTCAGTTGCACTCAACAAGCATTTATAAAGTGCCCATTGTATAGCAGACATTGCTCTAAATTTTCCAAATTTAAAGACAAAAAAAAAAAACCAGTTGCTGCCCTCAAGAAATTTTCATTCTACTAGAAGAAAATCGCATATACTATGTAGAGAAGTCAATAATTGAGATATGCCAATTAAATACAAAGTATTTTTAGAGGGTGAGGTATAAGCAGTTTGGTGGAGGGGACGGTGGCCTGGAAAAGATTACTATAAGAAGGAGTATTTGACTTGAGCTTTTAATGGACTTGGAAATTCCAAGAGGAAGAGCCAACTTTTTGGTCCTAGAGGATAGACAATCAAATACTACATGTAAGGAACTATATTAGACCCTAGGAAAAAAATGAGGAAAAATAATCATAAATTAACCTGGTGCACCTTGAATTCTATGTTGATATAACCTTAGAGAAACCAAATTTAGCCTCACAACACAATGAGCAATCATAACCTCCCTACGTGGATGTCACACAGTTTATCATGGACTTATAATCTTGCTATACCAGTTAGTTTGTATGCATCTTATCGTTGTGTTAACATTTTATATGGTTGTGTCTCTCTCTCAAGTATCTGGTATATAGTAGGTGCTCAGTAACTGCTGATTGATTTGGTGTTGAGATGCTTTTTTTAAGAAATATAGAGTTGCTCCCAAGATAAATTCTAAAACTGGTATGTGAAGAATAGCATTAAAAACAGGCCACAGTGAAGATGGACTCTGGATTATGGTTTGTGATCTCCATACCTTGTCTTGGCATACACTCGTCATTTTCTTCCCGTTAGAAAGTGATCATTTTTGTTCCCCTCATCGTAGACTCTCTCCCTGTTTCAGAAAATTAAATTTCATGAAGCTCATTCTTAGAGATTGAACACTTTGTGATAAAATAAATTGTTATAGGCTTCTTGTTTCTTTCAATAAATTAGAGCCAGAGGTTCAAGCCAAATGAACAAACACAAATTAGTTTTAGCGAGTGAATTTCTCCCACAAATATAAGTATACTGAAGAGAACAACATATTGCATTCATCAGAAGATGTTTGCTACTGTATTTCATTAGAATGTGCTGTCAACCATTAATTCAAATTGCTTGAAAAAATATAATTCTTCATCAAACAAATGGGAGAAAATATAAAATCATCCATACCTACATTCTTCTTGGAATGTTGCTCCTGGTCATGGAGCAAACATAATTTGAAATGGAAAAAAGTCTGTTTGAGAAATGTGGCCACAGGATGCATTTTTGAGGTCCCCAGTTTGGGAGTAAATTATACTCTTTGTAGTAGCAATAACTTGTTCTTCAATGTTGAAAGAAAAATAGCACTTATCCTGATTTTGGATATTTGCTCTAATGCAATCAAATCTAAATAATAAGGATTGTGCCTTTCTTAATAACATGAATTATTTGTATTCTCCACCCTGCAACATCCAACAAGTGAAATTATTTTGCAAATACTTTGAATATATTTTGTAATTTTCATTGATTTCTGAATTGTCAAAAAACACACAAAACTGAATGCAATTTTCTTGGAGGATCAGCAGTGTAAAGAATTTCATCTAGTAAAAGTCCACTTAATACATGTATTTTATCTTAGACAAATCACTTAAATTGCTGAAGGCTTCTGTTTCTTTCTCTGTGGAAGCAAGGGGTTAAACGAAATGACCTTTAATGCCTCTCTGTGCTCTACAAGCTTAAGTCATAATTTGTATATGTTGTACATTGCCTTAGAATATAATACATTGTTTTCTGCTTTGGGTATAACTGAGACAGGGTCACAACAGTCCATTTTCCTTTTGTAGTAAATCAATTCATGTTTAAACCACAAAGCATAAAGTTTCTTACTAAAGCTACTCTGTGAGAAGATTTCAGAAATAATTTAGATGAATCATCCATGTCAGCACACATATATTTTCTGATTTTGAGATCTAATTCCTCTAAGATTATGTACTTTTATCAATTATCCTTTAAAAATTGATTGTTGACATTTATCCTTTGCTGAATAAATTCAGTCTACCTGCAGTTGACACCCAATTTAGTTGCCAATTTTTGCACCTAGAACGGACAAATTTTCCAGTCTTTTTACAAGTGAGAATACAGAATGAGGCAACCCTGTTTAAATTGAAAATCATTTAGAAGGCCATATCATTCTCAACATGTTAGATTTAAAAATGCTATCATAAGGAGGGTCAAGTTGATGGTTGAGCATAAGCAGCAACTCAGTTGAATGCTTCCAACATTTCCCTCTAAACAACTTTAAAATATTGCCTCAAAGCAAATTCTGGAGTGGCAGAGTCAACAAAAGTTCTGATTGAGACATTTTTTTTCCAGCCCAACACAACTTAGGAGGTCAGCTAGAGAGGTCTGTGATACCAGAATGGGGGTCTTCTCAGAGTCAGCACAATGGTTACAACAGCCGCAGGTTATGAAGGAGGCTGCACCAGTGGAAGTGGCAGCTTCTGGAGTTCTCAGTCCAAAGTCTGAGCCAAAGACAACTGGTCAGAAAAAGATTACAGGAAATGCTTTCTTGATATCAGGTACAGAATCCTGTTGCATTGCCCAGAGTTTGGGGTCACAATTCTGGGGTGAAAAGTAATACTAGCACTTGGCAGGGGTCCAGGAGACCTGGACACAGAAACAGGGTGGAGAACAGTGGTTGTTATTATTCACAAGAGAGTAGGGACCCTGGTCTCAGTTCCAAGGCAGGAATTATAACTAGTACCTGTGACTGCAAGAGAGCAAAGGACCTGGCCACAGTTCCTCATCCAAGAGGAGTGATAGCATTTGCAGCTTCAGGGGAGCAAAATATTTTCCTGTGTAAAGAGCAGAGCTCATGTCAGGAGCTCTGTTACCACACCTCTCTTTAGATCATGCAATCTGGGAAGCCCAGAACAATTGCAAGCCCCAGAACTCACTCTGAAAACAGCAGCACAAAAAAAACAAACAAAACCACCACCACCACCAACAACAACAAACAATCTGTAGTTTGGGAGAATACCCCTTCCACCCTGGGAACAGAGCATAGCTTTAACATAAAATTAAAAATCAAGAAATTATCTGGGAAAATGAGCAGACAACAACAAAAAAGAACCTGTCCATAAAAATCTGCTATGGTGACAGGAAGATTAAGACACAAACTTAGAAGGGGAAAACAATGTCAAAACAGCTATGTGCAAGACGACAAAGAAAAAAAATGTTGAACACAAGCTCAACAAGAATATCTGAAAGCTTTCAAAAAGAATCCTTAAAAATCAAGTAAGAGGCGGAGCCAAGATGGCAGGGTAGAAGCAGGACCTTCCCGCGGCTCCAGTTTCCACCCTTCCCAATCCATGTAAAGAGGGGACTCTAAACAAACTTTGGAGCTGCAGAACCCACAAAATGACACAGAGAAGCTAACCTCCTGCTGACGACAGCGCGGCAGCCCGGCAGGAATCGGCCAGCACAGCGCTCTGAGAGCCAAGCCCAGCACCAGGCTTTAGCCCCAGGGTGGCCCTGACCAGCCACCAGCCAGAGGGACTCCAGATCAGCAGCAGCTGTGGCCCTTTCCAGATTTATCAATACATAGATGCGAAGGACAAGCTGAGAGGCCAGTGCAGTCTGGACTTTGGGACCCAGTAAGTGGGAGTGCATGGCTTTTGCTCCCCAGGGTGAGAAGCCCCTGAGACACCAGCACAGCCTGCCAGCGCCATGTGGTAGCTTCAGCTGCTGGTCTGCAGAGTGTAGGGGGACCAAGCACCAGTCTGAGGGGTCATCGCTCTTGCTTTAACCTGCTTGGATCTGGATTGTAGTCTAGGGTAGTGGTCCTGGGGTGTGTGTCCAGCTTGCCAGAGTGTGTGGAGACCTCAGAGAGGGCACCCATCTAATACCTCCGGCGGCTGAGAAAACCCCAACGTTTGGGACAAAAACTCCCCTGTCTGGTCGCAGACTCCTACTGTGGCAAAAAAAAGCCCAAAAGTCAAATAATTGAGTGGCAAAATGAGCAGGCAAAGGAAACAAAGCAGAGAGAAGATTCCAACATTACACTCCTATTTTGGGGATAAGAAGGAGCAAGGCATGGAACAGGAGGAAAAAAGTCAGAACTCCTGAACCAAATGCTTCACAGGACTATACAAGCTGGTTACAGGCCATAGAGGACCTTAAGAAGCAGATAAGAGAAGTGGAGGAAAAATTGGGAAGAGAAATGAGAACAATGCAAGAAAATTATGAAATGAGAGTCAACAGCCTGACTGAAGAAAATAATACCTTAAAAAACAGACTAACTCAAATAGAAAAGGAGGATCAAAAAGGCAATGAGGAGAAGAATGCCTTAAAAAGTCGAATTTGCCAGATGGAAAAAGCATCTCAAAAGCTCACTGAGGAGAATCATTGCTTCAGAATTAGATTGGAGCAAATGGAAGCTAATGATTAATGAGAAATCAAGATGCTATTAAACAGATTCAAACAAATGAAAGAATAGAAGGCAATGTGAAATATCTCATGGGAAAAACCAATGACCTGGAAAACAGATCCAGGAGAGATAATTTAAAAGTTATTGGACTACCTGAAAGCCATGACCAAAGTAAGAACCTAGAAAGCATCCTCCAGGAAGTTCTCAAAGAAAACTGCCCTGATGTTTTAGAATGAGAGAGCAAAATAGAGGTTGAAAGAATCCACCAATCACCTCCTGGAAAAGATCCCCAAAAGAAAACTCCTAGGAATATTATAGCCAGGTTCCAGAATTCCAAGATTAAGGAGAGAATATTACAAGCAGCCAGGAAGAAACAATTTGAATGTTGTGGAAACACAATCAGGATTACCCAGGATCTGGCAGCTTCTACACTGAGGGATCAAAGGGCTTGGAATGTGATATTCTGGAGGTCAAGGGAGCTGGGATTGAAACCAAGAGTCACCTACCCAGCAAAACTGAGTATCATGTTTCAGGGGAAAATATGGTCACTCAGTGGAATACAGGACTTTCAAGCATTCTTGCTGAAAAAACCAGAGTTGAATAGAAAATTTGACATTCAGATACAAGAAGCAAGAGAAGCATGAGAAGGTAAACAGGGAAAAGAAATCATAAGGAACTTATCAAAGTTGAACTATTAACATTCCTACATGGAAAAACAATAATTGTAACTTATGAAACTTTTCTCAGTAGTTGAAGGGATTAGAAATTTTATATATATATATATATATTTATATTTATATATATATATGTGCGTGTGTATGTGTATGTCTTTGTATGAGGGTATGCGGGCATATGAATACATATGTAAATGTATGTATATACGTTTACAGGTATACATAGATAGAGGGCATGGGACCAATTTAACAGGAAGGGATGATACTTAAAAGGTGAAATTAAGAGGTGAGAAGAATATAATGAGAGGAGATGGGGAGAAACAGATTGGGGCAAACTATCTCATACAGAAGAGGCAAGGGAAAATGGTTACAATGGAGGGGAAGAATAGGAAGGCAAAAGGGAATGAGTCAACCTTATTCCTATCGAATCTGTCTTGAGCAGGAAGGGAAATACACACTAAATAGGGCATCTCAACCTCCAGGAGAATGGGGGGGGGGA
>NW_027185759.1:22492906-22494116 GCF_028583685.1 Petaurus breviceps papuanus
AACTGAGGAGAATCATTGCTTCAGAATTAGATTGGAGCAAATGGAAGCTAATGATTAATGAGAAATCAAGATGCTATTAAACAGATTCAAACAAATGAAAGAATAGAAGGCAATGTGAAATATCTCATGGGAAAAACCAATGACCTGGAAAACAGATCCAGGAGAGATAATTTAAAAGTTATTGGACTACCTGAAAGCCATGACCAAAGTAAGAACCTAGAAAGCATCCTCCAGGAAGTTCTCAAAGAAAACTGCCCTGATGTTTTAGAATGAGAGAGCAAAATAGAGGTTGAAAGAATCCACCAATCACCTCCTGGAAAAGATCCCCAAAAGAAAACTCCTAGGAATATTATAGCCAGGTTCCAGAATTCCAAGATTAAGGAGAGAATATTACAAGCAGCCAGGAAGAAACAATTTGAATGTTGTGGAAACACAATCAGGATTACCCAGGATCTGGCAGCTTCTACACTGAGGGATCAAAGGGCTTGGAATGTGATATTCTGGAGGTCAAGGGAGCTGGGATTGAAACCAAGAGTCACCTACCCAGCAAAACTGAGTATCATGTTTCAGGGGAAAATATGGTCACTCAGTGGAATACAGGACTTTCAAGCATTCTTGCTGAAAAAACCAGAGTTGAATAGAAAATTTGACATTCAGATACAAGAAGCAAGAGAAGCATGAGAAGGTAAACAGGGAAAAGAAATCATAAGGAACTTATCAAAGTTGAACTATTAACATTCCTACATGGAAAAACAATAATTGTAACTTATGAAACTTTTCTCAGTAGTTGAAGGGATTAGAAATTTTATATATATATATATATATTTATATTTATATATATATATGTGCGTGTGTATGTGTATGTCTTTGTATGAGGGTATGCGGGCATATGAATACATATGTAAATGTATGTATATACGTTTACAGGTATACATAGATAGAGGGCATGGGACCAATTTAACAGGAAGGGATGATACTTAAAAGGTGAAATTAAGAGGTGAGAAGAATATAATGAGAGGAGATGGGGAGAAACAGATTGGGGCAAACTATCTCATACAGAAGAGGCAAGGGAAAATGGTTACAATGGAGGGGAAGAATAGGAAGGCAAAAGGGAATGAGTCAACCTTATTCCTATCGAATCTGTCTTGAGCAGGAAGGGAAATACACACTAAATAGGGCATCTCAACCTCCAGGAGAATGGGGGGGGGGA
>NW_027185759.1:22494216-22584047 GCF_028583685.1 Petaurus breviceps papuanus
GATGGAAGGGAGGGCAGGCTGGGGGGAGAGAAGTTGGAAGCACCCACTTTTGAAAAGGGACAGGATCAAAGTAGAGAATAGAACAAGTGGGAGGTGGGATAGGAGGGAGGGAAATATAGTCAGTCTTTTACAATATATCTACTATGTTATTGTTTTGCATTAGCTGCACATGTACAACCTATACTGAACTGCCTGTCTCCCCAGTGGCGGTGGGTGGCAGGGGGGGAAGGGAATGAATCTGGAACTGAAAGTTTTAAAATCAAATATTCAAATATATATATATATATATGTGTGTGTGTGTGTATACTATTATTAATACCATCTTACATGTAATTAAGAAATAAGACATACAGGCACTGAGGCATAGAGACCCACTGGAAAAGTCGAAATGGGTATGGGAGAAAATATGGGAGAGAGCAGATTGGAGGTGGGCATATCCTGTGGGACTGCTGTTTTGGGGGGATGGGTGGGGGAAAATGGGGAGAAAATTTGTAACCCAAAATCTGGCAGAAACAAATGATGTAAATCAGAAGTTAGTAAAGCATTTAAAAAAATAAAAATCAAGTAAGAGAAAAATTGAGAAAAGAAATGAGAGTGATGCAAGAAAGTTATGAAAACAGAATGAACCGCTTGATAAAAGCTTGATAAAAGAAACACAAAAAAAGTACCAAGGAAAAGATCTTAAAAATCAGAATTGACCAAATAGTAAAAGAGCTACAAAAGCTCAGTGAAAAAAATAATTCTGTAAAAATTAGTATTTGGCAAGTGGAAGCAAATGACTCCTTGAGACATCAATAAACAATAAAACAAAATCAAAAGAATGAAAAAAAAGAAAAAAAGTGAAATGTTTCATTGGAAAAAGAACTGGCCTAGAAAACAGAATGAAGAGAGATAATTTAAGAATTGTTGGACTACTTGAAAGTCATGATAAAAAAAAATCGTAAGCAACATATTTTAAGAAATTACCAAGGAAAAGTGCCCTGTTATCCTAGAAGCAGAGGTAAGATTAAAAATTGAAAGAATTGTTTTTTTTGTCTTTTGGAGGGCAATTGGGGTTAAGTAACTTGCCCAAGGTTACACAGCTAGGTGTTTTGTGTGTGTGTGTGTGTGTGTGTGTGAAGTGTCTGAAGAATTCTTTGATCATCTCCTCAAAGCAATCCCAAAATGAAAAGTTACAAGGAATATTATATCCAAATTACAGACATCCAAAGTCTAGGAGAAAATATTGCATGTAACCAGAAAGAGACATTTCATATGTAATGGAAATATGATAGACCTCTGGAAAAAGATTAATAGAAATATAAAAGAGCACACATTTTGCTCAGCTGTACATGACATTCACAAAAACTATGAACACATATTAGGGCATGAAAACTTCTAAACAAAAGGTAGAAATGCTAAATGCATCCTTTTTTTTTTCTTTTTGGAGGGAGGAAGGCTGGGCAATTGGGGTTAAGTGACTTGACCAAGGTCACATGACTAGTAAGTGTTAAGTGTCTGAGGCTGGATTTGAGCTCAGGTCCTCCTGACTCCAGGGCCAGCGCTATATTCACTTTGCCACCTAGCCACTCCTAAATGCATACTTTTCAAAAAATGGAACAGTGAAAATTATATTAAATAAAGGACTATGGAAATGTAGTTTAAAATCAGTTAGAAACAAAATAAACTTATCTCAAAGCAAAATTATGTCAAAGACCAAATCATAGGAATAATCAATTATTTCATTAAAGAGAATGACAACAATGAGAGAATGTTCCAAAATTTGTGGGATTCAGCCAAAACTGTATCAAAACACTTACAATAAATAAAATAGAGAAAGAACAAATCCATGAATTGAGCATGCAACTAAAAATATTGGGAAAAGAGCAAATAAAAAAATCACAGTTAAAAATCAAAATGAAAATCCTGAAAATTAAAAAAAATTAATAAAATTGAAAATAAAAAAACACCCTTGCTTTAATAAGTAAAACTGGCAGTTGGTTTTATTGAAAAAAAAAAACAACAACAAATAAACAATTGGTTAATTTAGTTAAAAAAAAACACCAAATGACCCATGTCAAAAATGAAAAGTGTGAATGTAGCAGTCATGAAGATGAAGTTAAAGCAATTATTAAGAGGTTTTTTTTTGTCCAATTACATGCAATAAATCTGACACTCTAAGTGAAATGGATGAATATTTGCAAAAATATAATTGCCATCTCTAATGGTGATATTTAAAAAGCTTTTCCATTAAGATTAGGGTGAAGCAAGGATGCCAATTATCACAATTACATTTAATATTGTATTAGAAATTCAAGTTAGAGCAGTATGGCAAGAAAAAAAAAAGAAATCTAAAGAATTAGATTATACAACCAGGATAAAAATTTATCACTCTGCAGATGATGTGACATTATAGTTAGAAAATCCTATAGAATAGACTAAAAAAAAAGAGGTTAAAATAATTAACAACTTTAGCAAAGTTGCATGATATAAAATAAACCCACATAAATCATTAGCATTTCTATATACTACCAACAAAATCCAAAATCAAGTGATAGGGAAATTCTATTTAAAATAACTGTAGACAGTATCAGATACTTGGAAGTCTTTCTGCCAAGACAAACCCAGGGGCTATGGGAACACAATTACACATACAAACACGCAAAACAAAAACAAAATTTTTCACACAAATACAGATCTAAACAATTGGAGATAAGAAATTATCCATGAGTAGGCTGACATTATAATAAAAATGACAATTCTACCTAAGTTAATTTACTTATTCAGTGCCATACCAATCAAATTACCAAAAGTTATTTTATGAAGCTGGAAAAAATAGTAACAAAAATCATCTGGAAGAACAAAATGTCAAGAATATCAAGGGAAACAAATTTTTAAAACTGTGAAGGAAAGTGGTCTAGCATTATGAATCTCAAACTTTAATACAAAGTTGTCGTCATGAGAGCAATCTGGTACTGGCAGGTGCAGGGTCCCAAGTTTCAGGAGATTTGTGTAGCTGTGTTCAGAGATACTTTTAGGGACCTGTGAGTTTCAGTTCTTCCAAGATGGTATGATCAAAGGAGAGGTATTTGCTCCCCTCCTGGCCTGTGCTTTGTTCTATGAGAGACCACAAGCCCTCTTTTCTGCCCTGGAACTGTGAGGAAGGTCCCCTCTCTGCTGTGGCCCCAAGCTCTGTTATGCTCATGCTACTCCTTACCCTGGGACTGCCACCCAGGACCCAGATCTGAATATGGGCAAAGCAGCAGAATCCTGCCTCAGTGCCTCAAACAATATCCCTGTAATCTGCTTCTGACCAGGTGCTTGATTCCCTCACAGTCTATGGGATGACAGCTCTAGAAGCAGCTGTTTCTGCTGCTGATTCAGTGGTTCCCAGTGCCTGCTCCTGGTCCACTGGGGCCAGGGCTGGACAGTGCTCGCCTCTCACCTAGGTGTGACAGACCTTTCCTGCTGACCTTCTAAGTTGTCTTTGGTGTCTGTGGGATGAGAGGTCTGGAAACCCCCAGAAGTTCAGCTGCTCTGGGGTTACCAGGGCCTGGTTTGCACTGTCACAGGCTGCACTGGCCTGTACTCCTCTCCCAGTCTGGCGCAATGGACCTTCCAGGTTGACGTAGGCTGGAGATTTGTTTCCCTCCATCTTTTCGTGGGTCTGCTGCTCTGGAATTTGTTTGGAGTCATTTTTACAGGTATTTGGAGGAGCTTGGGGGAGAACTCAGGCAAGTCCCTGCCTTTTTTACTCCACATCTTCAACAGGGAGCTTTCAGAAGAGGAAATGAAAGCTATCTATAATCATGAAAAAAAAATGCTCTATATTGATTGGAAAAATACACATTAAAGAAACTGAGGTGCCACCTAATACGTATCAGATTGGCTAATATGACAAAAGAAGAAAAAAATGACAAATGATGGACGTAATATGGGGGGAAAATGGAACACTAATGCACTATTGACCTAATGCACTGTGAACTGACCCAATCATTTTGGGTGGCAATTGGGAATTATCCCCAAAGGGATATAAAATCATGTGTGCCCTTTCATCCAGCAATATAACTATTCTAAAAGAAAAAATAACACACCCTGATGTACAAAAGTATTTGTAACAGCTCTTTTTTTGGTGACAAATAATTGGAAATTGAGGGGATGCCCGTCCATCGGGGAATGGCTGAACAAGGTGTGGTTATAAAAGTAACAGAATACTCTTGTGCTATAAGAAATGGTGAGCAGATGGATTTCAGAAAAACCTGGAAATACTTGCATGAATTGATGCTGAGCAAAGTGAGCAGAACAGAATATTAACACAGTGAAAAGCTTGCTATAACTATGATCAACAGTGTATGACTCAGCTATTCTGATCAGTAGAATGATCTAAGATCATACAAAGCATGTATTTATTCATTTTGCTTTTTGGAGGGCAATTGGGGTTAAGTGACTTGCCCAAAGTCACATGGCTAGTTTTTGTGTTAAATATCTGAGGCCGAATTTGAACTCAGGTCCTCCTGACTCCGGGGCTGGTGCCACCTAGCCACCCCCCAAAGCATTTATGATGAAAAATTCTATGCACCTCCAGGGATGGGGGAAAGTGAGGAGATTGATGAAATTTGACTGCAGATTGAAGTATAATTTTTTTCACTTTATTTTTTCTTCCTTTTTTTTGCAACATGATTAATATGGAAATATTTTTGCCTATTTCACATGTATAATTGATATATTCATTCCTTGCCTTCTTAATGGTGGGGAATGGGTGGGTGAGAGAGAATTGGGAGTTCAGTTTTTTAATAAATGTTAAAAATAAATAATAATTTAAAAAACTGATCTTGTGAAAACAAAGGGAACCTAAAATGTTATAATTAAATCAAAGCCCAGCAATTACAGATCTGAAAACACAGGCAATAATAATTTTATTATTTTAGGGTCATACTTATAAACTAGAAGCCTTATATTATTCATTCTCAATTATTCTTAAGTTGATATATTCTTTATCAGCGTATATACTTCATATATTGGTTATTTTTCAATGGTAAGCTCACTCCCTGAAAACTGTTATAATATTTTATAATGTAAGTCAAGAAGCATTTATTAAGTGTGTATTAAATGTTAGACACTGTCCTCAGCACTAAGGGTAGACAGAAAGATAAACCCCAGATCTCCAGGAACTTAAATTTTGAGGTGGGGGAGGGGAGAAGGGGAAGTGGGTGGGGACAAAACACACACACACACACATACACATACACACACAAAATGTACTTAAGAGCTATATACAATGTAAATAAGAGATAATACTAGGAGGCAAGTTTCATACTTTGGATTTGTGCTCCCAGAATATACAAAATATATGGCACATAGTCAGTGCTTTATCAATGCTTATCGATTGGTCAGTTGATGACCATATTTTCCTGATTTTAATGAATGGAAATATTAACTGCAATCAATGTCATGTTTTCAGTTCCTTGATGCACATTATCTCCTTATTACAACAATGTGGCATTTTTTTTGATGGAAACTAATTTTCAGATGTATATACAAAGGTTTTCTTTTAAAATAAATACGGCATGTTGTAAAAATATTACTATTGTTTGTGATCACAAAATCTGGATTTTAGTCCTATTGCTAACGCTAATATTCCATGCAATAATGGGCAAGAGATTAACTTTTCTGGGACTTGTCTCCATATCTCTAGACCGGTAAAATGAGTGCCTCAAAATGGATGATTTCTAATTTCCCTTCCAGTTTCAAAATGCATGATCTATTGAAATGGGAAAAAAAAAAGCAGGAAAAAAAGAGGATTTCTTCAGTATCCCTGTGTTCTGCTACTGTGTACTGCAATGCAGTGATGATTTGGAAGATGTGATTGCCTCAGAACCCTCCCACATGAAGGATTTTTCTGACTCCATAACGAAGCAAGAGCAATGACCTCTCACAATTATCCCCCATGACAGCTTTTCTATCTTTTTTCCTCGACCTGCAGATCAACAAGAAAACTGGGTCTCTAAGACAGAACATGTGACTCACAGTGGTCCCCTTTCTAAATCTTGTAGATCTACAATCTGCTAATGATGACAAATATCTGATTATTACCCTGCTCTATAAATTGAAGGTAGCGGGTCTGTAAGGGTCTGTTTATTGTTGGATTGCCCAAATGGTACCACGAAGATTTTTCCCCTGCCTTTAAAGAGGAATCTGAAGCATGAGAAGGATTGGTTCTAGACCATTCAGGATTAGTGGAATGCTATAGTGGAAACAGAACAAGATTTAGAACAAGAAAACCCAGGGATCACTATCTTGACTCTATTATTTACTATGTATGAGCTTAGAAGAAAGGGAAAGAAAAAATACTGTGTTCCTTTTATGTTCCAAGAACTGTGCTAAGTGCTTTTACAAAATGATGGAGAATAGTCAAGTGCTATTTGAACTTGATTTCCTTTATATCTCAAGGTCTTTGTCTCAACTGCAGAATTTGTTATCTGTTTTGGAATGTTAAATTTAGCTTTCTAAAGCATTGTTTGTGCTTTGCTTTGTTTTTCTGGTGGGGATCAGTGGATTCTTTCAACTGGCGCTGTTTACTGTGTTCAGAAGTTCTAGGAAGATTTCTGGTATTTGTGGGTATGTCTGTGTATGTTATAGTGTTCATATAATCACAGTGATGTTTGTTGTTTTTTACAGGATCTTGATAGTCCTTACATTGTACCTATGAATCCCTAGCTCCTAGATCAGGGTTTTGCTTGTATGGAGATCCAAGTTTGGTTTTTGTTGTTTTTGTTTCTTTTACTGTTATTGTATTTTCCATCTCAGTTTCTAGATTTTACTTCATTTTTGTATATTTTACTTTCCAATCATTTATTCTCTCTTTTGTTTCTTTGGTGAGGTACGTGCCAGCATGGATAGAAGTTTTCTATGGTATCAGTTATTTCCTTTGCACAGGCCATGAATTCTGCTTTCAATATTATCATTATTTTTAGCCATTTAGGAATATCCTACCATGTTTTCTTCAGAATTCACAGTTTCTACTACCTCATGAGGGGTTGATTTTTGTTGTTGTTGGGGGAACATGTAATATTTAATCATAGACACATAGATGCTTTAAATGATCTGGAGGCAATTGTCCCTTCTGTTATTAATATATTTGCTATTAGTTTATCTGCTTATGTTCTAAGTCTTTAACTGAATTTTCTTCTTTCTGAGATCTTTGATAATTTCAGTCTTTTGTTTTCCTTATTTTCCTCAAGACTCTTTGGTACCATCATTACCATATAACTCCCGATTGGAAGGGTGTAGGACGGAGCACAGAACTTCTCCCAAAACCTTCAAATATTTTATTTTTTAAATTTTTTATTTATTTTATTTTAAATTTATGAAATAAAACAAGAATTTTCATAACATTAGAATTTTAGAAAAGATAACTGTACATACAACTGCAAATCTACTACATACAACTCTCCATTCCTTTTAACTATATAAAAAAGTGATGATATAAATTGATTTTTCCCCTTTTTCTTCTTCCTTCCACACCAGAGATGGCTACCATTAGACGGAAATATTTATGCATGTATACATATATGTGTATATGTACATATATGTAAAATTTGTCAAGTCTTTCTATACATATTTCTATGACCAGTTCTTTCTCTGGACGCAGATAGTATCTTACTTCACATTTCCTTCATATTTAATTTAGGTATTTAAAATATTCAAAATGACTTATTCACTAAAACTTGTTCTTAAAATAATACTGCTGTTATTATATACAATGTTCTCTTGGTTCTGTTCATTTCACTCTTCATTATTTCATGCAAGTCTATTCATGTTTTTCCAAGATCATTTCTTATAGCATAGTAGTATTCCATCACAATCATATACCACAACTTGTCTAGTCATTATACAATTGATGGGCATCCCTGCAATTTCCAGTTCTTTGACATTACAAAGAGAACTGCCATAAATATTTTAGTACACATAGGTTCTTTTCATTTTTCCTTCATCATCTTTATTTAAGAGGGTTCCCTGGCCAGACATCTTATTTCCAACAAATTGCAATTCTTTGGCCTGGTATCCATCATGTCCCTTGCTTCCTGTTAACACCCCTCTCCTCTTCCCCACCCCAGCCCAGCTTTTCAGCTTCCTTTGGGGTCTTGTCTTCTTTTCACTAGATCTCCTTGAGATCGGGAACTATCTCTTTCTCATGTTTGTATCCCTAGTGTTTACCATGGTGTCTGACTCATAGTAGACATTTATTAAATGTTTATTAACTGACTTTCCCTCTAATGCTCACTTTCTGACATTCTGCTTGTACTTTCCATGGGGTCTGGACTGTAGCTTCCTTCCACCCTGAGAATTTCAAGATTTTCAGGTCTCATTCTTTGTTCTAACTGACTTCAGGGTGGGGAGGGAGGAGGAATACAAAAACTGTCCCTGGATGCATGTTATGTGCCCCCCCCCGAATTCATGGAAAGCTACATCCTAACCCACTTTTGTCTGTTCCTCTGTTCTCTGGGGTCTTAGCTCTATTGCCCCACAGATCTCTACCAACCAGAGCAAGCTTCTTCCTCTTGGTTTTCTCCAGGATAGGAGGGAAGGAATGGGTAAAGTTGTGTCCTATTATAAGCCTGCAGGTTGACTTTTGCAACCTAAATATTAATTTCAAGAATGAGTCAAACTCTGTTTCCAAGGATGATAGTAGGGAGTGATGGATAAGAGATTAGAAATTAACATTCTCTTATCATTGAATTGTTTCCTCATTATTGTTTTTAGACTCTTTTGGAGACTATGGAAACAGCAGCAATCATTTCAATTCTGACATAGTTCCTGTTTTAAAGAGTTTTAGGAGGCTGCAAGCATTTGAGAAAATGTTATTTTGTTGGTCACGTGACCTAGAAGTTTGCAAGTTACCTATGTGACCTTGAGCATGCTACTTAACCTCTCTAGGTGGTAGTTTCCTCATTTAAATTCAGAGGGTTAAGCTAGGCATTCCAGCTCAAAACTTTATATTTCACAGTGCTATATCAGTTTTCCTTGAGAAATGTCAAAATCCAGAGAGAAAGAGAGGGAAAGACCTAAATGATTTCTTTTTAAAGATAATAGGATCACAGATTGAGAGTTGGAAAGGCCCTTGGAGGTCATTCAATCCAGCCCCCTCATTTGCCATATACCTATGTTATTTATTTCAAAGAAGTTTCTAAGGAGGAAGCCATTACTTCAGAAATTGCATGCTTCTGAATCAGATAATACTGCAAAAAATGAATCAAGGCTTGCCTTGAAACTTTGCCTGAGAGACTATATTCAGACTATGAGTGCTTTAGTATTTGTCACCAACATAATGTTTCATGAATATCCTGTGAATGTTCCATATGAAACATTTGGGACTCTGCAATAATTTGCCAATTAAAAAAAGTCCATGTTTCAAGTGTTTGACAGATCATGAATTTGCCAATATTTGAGTTCCTTTTAAATGAAGCCGAGTAGTGTAGTATAGTAGTGGAAATGGTTGGAAGGGAAAGGGTAAGGGAAATATTCCTTATTTCCCCTCTGAATATATACTTACAAATTAAAAAAAAATCCCTTTCATGTTGAGTGTCAGAACTATTTGTTCCATTTCTTCTGTTTATTTCACATTTACCCTTTATATTCTTGGATTATTTGAATAGGAAAAAAAATATTAAGCACTTACGATATACAGAATACTGCACTAAGTGCTGGGGATACACTTAGGAAAGAAAGACAGCCCTGATCTCAAGGAGCTGGTTCAGTCAACAAACAAATTTAGAAGAAATTTTTTGCTGCAATAAAATGGAAAAAAACCCTATGGGCTTTAGATCTCATAGGCAAAAGGAATGAAAATATCTCTTCTTTAATGTCCTTTATGCTGAGAAAAAATCATTCCACAGATTCCTGAATTGTTTCAAGATTGGTGAATCAACCATTTCACCATGTCAGCTCTATGATCAATCTGGCAATTTTTAATAAGAAGAATGCCTTTTTGGATAAGGCATTGAACATGGAGTCAGAAAGACTCAGATTCAAATCCTGACCTAAGGACTTAGCATGTATGATCCTATGTAATCCATGTGACTTCTTTGTGATTCAATGTCCTCATCTGTAAAGTGGAGGGAGGGGTGAAGTCCAACTCCAATGTCCCTTTGATCCTATGAGACATGAAATAAAGAAATGAAAATGTTCAGTGTAGAAGACTGATTTTAAGATGGAAAAGACATGTTATTTTATTCTAAATGTTCATTGTGTAATGCTTATTTTTTATATGAATGCTGAAGGTTATAAATGGAAAACTAATGAAGGTTTATTTTGAATATTTAATAAAGGTGGAAAATATGACTAACGGTCATCAGCAGCATAGAAGGTACAACTGTGATTGAAGACACATGGTTATGGTGTATTTATTTGGGCTGCTGATTGGCATTCTTCCATGTTGGATTCACTCTGAATGCTATCAGATGTTCAAGTAACACCTTAGTTGACCTTGTTCAAAAGGTCATCATTAATTCTGTGAAGTGAAACTTAGGTGAAACTACTTTCATGGGGATCACAGAATCTCAGAGGTTCAGAACTGTTTGATATAGATAGATAGATAGATAGATAGATAGATAGATAGATAGATAGATAGATAGATAGATAGATAGATAGATGATAGATAGATGGATGGATGGATAGATAGATAGAAAGACAGATAGATAGACACATACATACATACATGAATGTAGATATATTTTATAAATGCATGTATATCCATCTATTTATGTATGTAAACATGGAGAGAGAGATGGACATGTGCACACATGCAAATAGTTTTGGAATTCATTCATTCATTCATTTATCTATTCATTCATTCATTCACTCATTTATTTATTTATTTTTTAAAGCAATCAGGGTTAAGTAACTTGCTCAAGGTTACACGGCCAGTTATTTCTGGGTGTGGTGCTGAGTGTCTGAGCCCAGGATTCGATCTCCAGGTCATCCTGACACTGGAGCCAGTGCTCTTATTCGCTGAGCCACCTGGCTGCACCTTATTCATTTATTTTTAATGAAGGAAAATAAGCTAGTTACTTGCCCACCCAACAATCAGATATTTCCATATCAACAAAATAAATATGTTGTTTTTCTAGGTATATACATGACCTATTCATATTAAAATAAGAATTTTCAAAAGTGTTTTATGTTCTAAATATATTCACAAGTTCCTTCAAGATGTGTGTAATGAAATCAAATTTAAAATAAGAAAATTAAAGATACCTTTGTATGGTATTTTAAAAATATACTTAACAATGATTCCTCTGCTCTTTTGCTTAATTACTTTGATGGAATAGGCTCTGTGTGTATTATATGTCCGTGGTTTTAAGATGTAAATATAGCTATCATTGCTTTTACTCTTTTTGGCATTGTGGATCATTTTGACAGTGTTGAGATTTATGGTTCCTTTTTTTCCATAATAAAGTCATTAAATGTGTAAAGGAATTACACAAGATTACAAAGGTAATGAATTATATTTTAAAAAAGAGTTACTTTAAAAAGAAAAAGTTAAATAACCCCAGGTTTAGAACATGTGACTTATGGTGAAGATGATTTTTTAAAAATGGACTTCTAAAGTAGATCAGACTTGGCTCAGGCTGGTCTGTTACCTGAGGTTCAAAACTGGAACACAATGAGATATTTGGAGAAAATTCGTTAGTTATGAAAAGGAGACCATAAATCATTCATAATCATTGACACCCATCAGAATGAGACCCTGTCATGGGCAGCAGCAGAAGCAGTAGTTATATGCACAGCCATCATAAAATACACACCCATGTGCACACACGCACATAGGCACACACACATATGCAGTCTATCCCTTGATGATAATTAAGCAAAACAATACAAACCCTGATTATTAATATTGCTCAAGTCTTTATTACTAGACTCTAAGTGATTATTTGTTAGTTTTCTCTTAAAAGTTTTAACTTTTATGAGATGCTGGCATCATCATCCATTATATTTAACCTGAGAATTGTTGTAGACTATTTTCTTCATCATAGTTATCTCCACTGAGTATCTAGGGAAACACTGATTCTGGGAGACAAATGTTAGAACAAGAGGCAAATGTTACAGTGAAAGAAATCCAGACTTGATGTAAGGATCACCTTCCAAACATTTAGGACTATGCAATGGTGGAATGTGTCACCATAGGTGGTATCGTGTTGGTATTTGTTTAATGTCTGTAGTGAGAAATTGAGTATCCATTTGTCAGATATGTTGTAGGCATATATGGGGGCGGGAGGGTATAGTGGATCAAGGAGCCTAAGTCTGGAATCAAGGAGAAGTAATTTCAAATCTGCCCTCAGGCATTTATTGGATGATTGACCTGGTGGGAGTCACTTCACCTCTGTTTGCCTCAGCTTCCCTATCTGTAAACTGGGGAAAATAACAGCACCTACTTCTGAGAGTTGTTTTGAGTATCAAGTGAGAAAATAACCATAAAGTGATTAGAATGGTGCCTGGCCGACACTAAATGCTGTATAAATAGGATCAATTTTTATAGAGTAGATTGATCTTTTACAGATTGGACTAGCTGGAATCATACCATTCTGAAAGTCTGGTGGTTATTGGAGCTACCTTTTCCTTGTGTAAAATGAAGGAATTATATTCCATGACCTCTAAGGTCCTTTATCATCTTAACTGTTATAGTATCCTTTTAGTTTTCTTTATTTTTTCATTTTGTACCATTTTATGTTTTTCTACATTTCATTGAAATTCTTTGCATTTGTTACTCTTTAAGTTTAATACTACCACACGGCATTCATGTAGCACAATTTATTCAGCAGTTTTCCAGTCATTGGGCACATAATTTATTCTACCTTTTTGCTATCCCAAATATTGCTTCTTTGAATGCTTTTGAGCAATAGGTCTTTCCTTCTGTTTGGAACTTCCTTAAGGGTATCAAACCTAGAAATAGAATTGCTGAGTCAGAGTATAATTTTCATTGGTTTTGCTAAAAGTAATTCTTTATTGCATTCCAAATGGTTGAGACAACTCACAACTCACACATGTGCATTTTTACCTTTTTTTCTCACTGATGTTCTATTTCTTTTTCCCTATTTTTTAAACCATTGCTACCAATTAGGTATGATTGCTCAGAGTTGCATCAATTTATATTCTTATGATTTATATAATTGAAATTTGTATTTTTGTGTTGTTATTTGTACTTAGTTTTATTTCTTATAACTATGAACCTTTCAGGTGGTCATTTACACTTTAATCTTACATATTTCTGCCAATTACTTGTAGAAATTTTAGTCAATAGTTTATGATATTAAATGAATATATTTCCATGTTTTGAGTGATATTTTGTCTACATTGTAATGATTCAAAATAGTATCTTTCTTGAATAAAATCATGTTGAAAATACATATTTATTATGAAATGCATGTATAATTATCACAGTATATATTATTATAATATGTAGAGTTATAATACACTATATCATATTTTTATATAATTATGTTTACATGTTATAAATATATTAATATAATTTTCATCTTCTCTGGATTATTTCTTTTCATAATTCATGACTGTAAAAGATAACTTTTTGGATATCTCCTAACTTTAATAGTCTAACTTTTTATGTTTATATCATTTATTCTATTTTATAATTTCTCTAGTGTAAATTGAAGCAGAGGGATTGGCATTGCCTCTCAGTTATTTTGTATATAGTGAAAGAATTCCGGTGTATACTATAAGATACTGTTTAAACCTGTTTAATTTTCTCTAATTGTTCTCCAACTAATTCAACCACAATGTAGTCTACAACTATGTTCTTCTTTGCTAAGGCAGATCCCTTTTATTTCTCTTCCTTTTCGTTAACATAGATAACATTTCTATTGATCATATGCTTGTTTTAATGTTTTTATTTCATCCTTATTCTAATTGGGGAAACTTCTAATATTTCTTCATGTAAAATAATTGTTTATTTTTTCTAAATGGATGGTTAAATATATATGTTGTTATAATAATATGATTTTTCTGTTTGTTAGTAACAACATAAATGTGCAGTATTTTGTTAAAACATTTTTCTGTACTTTAAATATTAATTTTTCTATTAACATATATTTTATTATAATGATAGATTTTTTTCTTTTTTCTTTGGAGGGCAATTGGGGTTAAATGACTTGCCCAAGTTCACAAGGCTAGTTTTTGCGTTGTCTGAGGTCAGATTTGAACTCAGGTCCGCCTGACTCCAGGGCTGGTGCTCTATTCACTGTGCCACCTAGCCGCCCCAATAGTTTTTTTTTCCTAATTTGGAAGCATATATGCACTCTCACATAAATTCATCTTGATCAGAATGGCCACTTGAAGAGACATATTTCTATAGTATCTTTTCCAGTTTTGCATTTGGTACTTTTAGGAATAAATATATTAATTAGCAATGTTGTTCTAACTGTCTTTCTCTGCTTTATTTTTTTTTCTTGGTGCATCAAGACAGTATTGGTCTCATAGAAGGAATCTCTCATACTGTTTTCTTTTTTTTTTTATTGGAGAAAAAGTAGCATAGAGATATTTTTTTCTTAAGCAGTTGAAGTTGGGGTAACCCAATTTTTCATTAGAAATGTTTCATGCTCCCACTCCTCATGCTTCCTTAAGAATAAGCTGCTTATAGGAAATTTTATCACTATGCAGATTGACTCAATTTTTGATACACAACATTTTTTCAACTCCCTCAGTTTTCTATTCCCTTTAACATAATGGATACAGGAGGTAACAGTAAACTCCTCCTAAGGCCTTTCTTTTTTCTTTTTTTTTTAAAGCAATTGGGGTTAAGTAACTTGCTCAAGATTACATGGCCAGTTATTTTGTGTGGGTGTTAAATAGCTGAGCCCGGAACCGATCCCAGGTCTCCCGACTCTGGGGCCAGCGCTCTTACTGTGCCACTTGGCTACCCCCCAAGGCCTTTATTTATAGTGGTCTCAAAACTGTCCAGGTAATTCTTCATTTTCCATGATCAGTTCTGCTTGGTTTCAATTCCACAGAACATCATTGATGCACCCTCCCACTTCTTTTGCATGTTGCCATCTCCAGTTACATTGTAAGATACCTGAGAGCAAAGACTTTTTATCATTTGTATCCAAAACACTTATCACAGTGCCTGACACATGGTAGGTGTTTAGTAAATATTTATTGAATTGAATGAAAATTATTTGGCCTGGAGTTTTCTCTGCTTCAGATTTTTTTACTTTTTTTTTTTTTGCTTGCTTTTACAATTGATTTCTTAAATTCTTTTTCTTTGTGGATTGTTTTCTAAGTTATCTACTTTCTGTTTTATCTTTTGTTGTTGTTCAGTCATTTCAGTCTTGTCCAACTCTTTTTGACCTCATTTGGGGTATTCTTGGCAAAGATACTGGAGTGATTTGCTATTTCCTTCTCCAGATTATTTTACAGATGAGGAAATTGAGGCAAACAAGGTTAAGTGACTTGCTCAGGATCACACAGCTAATGAGTCTTTGAGGTCATATTTGAACTCAGTTTTTCCTGACTTTATTCACTGTACCACCAAGCTATTAATAAAGACATGGTAAATATTTGTTCATATTTATTTTACTTAATTTTAATTTTTCATAACATAACCTCACGTATTCAATTCAGATATTTTCTTCATGAACTCAACATTAGCAAAAAAATTTCCTGCTTTGGATTTTAAAAAATTATTAATGCCCTTTAAAAATAACACATTGACTTATTAAATTATTTTATTCTTTCAATTCCTTTTATTTTAAGTTCAATTTTAATTGTTTTTCTTCATGGTTATTTCAAGATGATTAATTTATTTGTTCTTATTTGTGTAATTGTATGTTCAGTTCGTTATTATACACTTTTTAGGACTGTTAAAAGCCATAGAAATTGTCTCCAAGAAATGCTTTGGCTAAATCCCATAAAATTCTAAGATTTGTGTCACTATTGTCTCTCACTTTAAAATCATTTTTATGTTTTTTTTTCTTTTTTACTCATGATAATTATAAAAAAATAGAAAAGGAGGAGATCCAATAAGGGCTGCTGGTAGTAAATATGAGGAAATAATCATGGAACCAAAAGCATGATTTCTTTTGTATCTGTGAGTTTTCTGGCCTCTTTTAGAAAACACAAATCATTCTTAATTTTTTTTAATTTTTATATTATAGTATATGTGTATATATATATGAGTATTTGATTTTAAAACTTTGAATTCCAGATTCATTCCCTTCCTCTCTTGTCACCCACCCTTACTGGGAAGATAAGCAGTTCAGTAGAGGTTGTACATGTGGTTAATGCAAAACAACAACATAGTAGATAAATTGAAAGAGACTAACTATATTTGCCTCCCTCCTATCCCACCTCCCACTTGTTCTATTCTCTACTTTGATCCCATCCCTTTTCAAAAGTGGGCACTTCCAACTTCCCTCCCCCCAGTCTGCCCTCCCTTCCATCATCCCCATCTCATCTCCTTCCCCCCTCTATTCTCCTGGAGGGTGAGATACCCTATTTAGTGTGTATTTCATTTCCTCCTCAAGCCAAATTCAATGGGAATAAGGTTGACCCATTCCCTTTTGCCTTCCTGTTCTTCCTCTCCATTGTAACCATTTTCCCTTGCCTCTTCTATATGAGATAGTTTACTCCATTCTGTCTCTGCCCATCTCCTCTTCTTATATTCCTCTCACACCTCTTAATTTCACATTTTAAGTATCATCCCTTCCTATTAAATTGGTCCTGTGCACTCTATCTATGTATACCTGTAAACATATATACACACATTCACAAATGTATTCATATGCCCATATACCCTTTGTAATATGATGTAATGTAATGTAAAGGAAAGGCAACTTCCCAAGGTTCAAAATACCAACATAGGTGCTCTCCATTTTACTCAGTGACAAACCAAGAACAGAGAAGATCAAAATATGACATCATTCAAAATACAGCATTTACTAAGTGTGATTAAATAATCTCCAAGTACTACCCCACCCCAGGACCTTCCAATCATTCAATCAATTACAAAGTCCCTCTTCTAAATACTACTCCACCCCTAGGCTGTACCTTCATTTATTCCACCACAAAACCCCTCTTCTCAAATGGAGATTAGTTTCCAAACATAAGTAAAGTACCTTCATTTGTTCAATCACAGAGCACAAAAAGGTCAAAAGTTCCCCACCCCTGGATCACAATTGAATCTACCCCAGAGTTACATCAAGTTTAAGCACAGCACTTAATACCCAAATGGAGGTCTTTTCTTCATCTTGACAGGAGGCAAGTTCTCAGCCATCTTAGTTCCTGGGGAGACAAGGCTTAGCAAGGCCACAAGATACATTGCCAGTCTCTTCATTAATTCATCCTCTGTCTGTAGAACAGTCCTAGAACCCCTGAAAACATTAGCAAAACCCTCTCCCAGGATTTCTGTAAACATACAACAAGAAAATCCTTCTTCAGGGCTTCTGATCCAACAGAAAGGTTCCCAGACCCCTGCAACAACAGCACTGTCCTTCACCAGTGGACAGTATTCATTCTGTCTGCAGGACAGTCTCTAGACCCCTGCAACAACAGCACTGTCCTTCACCCGTGGACAGTATTCACTCTCTGTCTGCAGGAGGCTTCTTAACCAAAAGCCAGGTTCCAGGACTTCAACAACAGGACTGTCTTTCACCAGTGGACAAATCTGGCAAAACAACATCAAAACAGACAGACAAAGTACCAGCAAAACAGCCATGTCTCCTCAGTCCTTGGCAGCTCACGGGGCAGGTCTCAAAAGTCCAGGGCAATTCAAAGTGCCCCCCCAGCAATTCTCTCAGTCTCTCTCTGCCTCCATGAGGTGCTGCTTCCAAAAAGTTCTTCTGCCTCTCTCTTGTCTCTCCAAATCTATGTCACCAGCTCCTCCCAGTTCAGGTCTTTCTTTTCACATCAACAAGTCCATCCCCCAGGTGGGATTAACAAGCTCTGGGTTTTAACACAATCAATTTGAAAACCAAGCCAATACAGGGGAATCTTTATGTTCCATTACTATCACACCCTTATATATAGACATATATATATATATATAATTTCTATTCCTTTCAACTACTGAGAAAAGTTTCATAAGTAACAGTTATTGTTTTTCCATGTAGGAATGTTAATAATTCAACTTTGATAAGTTCCTTATGATTTATTTTCCCTGTTTACCTTCTCATACTTCTCTTGCTTCTTGTATCTGAATGTCAAATTTTCTATTCAACTCTGTTTTTTTTTCAGCAAGAATGCTCGAAAGTATTCTATTCCACTGAATGACCATATTTTCCCCTGAAACATGATACTCAGTTTTGTTGGGTAGGTGATCCTTGGTTTTAATCCCAGATCCTTTGACTTCTGAAATATCATATTCCAAGCCCTTCGATCCCTCAGTGTAGAAGCTGCCAAATCCTGGGTTATCCTGATTGTGTTTACACAATATTCAAATTGTTTCTTCCTGGCTTCTTGTAATATTCTCTAGTTAATCTTGGAATTCCGGAACCTGGCTATAATATTCCTAGGAGTTTTCTTTTTGGGATCTTTTTCAGGAAGTGATCGGTGGATTCTTTCAACCTCTGTTTTACCCTCTGGTACTAAAACATCAGGGCAGTTTTCTTTGAGAACTTCCTGGAGGATGATTTCTAGGTTCTTACTTTGATCATGGCTTTCGGGTAGTCCAATAATTTTTAAATTATCTATCCTGGATCTATTTTCCAGGTCAGTGGTTTTTCCCATGAGATATTTCACATTGCCTTCTATTCTTTCATTTGTTTGGATCTGTTTAACAGCATCTTGATTTCTCATAAAGTCATTAGCTTTCATTTGCTCCAATCTAATTCTGAAGCGATGATTCTCCTCAGTGAGCTTTTGAGATGCTTTTTCCATCTGGCAAATTCAGCTTTTTAAGGCATTCTTCTTCTCATTGCCTTTTTGAGCCTCTTTTGCCATTTGAGTTAGTCTATTTTTAAGGTATGATTTTCCTCAGTCAGGCTGTTGACTCTCATTTCATAATTTTCTTGCATTGTTCTCATTTCTCTTCCCAATTTTTTCCTCCACTTCTCTTATCTGCTTCTTAAGGTCCTCTATAGCCTGTAACCAGCTTATATTTTCCTTTGAAGCTTTTAGTGCAGGAGTTCTGACTTCACTGTTTTCCTGCTGTTCCATGCTTTGCTCCTTTTTGTCCCCAAAATAGGAGTCTAATGTTGGAATCTTCTTTCTCCTTTGTTTCCTTTGCCTGTTCATGTTGCCCCTCAGTCACTTGACCCCTGGGCTTTTTGCCACAGTAGGACTCTGCCACCAGACAGGGGAGATTTCGTCCCAAACGCTGGGGTTTTCTCAGCTGCTGGAGGTTTTAGATGGGTGCCCTGTCTGAGGCCTCCACAAGCTCTGGAAAGCTGGACACACACCCTAGGGCCTCCACCCTAGACTGTAATACAGATCCAAGCTGGTTAAAGCAAGAGCAATTACCCCTCAGACTGGTGCTTGGTCCCCCTACACTCTGCAGGCCGGGAGCTGAAGCTGCCAGGTGGCCCTGGCAGGCTGTGCTGGCGCCTCATTGGCTTCTCACCCTGGGGAGCAAAAGCCATGCACTCCCACTTACTGGTCCCAAAGTCCAGACTGCACTGAACTCTCACTTTGTCCTTTGCATCACTGTGTTGAGAATTCAGGAAACTGCTACCACTGCTGCTGATCTGGAGTCCCTCTGGCCTGTGCCTGGTCAGGCCCTCCCTGGGGCTAAAGCCTAGGTGTGGGGCTGGGCTCGGCTCCCAGAGTCCTGCACTGGATTCCTGCAGGCCTGCCAGGCTGTCCTCAGTGGGAGGTTACATTCTCTGTGTCATTTTGTGGGTTCTGCAGCTCCAAAGTTTGTTTAGAGTCCCCTTTATACATGGATTGGGGAAGGTGGAAGCCAGAGCAGCAGGGAGGTCCTGCTTCTACTCCGCCATCTTGGCTCTGCCCCCAACACAAATCATTCTGATCACATGTCCTCTCTGTAACTACATCATGAGAGGCTTTGTGGCTAGGGGAATTACTGAAGCTAGGAAGTTCAGATTTCAGACCCCACTTTGGATACTATCTATCTCTGAGCCCATGTAAATCACAAGTTGGCTGAACCTCATTTTCCTCATATAGAAAATGAAGATAATGATGTCTTCAGTACCAAATTCAGGGGGGTGGGGCTTGGGAGCTGCAAATGACATAATATATGCAGAGCATTTTGCAAATTTTAAAATGCTACATAAATGGGACTTCTTGCTACTACTAATACAACAATTCCTTGTTTGTTGACTACAACACTTCTTGTTTGACTCTTCATTTAACCCCATCTTAATGGCCTCCTCACAAGCCATCTCACAAATTTTCTATCAGACTCATGCATCTTGCTACATAGGAACTTAACACTATTATTTTGACTTGATTCTTTTAAAGAAAAACTACACTGCTCTTTTCCAGATGTGAAATTGGCCTGCTGTTAGAGAATCCTTGCCCTGGACCACCATATTTTGAGGAGTCACAGCCATACTTGTCATTTTCCTCTCACTCTAATATACTCCAGTTAGCCACCAACCTCCTTCCCCTTAGGGTGGTCTTCCCTGTTCTCCCTGCCCCTCAACTTTGGAATTCCCCTTTATGCTTTATCTTCTTTTCTAGAATGTAAGCTCATAGAGAAGAGGGACTAACTTATGTTACTGTTTTGTAGGCCTATTATCAACACAAAGCATATATAGTAAGTACTTAATACCTGTTCTTTCTGCCTGTCTTTCTGATTGAACCAAGTGTTAATAATACTGATGGGAGCTCCAATTACTTACTTTGGTAAAATATTAATGTCAGTCTTTCTCTGTTCTGATATATAATTATTCTAAATCTTAAGTATTACTTATGATTTTACTTTTTTTTTTTTAAAGCAATCGGGGTTAAGTAACTTGCTCAAGGTTACACGGCCAGTTATTTCTGGGTGTGGTGCTAAGTATCTGAGCCCGGATTTGATCCAGGTCATCCCAACACTGGAGCCAGTGCTCTTACTTGCTGAGCCACCTGGCTGCCCCTGAGTTTACATTTTTTTAATGTCACACCTTTTGAAAGTGAATATAGTGTATTAGATAGCAAGCAAGGAAAACTAGAGTTTGAATCCCATCTCCAATACCAAATGTATGTGATACTTTGGGCACATTAGTTTGCCTCTCAGTTCTCTAGGATAGACTCTAATAGTGTAAGTTACAGAGAAGGTGCCAATCTATATTGATAGGGTTAGTTGCTTCATCTGAGAATTTTCTATGTCTTGAAAAAATACTTCCAGTCCTTATCCTATATCATTCTCATTCTTCTGCTATTACATTAAAAAAAAAATCTATTGCTCTTAATCGACCTGATTTAAAAGTTTTTTCTGTACATTTTTGGTCTCTCATATCCCATTTTACATTTAAATTTTTCTAGTTTAGCTCAGCAATTCTCTAGCCAAGAAAAATATCCCTTGTCCTAATGAAACATAATTTATCCCTAATAAGAATTTCCCCCACCCCTCTATTCTCATATATTAAGCCATGGTTCAAAATATCAAATACTGCCCTTCACTAAAATCTACTTATCCAGATGTTCACTTCCCATATTTCTCTTTCATTTCCAAAATCCCAACCTTCAATTGGCAGAATAGAGCAAAACACCACCTGTCTCCCTCAGTCCTCCAATGTCCTCCTCAGGACCTCAAAGTCATTAAATGTGTTTTCTGGGTTTCTTATTGAAATATGTTTTTCTTATTTAAATATGATTCACCCTCACACCACACAGTCATGTGCACATTTGGTTTATGTCCTCTATGAAAGACAGGATAAATCATGATTAGCATGCCATAACTACACATAACTACCTCCATACCATACTAAACAGGTAGTCTTCATGTATCATGCTGTATCTCCCTGCTATGGGTAGTCAATTTTTTTTTTGAAACTGCTGTTGCATCCTAAAAGTCAGCAATTGGAATTCCTTTTCTTTTCCTGTTTGCCTTTGAGTCATAAGATTGACAGAATACAATCCATGTGGTTTGGTTTTTAAATGGGAAGATATGGTTTTAATTTCTGTCTCTACTACTAGAGTGACCTTGTGTAAATCATTTGGTCTTTGGCTATTCCTTAATTCACTTATGTGTAAAATGAGACGAGGAGTGAGGTGGATCAGTGGATAGTGCCAGTCCTGCAATCAGGAAGACTTATCTTCCTGAGTTCAAATCTGGTCTCAGACCCTTACTGGCTGT
The DNA here is from genome assembly GCF_028583685.1 of Petaurus breviceps papuanus. NCBI lineage: Eukaryota > Metazoa > Chordata > Mammalia > Diprotodontia > Petauridae > Petaurus > Petaurus breviceps. The sequence goes on from NW_027185759.1 coordinate 22,516,451, forward strand.
GTGACGCTGGGCAAGCTACTTATCCCTGACAAATCTCCAGCAGCCTTACGGATGTTTCAAAATGGCTATCTCATAGTCATCTCATTCTCATCATCTGCAAAACCAAAATCATCTTTTTCTGTAAACTCTGCTCTCTCCCCAACTTTCTTATGGCTTTTGAAGCCAACACGATTCCACCTCTGGTTGTCCAGACTGAAAAACTTAGCGACAAAAGGCCTTCTTTATCTCTCATTAGTTCCCCCTCGTCTAAACCAAATCCTGGCTGACTTTATCTTGCCTCAGACACTTACTTAATCTCTATGTGTCTCAGGCTTTTTGCCTGTAAAATCCAAGTAATAGCTGCTGCTTCACAGGATTGTTGTCAGAGCCAGAAGAATTATGTGAATTGTTTCCAAACTTTAAAATGTTATAAAAGTGCTATTGCTTTTGTTGTTGTTATTATTATAACTTCACAGTTCTCCTTTATATTCTCTTCTCTGCACTTATACAGGCACAGCCTGCATGGAAGCCCTCATAACTTCTCACTTGGAGTATTGCCATATTTTATTTGTTTGCTTCTTAAGGTGCAGATCTGACCATTGAGCCCCTTGGTCATAAAACTCTGGTCTCCAAATTGTATCCAGGATCACATAAAACTCTTCTGTTTGGCATTTAAAGTTCTTCAATCAAATAGCTGTACCCAAGGACCTAGAAGGCCACAAGTGGCTTTGAGACCACAGCTTCCCCATCGTTTGTATAGACATACATGAGGAAAATGACTAATCATTGAGTCATCAAAGTTGCACAACATTGTGTCCAATATTAAGTATCATGGACGTTGTTTCCTGAGAAGTAATGCAAGTAAAAAGTAAAACAAGTAAAACAAACAAAAACCTACGTAAGAAACTCTACAGTCTGAAAGTAAAAGTTGAGCTTCATCAGACAATGAGAAAAGACTTGCTTCTCTCCCCTTTCATCTTCCAATGACAAATTTTATTTTTATGTCTGATATGGAAGGTGAGAGGTAGCTCAAGTCAATATTTCAGTTGCCATGATTTTGATGAACCCTATTTGGTGAAATTTTTTTTTGCAGTATTAGAAAAAGAAAAGTTATTTTAGTCCAAGGTTTTGAGTGTACATGTGTGTATGCACACACACACACGCATGTGCATACTGATACCCATTTTAAAATGTTTTGCCTGCAACTCATTTAATTACTAATAATCATGAACATAAGCATGACATTGATAACAATACAAAGTGTTCATTTATTTCTTAAGACATACTGAAGAGTAGAATGTAAAGTATAATTCTCTTCCCAAATTATTCATAACTTTGAGCCCAGTAGAAGTGGATGGGCCAGTCAGATAAAGCCAGGAAGGGAAATCAATGGGAATAATATGTATCTATATCCAGCTGATTCTTTCTTCACTGGTGAGAAAGAGGGCAATGTTAATCTTGTATAATTGACTTTTTTCATTGTTTAACGAATTGCATGTAAAAATAGAACGGCATTCCAAAGGATAACTGGTGGAAGGTACATTATTTATAAGGGTACCTTAGTGATGTTGTTAAAAAATTGAGGAAGAGTCCAGACATTTTATTTTGTTCACTCTGTGGAAAATTTATGGAAGCCTTTTGGCAATAATCACATTGGTTGAGGAGGAGTGGCTGGATTTCTATTGGTGTAATTGGGGGGAAGGCACAAACAGATCACAGATTCATTGTCACATTTGAATATAGCTATATCCTTTCCTTGGTTATAACTTTTGCCATATTACTTAGCTGTGTCTCAATGAGGGTTTTCACCCTTAACTATGGGTATTTGAGTGACTGACATGAAATAAGTTGGCAGTAAACTATTTCTATATTTAGTTCAAAAGGCTATCAATACCTAGGGTGGCAGGAGCTGTGCACACTGTTAGGTTTTCATGAAGTATGTTCCTGCCATTTCAAAATAATTGGGTCCTCAGGCAACTCCACTACATGCGGTCAATGTGAATCTGAAATGCCAAGGAGATAGTGCCTATTTCCTTGACAGAAACAAGTAGATTCTGCACAGCATCTGCATAAAGTGGACATTTCCCCCCATTGTTTGTTCTCTAGGCCAAAACAGGGAGGTCCTTTACTCTGATTATTTAAAACATTTATTAAATGCCCTCTGTGTGCTGTCAATTCACCAAAAGCATATGAGGATATGCCATCTGTTCTGAAGGGAGTTCACTCTCAGACCTTTTGGAAGCTGAGTGGGGATTTGTTCATATCCTGGATCCTCTTCAGACTGATGACCTAAATATCTCATTCTTCAGCAGCATGGTCTCATGTCGGAATTAATGAACTCATGTTCTGTTTGTTTTCAGGCAGCATTAGCAGTATCATATAAATGCTGGAGTGCTAGACATGGATAGTGAAATAGACATTGGTTCAAATCTCCCCTCAAGTGTTTACTAGCATGGAAGAGACTAATTTACTTTATTTCTATTATTTGCAAAATGAGGCTAAGAAGAAAAAAAAACCTGTCATTTTAGGATTTTTGTGAAAATTTAGTGAACTAAGTTATAAAAATCCCTTAGCAAACGTTTAGAGCACTCTATACAGGCCACTTATTCCTATTACTTTCCTTAAATTGTGACCAACATGTCACTTTTTCATAAATCCCAAGATTTTATCCCCAGCTGCTCTCTTACAGACACATCTTGAAGGTCAAAATGATTTGACTAAGGTTTTAGAATACTTGGAATTTAAATTTGGGGAACTTTTGTTCTGTCCCATATTTATCAGGATATGAAAATCAATGTAAGTATCATATGTATTTGAAGGTCTCAGTACTCTAAGCTTTAAATGTGAAAATGGCATTTCGTTGTAGCTATAAAAAGAAACCAACAAAAAAAACCCTCCTGATTCTTGATTGTTCTTTTTTTCTTGGTCCTTATGATTCCATCTCTTGTCAATTTTCTTTCTACAATGCTGAACCCATGCTTTCTAGTATGATTATGCTAGTTCAGACTCTCAGTATTTTTTTTTTTTGAAGAGGGAAGCAGGGCAATTGGGGTTAAGCGACTTGCCCAAAGTAAGTGTGGTAAGTGTGTCTGAGGTCAGATTTGAACTCAGTTCCTCCTGACTCCAGGGCTGGTGCTCTATTCACTGCAACACCTAGTTGCCCCCTCTCAGTGCCTTTTTCCTAAACTACTATAGTAGCCCCTCAATTGTTTAAACTGATTTTAATCTCTGATGACTCCAGACCCTTTGGCAGTTTAGCCTGTTTGTAGATAAAACATTGGTGTTATGAACATCCATAGTTCATAGCTCCACTTTCTTATAATCTTCAGTTGTTACCTATGGCCCACGAGTCACAGATCATTTCCTCACATCAGCAGTGGCATGGTTATTAGAAGCTCTAGATTTCAAGTACCCTGCCAAATAGTGAAGGACAATATGGGTTGGTGGGAAACCTGCTGGATTCCCAGTTTGGTGATCTGGGCTTAAATCTTAACACTGCTAAATGCTGTTTTATGAAGTTAGTCAGGGCCCTGGTGTTCGCTTGGCTTCAGTTGTTTGTCCCTAAAATGAGGGCTTTTTTAGATGTTCCCAAAGATCTCTTTCAGCTCTGAATCTTTGATATAAAGTCTATTATCTGTGTAATCTTGGGCTTGCTATTTAATCTTGTAGGGACTCAGTTTCCTCACCTGAAAAATTAGTCTAAAGATGCTTATCTGCAAGGCCACAGCATATAAAGGAAAGCACTCAAAAAACACTTATACAAATTTACATATTCATATATGTAGATGCATCTATCTGTAGCTACATCTTTATCAATAGTAATACAATGAATATGGTCATTGCCTTTAAAGGGCTTATAACCTGGTTTAACTCAATGTAGGGTAATAGTAATCCACATTTAGGTGACCTGGAATTATGGTTAGTTTAGTTTGTTGTTCCGTTTGTTTTAGTCATGTGTGACACTTTGTGATCCCATTTGGGGTTTTCTTGGCAAAGAAAGTGAGGTGGTTTGCTATTTCCTTTCCAGATCATTTTATAAATGCGGAAATTGAGGCAAAAATTGAAGTGACATCTCAGAGTCCCATAGCTAGTAAATGTCTGAGGTCAGATTTGAACTCAGAAAGATGAGTTTTCCCAACTTCAGGTCAGGTACTCTGTGCACTATGGCACCACCTAACTTCTCCTAGGTTTGGTTATAAGAACCCTATTTGTTCCAAGTTTTACTGTCTTCATTTTATAGATTGGTGGGATGAAACCATGAAAGGTAAGGAAACTATCATCAAAGAGATAATTAGGGTCTGAAATAGGATTCAAACTCGTTTCCTGATGGCAAGTCCATCGGTTGTTCTATTATGACAAACTGATACAGACACACACACAAAAAAATATGAGTCTGGGAAAGGAGTCATTTACTATGTCTAGATAAAGATAAGATAAGAAAATATTTGTACACTACAGTTTGAAATGGGCCTTGAAGAACGGGTAGCTTTTTTTTTTTAAAACAGGTATTCCATATGGAAGGGGAAGTGAATCATTTTCAGCAGATGGAATATCTTGAATTATACAAACACGTACACTGAACATCAAATATATTACATATACATTTATATTATATGTTTCACATATAATATAAATGTCTTACGTATATATGTATAAACTCAGAGTGAATTCAGAATATAGTTAGTAGTTCAATTTGGTTTATGAATGAAGAGGAGATGTGAGAGAGAACTCCAGAAAGGCATTGTGGGGCTATGTTATGAAGAGCTCTGATTTTGATTTGAATAAAAAAAGCATATGCCATGTATGTGTCTGAACATTGGAAGTGATCTTAGAGATGATTATTGTCAAGAAAAGGGAAGCTCATTGAGGACAGGCCTGGTTTTACTTTGGCCTTTGCCTCTCTGGTTCCCAGTATGATGCCTGGAACAGAGTTTATTGAGTTGAACAAAATGAAACTAAGTCAAGAGACACAAAGTGATTTGCTCAGTGATGTCCAAGTAGTCATGGCGGCCTGGGAAGGTAATTCAGCTTCCTAGAGCCCTCCGTCCTCAGGCTAGGGTCAATTTTACTACACTTTGCAACATTATGAAAATATAGAGATAAGATACAGATACATGACAATGATCTTGAAGTTCCTTCTAAAATTTCACCATCTAAGACAAAAACCTGAAGATTTGACTTTATCATAATTCTCTTCAACATGTGGTTAATTCGGTGCTTTCATGGACAATCACTTAAGTTTTCATCAGTCACAATGACAGTGAAAGAGGAAAAAGGGGAGAAAACCCAACAGGCAACAACAACAACAATGGCAGCAGCAATGCTTAATGACTCCAGTGGAGTTAAAGTTATTTTCCTAAGTTGGATGCCATGGATTCAAGGTCCTTCGTCATCCTGTTTTCCCTCCTTTGGACACTCAACAGCTTAACTATGCCCTCCCTAATATATGGCACCCAATACTGAATAAAACCCCTAATTAATCAACAGTCACTTATTAAGCATGTGTTACACAAAAGGAAGAAAGGAAGAAAGGAAAAAAGGAAGAAAGAAAGAAAGAAAGAAAGAAAGAAAGAAAGAAAGAAAGAAAGAAAGAAAGAAAGAAAGAAAGAAAGAAAGAAAGAAAGAAAGAAAGAAAGAAAGAGAAAGGAAGGAAGGAAGGAAGAGACCTTCAGATTTGTTCTGATGATGTCAGAGTAGATTATTACAAAATATTATGATATAGTGTGCAAGGCATACTTCACTTTCCATAATAGAAGCATAAATGATCAATTATGTAGAAATATATTTTTGTATCAGGAATCTATTTTCTCTCTTTTTTCAGATCTTCATTTTGATGGTTAATTGATGGTGGCTTCCCTCCTCCCTGTTTCTTTTCTGGGTTTCTTTTAAATAAATTAATTACTCACTGGCTGTTAAATGTAGCAGGAAAGTTCCTATATAAAGAAGTATGACTATAATGCCTTTTCTTAAGGCAAAAATCTTTTTTTTTTTCTCACGAGAATTATTACAATTTTTTCTGTCTTTAGTTGTGTCCTTATTTCCTATGCTGTTTGCTTAAAGTGTTCATATTATTTTATTTTCCAGGGGTAAATGACCAGCTTGGTCTGACACTCCCCTGTGCCATTATTATTTTTTCTGCTCCCATGCAATGTGTTAAGTGGCCTTCTGCAATGCTGGCATTTTTCCCCCTCAAGTGTGAAAAGTAATTCTTGCCAGAATTTCCTTCTTTGGTTATGTCAGCCTCTAATCCAAAATACATGATTGAGACCAAGTAAATTTGCAGAAAGCAGCTTTGGAAAATGTAATTCTTATTATAATTAATTATGAAAGACATAATCAATCCATATGTCAGGATAGGCATGGTATAGACCATTGATTAATGTTCCTCAACTGGAGAGAATTATTAGCAAATCAATTGATGATGAATTAAAAAAAATTCACTAGTCAAAATCATTATTACTTGTAGTAACTTCAGCATAAATATGTTGGCTTCTGGAGAATTTCTGTTGCACAACTCAGTTTAGTTCCATAGACAGAGTAATGAATTTGGATACAGAGGACAGGAATTTGAATTGCAGCATTCTATAACCTTGGGCCAAATCACTTCACCTCTCAATTTCTTCCTTCATAAAATAAAATTTTGGACATACTACAGTAGTAAGGTCAATAACTCTGGAACCAGACCATCCTGATTCAAATCCTGCATCAGTGGTTCCCTTGTGATAGTCACTGGGGTTTCCTGGACTTGTTTACTTGACTGAAAAATAAGAGGATTGGATTAGTGTTGGCAGAACACTTTACATATATGTTATCATATTAGATTGTCTCAATAATACTGTGCATTAGATGCTATCATTATTCTTTTTTACACTAGAGGAAATTAAAGTGTATGAAGCAGGATTTGAACACAGGTCTTCTTGGTTCCATATCCAGTCCTCTATCAATTAAACTGACTATATGACTAAGTAGCTTTGAGGAATCTTCCAGTTTTCAATCACAATCATTTTATCCTGTGACTAGAACACCTTCCATATCTAAATCAATGTTCATATTAAGTTCAAATGGACTAGCAAATTTCAAATCAACAAATATTGTGTCTACTATGCACTTGGCACTAGGTACTAAGTATACAATTTTTAAAAATGATAGACCTTCATAATGTGCTTTGAGAGGCCTCTAGCTTCTTGTTGGGCTCAATGACCCACTCCAACAATGAATACTAATTATTTCTTTACTAAGAGCATCAGACGTTATAACAACAATATTTATTGAGTATCTGATAAAAAGTTGGACTTGATAGTAGCTTAAATTGTTCTTTGTCCTCTGAGTATTTCTTTATTTTAATTTTTTTGCTTTTTGAAGGGGGAAAGGCTGGGCAATTGGAATTAAGTGACTTGCCCAAGGTGTAGTGTCTGAGCCTGATTTGAACTTAGATCCTCCTGCCTCCAGGGCCAGTTCTCTATTCACTGTGCCACCTAGCCACCCCACTTCTGAGTATTTCTTAAAGTTCCTCATAGAAACCTATCATAGTTCAGTATAATAGCCTTGGAAATGTGAGGGTTTCAGTGTATGAGAATGAGCCCCTCCCTCCCCCCATTGCTTTTCTCACTTAAATGCATCATGCTATATCGGCAAAAGGGTCTCTCAGGCAATTATCAAACAAGTCTATGCAACTCAGGACTTGGGGCCCTGGACCCTCCATCTCCCCTATTTTCAAATTTCAGCTTTCATACGTAAACATCTACTGTGTTACCATCCTAGGAGTCATACTTTATTTTGATTCTATGTAGATAATTTAAACAGTGGGGATTCTTGGCCATTATATTTTGTCCTCAAGTAGTTTACAGTCTAATTGACTGCAAATTCAGACTCATGATACCTAGGCTAGGTAAAACATCTTACAAAGCATGATTTTTCACCTATAACATAACATAACAAAGCATAAGTTTTCAGCTATAACAGGCATAACGCTAAATGAGATAATGGCATTAATAAAACTAACTCAGATTACAATGTATATTTAATGAAAATAACAAAGTAATGAAAAAATAATCATGGAATTGTAACAACCAATAGTACTTAGAAATGAAAATAAAGGCAATAAAAGTCATCTGGTGATAAAAGGTGATAATGAATAGCACTGGGGACGAATCAGGTGACAAAGTGATAAGGAATATAATAGACACAAATAAATACTTTTTACAAACTGGAAAGAATCAAAATACTTAAGCAAAGTTAAATACAATTTGCATCACAGACTTTAGAACTCAACAGCAACTTCGAAATCATCTAGTGTCCAAATCCCTCATATCGCCAGCAAGGCAACTGAGAGCCAGAGGTGTTCAGTGATTTATATAGAGTGTAATGAGAAATAAGAAGCCAAGTGGGGAGTCTCTCTAAGGTCCTCTGCTGCCAGATCTAGCCCTTCTTACACAGTGCCATTCTGCTTTATGTACAAGAGTCATTCAAGGGCAGGTGGAAAATAATACATCTTTTACCCAACACAGGCTCTATTCTGAAGGTGAGTGATAAAAGGATCATAAATGCATGATCCCCTATCTCCATTAGTAGAATGTAATTCAATTCAACAAGTATGTGTAAAACCACTAAATGGTAGCCATTCATGTTACAAAGAAAAAAAATAGGTCCTAAGGGGATAAAGCATGTCCACAATTATGGAAATGTAAAATATATGCAGAATAAATGCAAAGTAATTTTCATGGCAGATGGGGGAGGGAGAGAATGTAACAACTAGGAAAAATGGCAAAATGGTTTTAATGAGAATCTCTTTGCTGAGTCCTAATAATTCAGGGGTCCAAGAGGGTAGGGATGGGAATGGAGGCAGTTGTAGGCATGAAAGATAGCCTGTGCCAAAGTACAGACTGGAATGGAGTGCCATAAACAAAGAATGACAGGTAGATCATTTTGGCTGAAACATAGGGTTCCTAAGGGGAAGGAGGTGTAATCATCCTGGAATTATAGGTTTAAGCAGGAAGAAGGGCTGTAAATGATATATATTCCACTTCACCACCCATTTTTACAAGGATATTTTGTTTTTATTCTTATTGATAATCTGGGGTTTGGGGGTGAGGTTACCAAAAACTGATAGAGAAAAAAAGTGGAAAAGAAGCTCATTGAGTTTAAATGCACAAAAGAAAACAGAAGGAAAGCCAGAAGAAGTAGCATGCCAGCTTTGAAGATGACATTTTGAACAGCTTATATTCTTGAAGAGTAGATTCTACATAACAGAGATTTCAAGTTTCATATATGATTCCCTTTTTCCTTTCCTACTATGTAAATGAAAATCCTCATTCGACTACTCAGCAGATAAATATTTATTAAGTATCTACTACATGCCAACCACTGTGTTAAGTACTGGGAGTTAGAAATAAAATAACAATGGCAAAGGTCAGCTCCTGCCCACAAGGATCTCACAATCTAATTGGCAGAGACAAGCAACTACATAGATGAGACATAACAAGATAAACATGAAATAATTAGGAGAAAAAAGGCATTAGAATTAAGAGGAGTTGGAGAAGACTTCCTGTAAATAATTGACTTTTGTCATTCCTTAAAAGAAAGTTAGGGGAGTAAATAGGATGAAATGAGGAGGGACAAAATTCCACTCATAGGAGACAGTCCAAGAAAATGCGCAGATCTAAGAGATAAAATATCTTGTTCCTGGAACAAGTGTGACCATATCAAAGAGTGGGAAGTAAGGGGTAAGAAGACTGAAAAGGTAGAGGGGGCCTAGGATAGAGAAAAGAAAGGATCTGAATGCCAAAGAGAGTATTTTGTATTTGATCCTGGATACAATAGAGAGACGCTAGAGTTACCTAGGCTGTTATGTTTGGACCTGTTTTTTTATGAAAATCACTTTGGTAGTTGAATGAATGATGGAATAGAAGGGATCGACTTGAGTGAGGCAGACACGTAGGAAGGCTATTACTGCAGTCCAGCTGTAAGGTGATGACAACCTACACCAGAGTGTTGGCAGTGTCACAGGTCATATTGAAGAGATGTTGCAAAGGTGATATTGACAGGCATTGTTGATAGATTGGATATGAAATGGGGGCAGTGGGAGATAGAAAGGAATTGAGAATGATGTCTAGGTTTCAAGCTGAGGGAATCAGAGGATGGCATTGCCCTCTTTAGTAACAGGGAAGGTAGAATTAGAGGAAGGGCTAGAGGGAAAACAATGAGTTCTGTTTTAGATATGTTGCGTTTAAGATGTCTACTGGATATCCTATTCAAGGTGTGAAAAGCAAATGGAAATGAAAGATTGGAGGTCTGCAGAAAGGTTAGGGCAGGGAATGGAGATTGGAGAATCATCACCATAGAAATGGAAATTAAAACTATGCGAAGTGATAAGATTACCAAGTGAAGTAGGAGGAAAGAAAAGGTCCCCGAACAAAACTGTATTGGCACCTAGAGTTAGAATGCCCAAGCTGCATAAAGATACAGTAAAGGAAACCAAGAAGGAGCTGTCTGATGGGGAGAAGACAAAAGAGAACAGCTATCCCAGAAAACCTAGAGATCATCAAGGAGGAGAGGGTAATAAATGAAGTCAAAGGCTGCTGAGAGTTTTAAGAAGAATGAGGACTGAGAAAAAGTCTCTGATTTTGTCAATTAAGAAATCAGTAACAACTTTGTAGAGAGCAGTTTAATTACAATGATTAAGTTGGAAGATAATGAATGGAGAGAAAGTGGTGGCATCTGTTATAGAAGGCCTTTTCAAGGAATATAAATACAAATGTCAGATGAGATATAGAATGATAGCAGGATCAAGTAAGGGTTTTGGGTTATTTTTGTTTTTTAAGAGGGGGAAGACAGTCCTATTTGGAGGGAGTAGAGAATGATCTCCTGAATCACTGCCTTATCATGGCAGGGGAGCTTGCATAGCTCAATGATCTATGTGCTGTGCCATGCAGGGTTACCCAAGATGGACAGGTCATAGTGCAGAGCTCTGACAAAAGGTCATTTACTGGAGAATGAAATGGGAAACCACTCCAGTATCTTTGCCAAGAAAACCCTATGGAAAGTATTAAAATGATAGCAGACATGGCACTGGAAGATGAGCCCCTGTGTTGGGAAAGAGTCCAATACCCCGCTGGGGAAGAGCAGAGGACAACTAAAAGTAGCCCCAGAATTAATTAAGTGATTGGGCCAAAGCTGAAAGGATGCTCTGCTGTGGCTGTGTATAGTGACAAAAGGAAACACTGATATTGTAAAGATCAATATTATGGAGGAAACTAAAATATAAGATCTATGAACCAAGATAAGCTGGATGTGGTCAAAAAGGAGATGGGAAGATTAAACATTGACATCCTGCGTGCCAATGAATTTAACTGGATAGGAATGGGTAGATTTAATTAAGTTGATCATTGCACAGACTACTGGGGGCAAGAAGCCCTCAGAAATGGAGTAGCCCTCATAGTCAATAACAGGGTGAGAGAAGCAGTGAGAAACTAGAGACCCAGTTAGGAACATTCACTGGATTATGGAGAAAGCAAGAGAGTTCCAGGGGAAAAATGAAAGAGAAGGAAAAAAAAAATCTGCTTCACTGACTACACTAAAAAGCCTTTGGACTGTATGGATTACAAGAAAATGTGGCAAGTCTTCAAAAAGATGAAAGTACCAGATCATCTTACTTTCCTCCTGAGGAACCTGTGTGTGGTCCAAGAAGCAACAGTTAACAACCAAACATGGAACAACTGATAGGTTTAAATTTGGAAAGGAGAATGACAAGGCAGTATGTTGTCACCTTATTTGTTTACCTTTTATGCAGAGTATATCATTCAAAATGCAGTGTGGATGAACTGAAATCTGGAATTAAGGTTGCCCTGAGGAATATCAGCAATCTAAAATATGCACATGATACCACTCTGATGGCAGAAACTGAAGGATTAAGAAATCTCTTGATGAGGGTGAATAAGGAGAGTGTAAAAGCTGGCTTGAAGCTTAATATAAAAAACTAAACGAAACAAACAAACAAACAGAACTGCCATAGGCTGCTCAGTGTCCAGCACTAAGAATGGTCAGAGACATGAATAAGAAATGACCAGACCATGTGAGTAGTTCAAGGAAGAACCATGAACTCCATTTATTGTCTCTTAGTACAAGGCTTTTATAGAGCAAATGAGACAAAGGAATAGGACTCAAGTTTTCTTATCATTACTTTAGTCTGTTATATCCTGGAAGTAGTACAGGATAGATAATTTGATGTGGATTTGTTATCTAGAAGACTAAAGTCTTAGGGTAAGACCTTTGTTCTAGGCCTCAGGTACCTCCTAATGCAGCCGCAGTCATAAACCGATATACTTGAGAGCAGACTTCAAAGCCAAAGCCACAATCATCAAAAGACATCACATTTAGAGCTGACCACCCAAAGGTACCTGAATGCTGAATCAAATATTTTGGCTCTCAACACAAAACCAAGCTAATATTGTGGCAACTGCTCCCATCAAGTCCTGGCAAATAGAGAAGAAATGGGAGCAGTGTCAGATTTTATGTTATTGGCTCAAAAGTCATTGTAGATGTTGACTGCAGTCATGAAATTAAAATATTCTTGCTCCTTAGAAAGAAAGTTATGGCAAATCTGGATAACATACTAAAAACAGAGCTATCACCTTGCCAACAAAGTTCCATCTAGTCAAAGTTGTGGTTTTTCTAGTAGTAATATATGGCAGGGAGAGTTGGATCATAAGGAAAGCTGAGAACTACAGAATTGATGCTTTTAAATCATAGTTCTAGAAGACATTTTAGAGTCCCTTGGACAGTGAGGCTATGAAATTAGTTAATACTTAAAGAAATTAATTCAGACAATTCATTGGAAGGACAAATATTGAAATTGAATTTTAACACTGGCCACATAATGAGACGATGGGACTCAGTTGAAAAAACCCTGGTAATGGGAAAAATTGAAGGCAAAAAAGAGAAGGCAACGGCAGAGAATGGCATGAATAGACTGTGTCATGGAAGCAAGGGGCATGAGGTAGGACAAACTCTGGGAAATAATGGAAGATAAAAAGTTCTGGTTAACTATGGTCCATGGAATCATGAAGAGTTGAATGACTGAAAAACACCAAAAAGGGAATGAGCCAGTAGACATGGAGAGATTGAAAATAAGACAGAGAGTTCAGGTAACAAGTTGGAGGAGATATGATTGCTTGAATAAATTGAGGTGTTTGCCTTGGTAAGGAATAAGGCTACTTCATCATGACAGGCAAGAGTAAAGGAGGACACAGTGACAGAAGATATTTCAACAATATGAGATGAAGAAGGCAGAAGAAAAGGGAGTTCATGGTAAATAGGCTCATTTATTCCATGTAAAATATAAGACAAGGTTCCCAACTGAGAGGATATTTCATTTTGGTGTTTTTAAAATTAAAATGAAATTCCTAAAATGTTAAATAGAGGTTTAACAATCTGTAATTTATAAAAATAAAACATAGTAGAGAGGTCATTGGAATGTCTTGGGTGAGGTAGTGAAATAGCTCTGCCCTTTAGGAATATTAATTTTACTACTTCATGGAGTTTGTATTAGAGAGAGGAGACTTGAGGATAGGGAAACCCATTAAGAACCTACAGCAATAGTCTAGGCAAGAGGTGATAAGGGTCATAATTACTAGAAGGCAGCTTGGTGTGAGTAAAGGGAGACCAAGGAGAAGAATGCTATGGAGATAGAAATTCCAGGTCTTGGTAATTTGTTGAAAGTGAAAAGTGAGTGAAAGTGAAGAGCTGAGCATGATTTATGTTCTTAGAAAGTGAATGACTAGAAGCATGGTGGTAGTCTAGAAAGAAAGAAATAATTTAGGAGGAACACTGAGTTCAAAAGAAAAATCAATGAGTTTTTTGGGGGACATTATTATTTTGAGGTGCCTAAGGATATCTATAGAAATGCTTCCAAGGCAGACTAAAAGTAAAGAGTTGAAGAAGAGCAGATCAAAACTTCATCTTTCTTTGATAGATGTTTATTGAATGTCATTTTTTAATAGCTCTTCAAATATCGGTTGTTTTTAATCAATTAATTGGCATAATTTGATATTTATATCTTGCTAAACACAAATTTCACACCTGTATATATTTTTGAAGGTTAATACATTCATATGAAAGTAATTATAATTTTAGTATTATACAGTTCTCAGTTAATGACTTGGAATTAAGATTAATCTGTTGCATACATTTGAAAAGATTTTTTTGAGTACATTGTCACTACATATCTACTTTTGAGTTTATATATGTTTTAGAAATCCTAAAAACACATGGTCATTGCTTCTGGGCATATTCATGTATAAAATCCACAAATAATGAATAGTAATGCTTTGGCTGGCTATAGGAACCAGAAAATTGAGAATAGAAATTGACCTTCAGCATGTTAAATTGGATTAGAAAATCCTCAGTTTAGAACCTTGAAAACCAAAACACTAAAAATAATAAATGTAATCCTTAGTAATATCTGGATTTCTACTGCAGAAAGTGATGAGACAGCAGAGGTATGTTAAAAACCAATTTTATAAATTTATTAGTGCTTCTACAATATATGAGCTGCAAACTTTTGCATTGCTGTTGATTCAAAACAAGGTCTATGTTAGGATTCCATGGTTTCTTATCACTTTCCACTATACCTTCTCTACCCTCAAGTTACATTTTGTGATGGTGGACAAGGTCTCCAGGAATGAAGAGGGTAGAGATAGTTCCTATGGAAAGAGATGCTTCACAATAGATTTTACTATCTCTTAGCTGGACAAAGTGACCAGCACTTAGTCTAAGGTGACCTCTTAATGCAAAGACATAATCCCCTCCCCCACACACATACCCAAAGACAGCTATAATGAAAAAGTCTAGAGGCTATTTTATGAATAAATGTGTGTATTTGTGTGTATGTGTGTGCATAGTTTCTGCAAATCTTAAAGGATTACATAAGTGATTGATGATGATTATGATGATAAAATTGAAGAAGATGAAGAAGAAAATGGAATAGCATTAGGAAAAAAAAGTATTCTGCAAAACTATATAGTCCCAACAAAGGAGTGGGTTGGTTAGTGGGAACTTTAATCAATTTTAATAAAGACACACTGTGATACAATCAGATTTCTAGGCAACTACATTCTCTGAACCTGCTTTAATACATCTACCCAAATTTACTCTTGTATTTATTACCTGTTTGATCTATTATCCCAGGCCAGCACTGATGCCTTTATCTAGTCAGTTAAGTCCATGCATTCATGTTGGATGCCTTTTTCAATCTGATAAACTCAAGACAGTCACAGCTAATGGTTGTTGATGTTGTTATTGAGATTTTCTAATCATGTCCCTCTCTTCAAGATCCCTTTTGGAATTTTTTTGGCAAAGATATGGGAGTGATTTGTCATTTCCTTCTCTGGCTCATTTTATAGATGAAGAAACTGAGGCAAACAGGGTTAGGTGACCTGCCCAGGGTCACACAATTAGTAAATATCTGAGGTAGGATTTGAACTCAGGTCTTCTTGACTCTAGGACTAGTGCTCTATCCGATATGCCACCTAGGAGCTCACACCTGATGAGGACCGCCTTAGTGGAGCCATAAGAAGTTAGGAATTTAAAAAAAAACAAACATATTATCTTGGGATTAGGTAACTGTTTTAGTTAGGATATCAAGGTGAATTTATTCAGAAGGAAACTCCAACTTAATCTCCACTTCCAACTTGAGTCCTTTCTCATACTTTGTTCTAATTAATGACAATTTGCCTCTGGCTAAAAAGAGCAGATTGAAGGAAGGCCTAGCTGATTTCAAACTTATTCCATTTACAATGCTGAAGATGCAATTTAAATTTTATTCCCCATGGTATTGTACTTGTAGTCAGAGAATAGTCCACAGTATTCAATGCCTGAGATTAATGTACTGTTTTCCTTCTCAATTGCATACTGGGATTTGCAACCTCCATATACACTTCTTTTCTTCCTAAGGTAGATAGATCTCAATAATGACTTTAGAGAGAGTTGTAAGAAGAGGTAGATTTTATTTAAAAGATACTTTTGTTAGATGAAACTATTTTAGTACATGACATTAATGATATCAATTCTGTTTGCCCAATAGTGGAAATGGGCAGATGGATTATATATGTGTAATCTCTAAACATAGGTAAAATGGGCAATTGTCTGCATGACATGCTTTACGGGAACTTGAAAGCCATCCTGTACCCAGATTTTTGTTTGAAAGAATATTTAATAGGGGCGGCCAGGTAGCACAGCGAGTAAGAGCACCGGCTCCAGTGTTGGGACGACCTGGAGATCAAATCCCGGGCTCAGACACTCAGCACCACACCCAGAAATAACTGGCCGTGTAACCTTGAGCAAGTTACTTAACCCTGGTTGCTTAAAAAAAAAAAAAAAAGAATATTTAATAGGAAAACTGCTGAATTTAGATGCAAAGGACTTGATTTTTAAACCTAACATTATAATTTTCTATTTGCTTTTTGGAATAAATCTTTCTGGGACTCAATTTCTTCATCTTTAGAATGGCATTAAAAAAATCTCCTATTACTTCAAAACAAAATTTATAAGCTTCAAAGTTTTTAATAAGTTAGTTATTATTATGAAAATATAATCTGATTCCATTAGTATGTGTCAGAGAAGGTCAAGGATAGAAAAAAAAGGCTGTTTTGCACTAAAATATTTATAGTGGCACATGTTATATCAAAAAGCTGGAAATAAGTAGATGCCCATCAACTGGGAAATGGAGAAATAAACTGTAGTACATATATTTCATAGAGTATTATTGGGCTTTTAGAAACAAGTAGGAAAAATATGAAGAATCATAGGAAGACTCATGAACTAATGAAAATAGAGAAATCAGAAACAGGAAAACTATATACAATGTAAATGGAGAAAATATTAATTAATTAATTGAAACTGAATACTACAAAATTTTTTTTGCCTTTCCATTATTCTTTCGTGTGTTCTTTTGGAAGAGATTGAGGTGAGATATACTTGCAAATCTAAAATGAAAGCATTTCAATTTTTTTTATTTTTCAAATGCTTTATTAACGTCTGATTTACATCATTCATTTCCACCAGATTTTGAGTTAAAATTTTTTCTCCCTGTTTTCCCCCTACCCACCGCCCCAAAATAGTAGTCCCACAGGATATCCCCTCCTTCAATCTGCTCTCTCCCATATCTCCTCCCATATCCCCCTTCAGCTTTTCCGGTAGGGCATGGTGGATCTCTATGCCCCAGTGCCTGTATATCTTATTTACCAATTACATGTAAAATAGTATTAATAATAGTATACATATACATATATATATTTTAAACATTTGATTTTACAACTTTGATTTCCAGATTCATTCCTTTCCTCTCTTGTCACCCACACTTATTGGAAAGATAAGCAATTCAGTATGGGTTTTACATGTGTAGCTAATGCAAAACATTACCACAGAAGATATATTGTAGACTGACTATATTTCCCTCCCTCCTATCCCACCTCCCATTTGTTCTACTCTCTACTTTGATCCCGTCCCTTTTCAAAAGTGGGTGCTTCCAACTTCCCTCCCCCCCAGTCTGCTCTCCCTTCCATCATCCCTCTCTCATCCCCTTCCCCCCTACTCTCTTGTAGGGTGAGATACCCCATTTAGTGTGTATTTCATTTCTCCTCAAGCCAAATTCAATGAGAATAAGATTGACCCATTCCCTTTTGCCTTCCTATTTTCCCCTCCATTGTAACCATTTTCCCTTGCCTCTTCTATATGAGATAGTTTACCCCATTCTGTCTCTCTCCATTTCTTCTCATTATATTCCTCTCTCACCTCTTAATTTCACCTTTTAAGTTTCATCCCTTCCTATTAAATTGGTCCTGTGCCCTCTATGTATACCTGTAAACATATATGCACACATTCACATATATATTCATACACCAGTATACTCTCCGATAGACACACACACAAACACACACACACACACACACACATATATATATATATATTCCCTTCAACTATTTTCATACTAAAAAAAGTTTCATCAGTTACACTTACCATTTTTCCATGTAGGAATGTAAATAGTTCAACTTTAATAAGTTCCTTATGATTTCTTTTCCCTGTTTACCTTCTCAAGCTTCTCTTGCTTCTTGTATCTGAATGTCAAATTTTCTATTCAACTCTGGCATTTTCATCAATAATGCTTGAAAGTCCTCTATTCCACTGAATGACCATATTTTTCCCCTGAAACATGATACTCAGTTTTGCTGGGTAGGTGATTCTTGGTTTTAATCCCAGATCCTTTGACCTCCAAAATATCATATTCCAAGCCCCTCGAAGTGTAGAAGCTGACAGATCCTGGGTTATCCTGATTGTGTTTCCACAATATTAAAATTATTTCTTCCTGGCTGCATGTAATATTCTCTCTTTGATCTGGGAATTTCAGAACCTCACTTTAATATTCCTAGGAGTTTTCTTTTTGGGATTTTTTTCAGGGGGTGATTGGTGGATTCTTTCAACCTCTAGTTTTCCCTCTGGTTTTAAAACATCAGGGCAGGTTTCCTTGAGAATTTCTTGGAGCATGATTTCTAGATTCTTTCTTTGATCATGGCTTTCAAGTAGTCCAATAATTTTTAAATTATCTCTCCTGGATCTATTTTCCAGGTCAGTGTTTTTCCCAATGAGACATTTCACATTGCCTTCTATTCTTTCATTTCTTTGGATCTGTTTAACAGTATCTTAATTTCTCATAAAGTTATTAGCATCGATTTGCTCCAATCTAATTCTGAAGGAATGATTCTCCTCAGTGAGCTTTTGAGATTCTTTTTTCATCTGGCAAATTCAACTTTTTAAGGCATTCTTCTCCTCATTTGCTTTTTCAGCCTCATTTGCCATTTGAGTTAGTCTATTTTTTAAGTTGTTATTTTCCTCAGTTAGACTGTTGACTCTCATTTCATAATTTTCTTGCATCATTCTCATTTCTCTTCCCAATTTTTCCTTCACTTCTCCTATCTGCTTCTTAAGGTCCTCTATAGCCTGTAACCAGCTCATATTTTTCTTGGAAGCTTTTGGTGCAGGAGTTCTGGCTTCCCTGTCTTCCTCCTGTTCCATGCTTTTATCTTTTTTGTCCCCAAAATAGGAGTCTAATGTTGGTTTTCTTTGCTTGGTTTGCTTCCTTTGCCTGGTCATGTCTTCATTCAATTACTTGAATTTTGGGCTTTTTGCCACAGTAGGACTCTGCCACCAGATGGGGGAGCTTTGTTCCAAATGCTGGGGTTTTCTCAGCTGCCAGAGGTATTAGTTGGGTGCCCTCTCTGAAGCTTCCGTGTGCACACCCCAGGATCTCCACCCTAGATTGCAATCCAGATCCAAGCAGGTTAAAGCAAGAGCGATTACCCCTCAGACTGGTTGCTTAGTCCCCCTACACTCAGCTGAAGCTGCCACATGGCAGCAGCTGTGCTGCAGCCCTCAGCAGCTTCTTGCCCTGGAGGCAAAAGCCAATGCACTCCCAACTACTGGACCTCAAAGTCCACAATGCACTGACCTCTCACTTTGTCCTTAGCATCTATGTGTTGATAATTCTGGATCGCCACAGCTGCTGGTGATCTGAAGTCCCTCTAGCCAGTGTTTGATGAGGCCCACCCTGGGGCAAAAACCTTGGGCTGGCAAAGGGCTGGGGTTGGCTCCCAGAGTGCTGAACTCTGTAGCTCCAAAGTTTGTTCAGAGTCCCCTTTTACATGGATTGGAGGTGGTGGGAGCAGGAACCTCATGGAGCTCCTGTTTCTACTCCTCCATCTTGACTCCACCCAGCATTTCAAATTTTTAAGAAAACGAATCTCCAAAGTCTTTTCATAAAATGGAAATTTATTATTAGAAAGGAATACAGGAATATCAGAAATTTTAGATTTGAAGGGATTTCAACAACCAGCTAGTCTAACCTATGTCTATCTATAAGGAATGTCTACCATGATTTAAGTGACATTAGTACATGGAGCCATTGACTGAAGAACTCAAAATAGGGGTAACCCACTGTATCCATCTCAAGTGATATCATTACATTTTTGGACAGTTCTAATTGCTGTAGATCCATAGGCCCAACATTAAACCTAAATGTGGTTCTTTACATCTTCTAACGATTGTTTCTGGTTTTGTTCTCTGTGAACTTTTCTCCCCATGACAACCCTTTAAATTCTTGAAAATACTTAGCATGTCTCCCCTAAGTCTTCTTTTCTTGAGACTAAGCTCATTCATCTGATCTTTATAAACCATAGACTTGCAGTCCTTCACCAGCACAGTTTCACTCTTTTGCAGTATATTACAGAGTTAGCATTCTCAAGGTGACTTTTTCAATTTTTTGTCAATCTTATTTTTTCCACTTAAATGGAAATGTCCTTACAGAGACCATTCCTAAGTCTCTGCATCAATGCCCCCCATAAATCCTAGTGATGTTTATTAAAGTTTTCTTTAATCATATAAGAATGAAAAGAGGGTCCTAAGGAAGTAGGAAAAGAGTTAGCTATATTTTATGAGAGGAAGGGGAACCATGTTGTTGTCATTACACATATTGTTGTTGCTTAGTCATTAACTTACACCTGATTCTTTGAGATCCCATTTGGGGTTTTCTTGGCAAAGATGCTGGAGTACTTTGCCATTTCCTTCTCCAGTTCATTTTATGGATGAGGAAACTGATGAAAACAAAGGTAAGTGGTTTTCCCAGGGTCACACAGCTAGTAAGTGTCAGAGGCCAGATTTGAACTCAGGAAGAGGAGTGTTCCTGACTCCAGGCCTGACACTTTTTTCACTGCAACACTTGGCTGACTGTTATCATATGGGTTTGTCTGTGTATATATATATGTGTGTGTGTGTGTATATGCATGTGAATATGTATTTGTATGTATACGTGTATATATGTATGTAGATGTGTGTATATATATTTTTTTTGGGGGGGGAAAGAAAAACACCAGAGGGCTTATTTTTAGGGGAGGGCTTATGTTGTCCTGCCTCAGCTCTCCTCCGCAGCACTGCTCTCAATGGCGCCAGCAAGCAAATCACTGGGGAAGAACAGGATGACGCGCTCACTGCTGAAGCTCTGATTGGATGCAGCTCAGAGCACAGTGTGTGTTTCACCCTGGGGGGGGGGGGACGGTGCATACAGAGGGTACCATAATGTAGCGTGTAGCGCAGGGGATCACCTTCACTACAGTAGCAATCTCAATAGGGCTTATTTTCAGGGGAGGGCTTATTTTAGAGGAATCTTACACAGTAAGGGGAGGGCTTATTTTCTGGATAGGTCTTATTATCGGGGAAACATGGTATATATATATATATACCCAATTGGTGGAGAACAGGTTTGTGTAGATCATAATGTAATACAAGTACCACTAATAATAACAGCCAAATTTCACATAGTGCCTAAAGCTTAAGACACACACACATACACACATGCACATGTACACACATTCACATTCACATATCATTTGATTTGGTCCTCAAAACTCTGGGTAAATGTTAGCATTTTATTTCCTCTCTTTGCAGATGAAGAAACAGACAGAGGTTTTGACTTGACCAGTCACAGAGTTACTAAATTACTGAGAGAATACAAACTCAGATCACTCTAAATTCCAAGTATAGCACTCTATCCCACTACACCATAGCTCAAACTAATTTGTAGTCCTTTAACTTCAATTACTTTGTATTGATCAAGCATTCCTTAGTGGGGGAGAGAGAAACAACTGTGGTTTAGGGTATCTGAAGAGTTTGATGTCACATGCTATTTTGTCATTAGGGTTACCATGACCTTCAGTTGTACCCATCAAATTGAAATATCCATCACTCATTTACATAAATGAAATAAATACATCAGTCATGTCATGGTCCTCTTGTAGACATACAGATGGTCTCTAAATGTCATCATATACTTCATATGTAAAATTGTAAGTTTTCTTAACTTACCACCACCTCAAAACAAAAACAAACAACAATAAAATCTTAGAACCCAGAAATTTGAAATTGCTGTACAATTCACATATGTGATATGAAATGTTTTTCTCTGACAGGAAGCTTATTGTATTTATTAGACATTTAAATAACATATGAATTATTTATTTATTCATCTATCCAAATCCACAATCTATATATCTGTATCTATCTATTACTATATTCACATCTCTCTATATATTTATGTGTGCATGCCTACACACACATAAAGATGTAAGATGGCTTTGAATATCTTAGCTATTTTTAACTTACTCTTATGACAGAATGCCATAAACTCTATTATAGTAGGTTATAAGTTCTCTTCAATTTTGTCAACAATTGCTGATAGCCACGTCAGTCTAAAGAAACTCCACTCTTTTCTTGACATGTATGAAACTATCTTGAAGTTCATCATTTTCAATTTCATAATGTATGATAGCCCTAAGGAATAGCACTTTCTTTCCTCAAGTGTTTAGATTGTGTTGATCTTTGCAAAGTACTTTACCTACATAGTAGGATGAATATCCTGGAATTCACATGCATATGAAAATATGAAAAGACCACAAGTCAAAGACTTTAGTCATATGGAGCATTAAAAAGAAAAAAAAAAGTGATCCTAGTTATTAGATAGAGACTACCAATATTCAAGTGAAATATCAGATGTGAAATGTACACATTTTAGATATAATTTTAAAAGTGTCAAGTTTTTAAAGATAAAAATTGAAGCAATAATTTATCTTGGCAGATACTGGCATTTACCTGCCTGAATTTGGGTGCCTTAAAAGACTTTCTCTTGAGACTTCCTCCAGGTCTACAGTTCTGCCAACTACTGTCCTCAAAAAGAAAAATAAAATAAAATAAACAAAGTTTTTTCCCCACTCTTTTAAGGACATATTGTGTGATAATGAGGTATAATATTATTTTGATACTTAGACATCTGTTCTCTTAAGAAAATTAGGAAATGACTATGTGTTAATTGAATATCTTCCCTCCACACATATTTCTACATGGTTTTCCTCTCAAATAAACACACACACACACAAACACACACCTCTTTATTGTTTAGGGTGCTCTTAAATCTGGTGCTATAATCTATAGAGACCACAATCATTGGCACTCTCTTGACAGTCCCCTTGTATCTTGGTCATCTAGTTTAACCTCCAAACATTTTCAGGAACCCCATTTGTCACTTCAGGTGGCTTGCCTAGTATCATGGGATTTCCACACTTTCCATAGCTATCTTCAGATGCAGAATAACAAAGTTTTAGCTTATGGTTGTTGAGAATATGACCATTGCCTATACTAGAATACTGGGAAATTTCTGAGAGCTGTTCTCTCTCTTTTTTATGTCTCATATGTGGCTATCTAGTTACATTTATGATTTAAATTAAAGAGCTATTTGGTACTTTTTCTTAGTATAATAGGGTTTAGAACAAGAAAGAACTTTATACAATAATTTAGTTCACTCCCCTCATTTAACACAAAATTAAGGCTCGTGATGGTTGCGACATGTCCCAAATGATGAAGTTACATAGCAGAAAAGAAACTCAAATTTATTTCTCCTGATGCTAAAGACAGGGATTTTTCTATTATGCCATGCAATGGTATTGATGTTGTTATTGTTCATACTTGGTTTTTGAAGCAAACCAATGACATGATGGGTAATGTCTTGATTAAGGAGTGAACTGGATTTAAGTGAGGCAGAGTTGCACAAAGTCACCAGCCTCATTATCTTTTCTTGAGTCATTCTGAGACTTCCTGAGTGTCAGATGAAGATCAAAGATGGATGAACATACCTGAAAAGGACTTGGTAAGCCATTATGCCAGAGGGTTTAATCCTCCCTCAACATCCCATACACCCCAATGGTGTTGATAAACATTCTGTAACATCTGAATATGACATTTGTAGCATTTGCAGATTACATGAACTTTATAAGGATTAATACAATCTTGCCAGTCTTTTAATGTTTTGGTGCTGATATTATACTCTCTGCTAGTACCCCAAAGGACTTAATTCTATCCAAGTCTTTTCTTTGATCTACATATCAGGGGAAAATAGAAAATGTTTCTTACTGTTATATCTTCACCATCAAATCTCTAATTCTGATTTGCTCACATCAGAGGTATGAAGGGTGTTTTCATGGAGATAATCTCTCTCATTTCTTTTGGATGAGGCTTCCAAATAGAGCTTCAAAAAGTTTCAAAGTGTCATTTCTTCCAAAACAGTTCTCTAATGTTTTCTGTCAGTTTTCCACTTCAAATTGAAAGAAGACTTCAGTATTTATGGTGTCCGTTGCAAAAATAGACAGAAAGAAATCCAAGGATGGAAGTCATGACTGGTATGTTGATTTGGGGGTATGATTTTAATTATCAGAAATATATATATATATATATATATATATACACATATTATACACATCAGAGAGATTTATAATTGGTAGAGCAAGTGGGCCAGTTGTGCAAGAAGGAAAAGAATGCAATAAATTAAAAGAATAATATAATATATTGTAACACAATACATTATCACAATATAATAACATGTAATTTAATATAATATATATTGAATACCTACAAGGTATTTACTGTGCTAAGCACCCGGGATGCAAATAAGAAAGACATTTCTTGCTTTCAAGGAGGTGATAATATCATGATCCAAGGGGGAAGACAATAAGTAAAAAAGAAGCTGAAGTCAGGGCAGGGCAGAGGATCCATGGTGAAGGGTCATGATAATGATGGTGGAGTCAAAACCAGGCAAAGCAGCTGGTGGCAAAGGAAGAGCTGACTGGGATTCTAAGCCCTCTAAAAGGGAGGTGTTGTGAGAAGGTTTGACTGAAGCCCACTCCATGATCACAAGTTTGCTGGTGAGGCAGAGAAGATGATGTGTAGTTGAAGTGAGACAGAGCAGCTGGTGGCAACTGAAGAATAATCAAGAGACTGCCTATATTTTCCACTGTTATCTATACAGCATCATGAGATGTAGAGGTAGGTCCCCCCACACATAGTAAATACTATATAGATCTTAGTTACTATACTATTGCTCCTCATCTTCCTCCTCCTCCTCTTTCTCCTCCTTCTACTGCTGCTACCACTGCTACTGACATCATTATTATCAAAAAACCATTGCTAATCTATTTAAATTGAGCAAGTAAAAGTTGTATAGATTGCCAAAATCACACTAGTTTAGCCTTTAGTTTTCTGCTTAAAGCTGTTCTGAGACCAGTTAAATTTTTTTCCCTTACTCAGTGAAAATGCTGGCTAGATTTTAGACTGATGGAAGGTATCATGGCAGGGTTTTCTGAAGGGGACTTAAATTATTAAAAAAAATAGAATACATTCAATTATAACTCAGAAGGGAGGGAAATAAAATAAAGATTCTATGGAGCAAAGGTTTGAACTGGACTTAATTAGTATAGAAAACTTAATGCATGCTTATTTACTTTAATTAGTCTATTAGGTGATATTTTGTGGAAGGAATAAAGCTTGGCCACTTTCCAAAATATATCAAAAGGTTCCATAATGGATAAATAGACTTCTTTGTCTTCCAGAGTGTTAATACATAATGACCTTACATTGGCTTCTTTTTTTTCCTCTTCTTACATACACACAGACACACACACAGACACACAACAGTTACGGTCACCATCGCTATTACAGTGTATATTTTGCTTTAGTTTACAACATATACATTGGATATGCCAAAGCAGAAAGTTCATTTTTAGATATCTGTAATGGTGGGGGGTGTAGGTGGGGGGAGAGTCTGATAACATATATAAATTCCTTGCAAATAGTGGAAGTTAAAAGACAATCATTAATTATAGAAAAGTATTAGTATGGGGAATTCCCAGGTGAGGAAACTCCCTTTACCACTGTGTAGCAGAGCCTCCTCTGCATCATCGAATGTAGAGAGCTGTCTAGGACACTGAGAGATTAAATAAACTGCCCAGAGACACAGATAGAATGTGAAGAAGGTGAGACTAGAACCTAGACCCTCATGGCAATGTGGTATAATGGATAAAGAGTTGACCTCTCAAAAGGAAGAATAATTTTATTAGGTATTAATAATTATATAGAATATTTATTCCCCTTATTATGAACTATATGTACAGGCATTTCTTTATCAACTTCCTTCATTCTGAACTCAGTTCTTGGGTTGTGAATTTATGGCACACAACCTTATGGAACCCTTCCTACATACATGTGTTGGTTGAAACTGAAAAGCCATATATATTTTAAAATGGTTATTCATTCCAGAAACAGTTGAGAAGCATTCAAGAAAACTAAGAACCTACTTTTGTATTAAGCACTGGGATAAAAAGGAGAAAGAAAAGAAAAGATGTTTACTGGAATAAAGGGGTGTGTTAGATTGCCTCCTAAATAGTTCTCCGATGTTTTCAGACAGTTTTTCACTTCAAATCGAAAGAAGACTCCAGTGGGATGGTATCCAATGCAAAAATAGTTCAGGCTGAAGAAAATGTGACACATGAATGTAATGAAATATTTTGGCACCATAATAAAGGACAGAAGAGATATTTTCAGAGAATCCTAGATAGAATGGATTGACACAGTAGAGTGAGGAGAAGTACAAGAACAGTTGCTACAAGGAGACCAATGTTAAAAACAAAGTTTTGAAATATTTAAGGATTCAAAGCAATGCAATGACCAAGAAAATCTTTAGCAAACTCATGTAATATGCTACACACCTCTGATGATTGACCTGATACAAGAGAAAATGAATAAACTTTTGGATATGACAATTACATGGATTTGGATTGCTTAACTCTACTCACTTGTTACAAGAGTTTGTGTTTTCTTTCTCTATTTTTTAATGAAGTAAAAGAATGAAGACAAAGAACAATGTAATTGTAAAGAAAGAGGACCACTGTAACATTTTTTGATGCACAGAAGGAAACAGAAGAAACTTGCAAAGGAATCACAAATAAATAGGATAATTTTAAAAATAGTGTATAGAATTTAATATAAGCTTTATAAAAATGGTATGAATTGGGACAGCTAGGTGGCACAGTGAATAGAGCACCAGCCCTGGAGTCAGGACGACCTGAATTCAAATCCGGCCTCAGACACTTATCACTTACTAGCTGTGTAACCTTGGGCAAGTCACAACCCCAATTGCCCTGCTTTCCCTTCTGCAAAAATAATAATAATTATTATTATTATTTTTAAATGGTATGAATTGGAGACTTAAGAAGCATCCACATGGAAACTTCATTCTGTTTTGCTACATATATGCAAATGTTCTTTTTGGATATTTAATATATGAATATATATATATATATATATATTTTTTTTTTTTAAATCTGTATCTCCATACTGATTTTTGGTATATAATCCTGAGTTCTAATACTGTTGGTACAGAATCAATAAAAGTAATAAAACTAAACATTACAACAGAAATAAAAGTACACTAGGAAATATTTACTAATTGGCTTTAAACTCATAGTCTGTCCCAAAAATCTTCAGGACACACACACACACACATGCATATATACATATATGTATATAGTGTATGTATAAACACAGGCATAAACACACATACATACAAATTCAGACACATACATATACAAATATAGATCTGTGTATATGTATATATTTGTGTGTCTGGGAGATCTAGGAAATGCACATTTTTGGTACTTAGTCTCTGTGACCCTTCTGCACAGAGAGCAAAGCATGAGAGATTATAAAATACAATGCAAAGTTGATGCTTGATTCCAATTTCCAGCAGTACTGATCATAAGATGAATACTCAAGAATACTGCAGGAATAATTCTGCAACCAAAAATTCTCCCAATATAGGATGCAGGCTCAGAATTCAGTATAAATGGAAACTTCTGAAGGTCAGTGATTTCTTCCCCCCCCTTCCTTGTGGACTGTTGTTTCCTACTAATTCTCAGACTGGTAAAATGACTGCTTGTGGTACTTGAGATGTATAGGCAATGACAGGCTAAATAGAAAGAGAAACTGTCTAGAATCTTTTCCCCATCTTGCCACCCCCCCCCATTATTTTTAACCTTCAGGTTCTCTTCCAATAGCTGAGAGCTACGTAACATCCTTTCTGTTCTTTTAGCTCTTTTTATCCTTAGCATATATGGAAAGGACCAACTAAAAACATTAGGGTACAATGGTGAAAGGGGAATTGACATTCAACCCACATGCTAAATAGAAAAGCTTGCAGGAAAAAAAAATAATGCTAGTATCATTAAAGTCATAGGTAAATTATGCATTCATTTTGGGGACAAATTCTTGAGGCAAAGATCTGACCAGTGTAAAACAAACAATAAAAAACACACATACACATAAATATACCCATACCCATAAATAAACAAATGGGGCAGATGAATAAATGAATGACTGAGGGCATGGATGGATGAATGGATGAGTGGTGGTACTCTGCCCTGGCCAGTTTAAGTTAATTTCTTCTAATACCATCATGATACTGCTAACTCACACCTTGATTGACAGCACCTTCCTCATCTTCCTTTCTCTTCTGATTGGAGGACTGGAGAGTGGCGTGCCAAACTCATCCCAATGCCTTCCTTTATGGAGGCAGAGACTGAACTTTTGGGCTCATTCCATTGCGCATGGTTTCAGCTGCGCAGAGTGAGATGCCCTTGTGCAGAGTACTCCCTGGCCTCCCCACTTTCCTGGCTCCCTTTGTGCGCTCTTGATCCTTCCTTAGATTTTAAGTTCGTTGAGGGTGGGAACTGTCTTATTATTAATTATATCCCCAACATCTAGCACCATGTTTGGCACATAGTGGATGCTCGTTAATGTGTGTATGTATGAACATACTTATGTGTATACATGCACACAGTGCATATAGACACAATAAACACACACGTATAATATGTATATATATATATCATATACACATATTTATCTACACACATAACAAACATATGTGTATATGTTATACATAACTGAATTCATGTTGAAGCTTTGAAAACATTGCCTTCTTTACTCTCTATTCTACAGGCACTCATGTCTATGGCAGGAGGAATGCTAACAAATAGGGGAAAAGGGTTAAAATGCCATGATTCATGCCAAGGAGATATTTGTAGGGTTGTAATCTGTAAATTTGCATATGTTTTTTTTATTAATTTTTTAAATTTCATTATCCTGTCACTAGGGGGCAGTTTTGCTGCATAGTTCCATCTTCTTACTGACATATCGACATGTATTTTGGGGTCAACTAGTTAAAAGAACAGAAAATGTGTGGGTTGGCCCCAAATCATTCTCTCCTCTTGTATTTGAAGGTGAAGTCCATTTTCTTAATGTATTCCTTTAGCAACATTAGTGTATTTACATTTTTGTATTTTTCTTCACCATAAGATTGCATTTCCCAAGAGGGCAAAATAAATGTTTCTTGTCTTATAGTTTTGTAACACACAATCCAGTATGTGAAATTTTACTCAATCACTGAGAAATCATTTTTAAAGAATAATTCATCCTATGTTTTGGTTACTTGGGGAAGATCCCCCACCCTATTCCATTCCAAAACTATTTTGTAATTTGATGAATTTTGTCCATTAATGTCCTTGAGTCTTTTGCCCTTTGCAAAGAATTTCAATGAGAATGATATTAAAAGACCCATTCCTTTTTGCACCTTCTCAAGATTGGGGTTAATTCTAAGAGAGGGGGGAAAAAAGCCCATTTTCACATGGAGGATGCAAGTAAGTTCATGTTTAAAGGTATTTCTGTATCTATGGACCACACAAAAGCCTTTTAAAAAAACTCTCTGGAGTTATAATTCTTTGCATAGTCCTTCAAATGTGTTTTGTTGTAACCTCATACAGTTTTGGTGTAATGGCCTTTATCTTTCAAAATTAATCTCTCCAATTAAAGATCATTTCCCTTTTATATAGTGAGATGAAGAGTAGAATGTCCACATTTTTTTTCTCAGTTTTAATTTTTTTTTCATGATGGCACAACAATTTTCTTAGTAACTATCTCTCATTCCTAGATTCCAAATTTATATCCTAACACTATATTTATATCAATAATTTTATTGCAACAATTAAAATGTCCCCAAACAAGACAACTATATCATAGTAGTAAAAAGTTGGGAGGTGGTATGATAGTCTTTGGAGTCAAGGAAGAGTGAATGAATGAACGAACAAATGGATGGATTTTATATGCTTATTATGTGCAAAGAAATGCTAAGCATCAGGTATACAAATGGAAAAGTAAAACAGTCCTTGCTTTCAATTAGTTCATATTCTTGAATTATACCTTCTTATCTCTTCTGTCACAGCTAACATTGTAATATAGGCTTTCATCATCTCATGCTAGATTATTTTAGTTCTTGTTGGGTCTGCCTGCCTCAAGTCTCTCTCCACACCAATCCATCCTTAATTGAGGCACTAAAGTGATCTTCCTAAAGCATAGCTCTGATCTTGTCACCTTCCTGCCCTACTCTATAAACTCCAAATTCTCCATATTACCTCCAGGAGCAAATACAAAATATTCTCTTTGTCTTTAAAAGTTCTTCAGAGCCTACTGTTTGGCTACCTTTTCAGCTCTACACACACATGTGTATGTGTATATACATACATACACATATATTTGACACATATCATATTTGCTACAAGTATAATTATTCCCATTCGACAAATGAGGAAATGGGGAAACAGACACTGAATGACAAAATATTGGTTCAAGATCAGAAAGTTTGGTGAAATAAAGACTCAAACCAAGGTCTACTACCTGTGCAATTCTTCCTTTCAATTTTTAATTGGCCAATTGACTTGTATGCTCTATTCAAGTTATTAAATATCAAACTTCAAATGCATGAGAAGAAAAAATTACTTTAAGCCTTTTCTATGGGGTTCTCAATTTTACTTTCCTTTTGTTTAAGAGGAAAACATAAAACCAAGGAGCCCAGAAGTACAACTCATCGCAGTCTGATTGTTAAGGGTTTGGATCCAGCCTCTAACTAGAGATTTTTCTAGGTACTTTTTTTTATAGGCACAATAAAGCTTCTATTTAACCTTCAAAGAAAAGGCTAATCTGGGGATAGGTTTCAGAATATGGGAGGAAGGGAAAGGTGGTTATTTCATCAACAAAATGTTTGAACTCTGTCTGCTTTGGACAGATAAGAACATATTTCCTACTATTGTAATAAGTGTGATTTGGTTTGGACATTAAGAAGAATGTCCTCATTTTTAATGTGGAGACAATGATACCTATTATCATGGCAGGTTATAGAATCTATCGTGCAAGATATTTCTCAGCAGTAAATCTAGCAAAGACTTTCTGGAATGGTTTAGTTGAAAAACAGGCTCAGGACTGGGGATCCTGAAACTGGAATGGCCTTGCCTAATGACTTATACTGTGCTGCCTGCAGTGGGTAGATGAGTCAAATGTCCTGAGAGTTGGTGAACTTCTGGAAAAATTCCAAGTAACATATCCATCAATAGTTATTGAGCACCTCATTTAAAAGAAGGGTGGAAATCTCCAGTTTAAGGGGTTAGGATTTTGATGAGACATTTGGGTCAGTTACTTTTACTATCTGTGATAGTTCAGTAGAGCCATAATTTTAGAACGAGATTTATCCTTAGCAATCATCCAATCACCTCATTTTAATAGAAAAGGAAAGTGAGTCTGAGCAAGGGTAGCTGGCTCACCCAAGTTCACAAATGAGTGATTAGGATTTGAACACATGTCTTCTGACTCTACACCTAGTGCTTTTTCTAATCCAACTTGAAAACTCAGGGGAACAAATGGCATCCTCTTCAATGCCTAGCACAGAGCCTGGCACATAGTAGGTTCTTAATAAATATGTATTGATTGATTGAAGAGGAAGAGTGACTTTTCCTAGGGTAAACCCAATAACACTTTGTTGAGATGAAGGACATGACCTTTTTTCATTTGTTGAGAGAATGAATCGATTGACCCGGAATGTTTAGAATTAACTGAATACTTTATATATGATTTGAATACACAGACATCACAAAGACACACACGACACAGATACATATACATGTCATACACATGTATGCACACACAAGTACACTATGTGCCCCAGTAGAATGCTAGTTTCTTCAGGTAAAAGATTGTTTTCTTTTTGTCTTTTTATCCCCACTATGTAAGAATAGTGCCTGCTACATAGCAGGCATGTAATTAATGTTTGATTAATTGATTGATGAGTTTTGTAATTTATTCTCTTGTTGGTCAATCATTATGTTGTACCAGACCTATTACAAAGAGAGGATTACTTGTATAAAAGGCCTATTCTTGTGGGATACAGTTAATCATTACAATAATCTTAACATCCCTGATGAGAAAGAGAGGCAGAGAGAGAGACAGAGAAACAGAGACAGAAAGACAGAGAGACAGAGAAAGAGAGACAATGGCAGAGAGTGAGAGAGACAAAGACAGAGAAATAGGTTAAAACAGTGGATCCTTAGTGAAATGAACATGAGCCAGATTGAAGCGGAGTTAAGAGAAGACCTGTGGTCGAGGTTGTGTTTGGAGCATGCGGCCGCTGGAAAGTCCATGAATCTAAGCTCCCGAGAGTAAGAAGAGCTTTATTCTTTGTTTTTGTATTCTCATCACGGTACATAGTAGGCACTTAATAAATGCTTGCTGATTAACTACCCAATCATCTTCCCCTTCCCTCCTCAACCACTAGTGACTTCCTCAAGGTAGATGTATGTTGTTGTCTGAGTGGAAAATTCCTTGGCCTCAAATTCATGGCCAAAGTTTCCCAGAGAAAATGACATAATTTCTATGTTCAAAATGTGGCAGCCAATCTCTCACTCTGGTTAGATTAATCGGCTCACTAACACCGAACAGACCATCCCATGCCTCTCACAATTTATTTCTCTTCCATAGTGTTCCCTTTTCTGTCACAAAAATTGGGACACAGCTCATATTTCACTCTTTCCATAGAACCATCCCTGAAACACATCAATCCATTTTGCCTTTAAATTCTTAATATTTAATGTCTGTACCAATTTGGGAAGGGAGAGAGGTAGGGATGGGACACTTAATAATAGACTGCATTTTAATATAGTCTATATTTTTATTGCTTAATATTTTTTTATTAAATGACTTATTTAATGATGTATTTAATGATTTATGTCTGTGTCTTTTATCTTCAACTAGGCTTCAAAATTGAGATGAAGTCAATATAATAATATTCTTTAAGTTTCTTATTATGATGACAGTTAAGGTTTTGAATTAGCAAACATGTAGTCGTTTTTTTGTTTGCTTATTTTGTTTTTAAAAGTTTTGTGACCTCATGTAATTACTGTACTCTGATGTTCATTGACTTGTCAATAAATAACAATATTAAATATTATTTGCAAGTTACTTTAGATGTGATGTTAAATATGTATGAGTAATAACTTAGATCTTTTTAATGATATTTGAAACTCATAATTAAAATGCGAATGATTTGTAGAATAAATACATGAAGAAATATTTAAATTAAAAGTAACAAGGTAACTTTAGGGTGTCCTTATCTTTGCTAATATTTTTCTTCATTTCTGTTTCTCTAAGTTAGGCACTTACATCCCCCAAATAAGACAATATTTACAAAAACCTTAGCACAGACCTTGGCATATAGTAGTTTCTTAATAAATATTTTGTGTCTCCTCCTAGCCCCCACTCACAGATCAGAAGCTAAATAGAATCTCGAATCTTGAAGATCCTGACTCCCCCCCGCCCCCGCCCCCGTGTTCCTTGTAGGCACTAACCTGAGGCAGGCAGTCTTTTGTTGAAGGCTTACACATGCTGCTTAGATGTAAGCTTGAACAACTCCAACATGTCAAGCTTTCATTTCTGCAATCTAAGTACTTAGCCTCTTACTAGCATACACACGTGGAATGTCTTAGTGGTAATGAACCTCAGAGGTGATCGATCAATGAATAAGTCAATTAAGCATTTATTCAATACTTACAATGTTCCACACCCTTTGCTACTTTAGTCTGCCTCCTTAGGAATCCCTGCCATGAGAGAGAGGTTCTATACTATAGGGAAGGGTGTGCTGGTAAATGGTGACAAGTGACTCCACACTTTTAAGTCCATGTCACACTTTTAAGTTAATCTGCATTATAAATATTTCCTCCGTTCTTTTCTTAAGTAAAGATAACAGCAATAACAACAACAAACAACAAGCCAAGCCTTGATTAGTAATATTTATAAATGTTGTAGTGTAAATCCTCCCAATCAAAATTTAACCATCAGCTTTCCAGAGCCTTTTAGAGCTGGTTCCAGCCCATCCCTGGTTATCGGGGAAATCAGGTTCAATTTAGCATCATGTGTCCTGTGAAAAAACATGTTGAGTTGCTGTTGATAGTTTGTTGTGTGCTTTTTTCCCCTGTTTGTTATTTTCACAACATGAGGCAAGTCAACTGGTCCTCCTGGCCTTCATTTTCTGGTTCCTAAAATATAAAGGCAGACTAAATGATTCATGAGTTCTAAACAATCATAAAAAATGTGTAGCATTTATATCGGAAAGATCTACATCTTACCTCATTTGGTCCTTACAACAGCCCCCTGAGAGCTAGATGCTATTGTTTTCTTCCTTTTAACAAATGAGGCAGACATAGGTCAAGTAACATTCCAGAGATGAGCAGGGCTAGTGGCTGTGAACTCTTGTCTTCTTGACTATGAGTCCAGGCTCTAACACTGTGTACCCTGGCTACTCCATCTCACAAAATCACCTCTTCCTTTTAAATATCCTGGAGAATTAAGGCACATTAAGAATAATCTATAGAATTTATACAAACATATTGTAAACAGACACCGAGTATTTTTCCCAGACCCCCACCACACCTCACACAGGGCTGTGTTCTCAGCAGATGCTAATAAATATTTATTGAATGAATCTATTCCTTCTAGATTGCCAGCAGGGAGCTGCTTACTCTCCCAAGGTCAGCAGCAGTAGGCTAATGATATTCCATATGTGGTTTATGCTTATCTTAAGATGTATGTTAGCTGTGCTTATTTGGGTTTGTCAGAAACCAGATGGGAAGGTAGATTGAAAGCTTTGGCTGACTCTTCAAACTCCTTTCTACCTGCAGGCTACCCAGGAAGAACTGGTTAAGTGATATGAGAAGATTTGCTCTGTGTACTCATTAGTCTATGCCCCTCCTCCATTTTAGCAAGGGAATAACTCATGTCTAGAGAATGGAGTTGGGGAATGGAGTCTACTATTTGAGACTTTATTGGGGGTTATTCATTTGGGAAAGGAAGCTTGCACTCCTATTAAAAGCTATGGCAATGACTATGACAGAGTATCATTTGTTGAACTCAGTTATTACTTTAATGATCTTTTTTCCCTAAAGGGAGCGAATGACTTTATTTTGTAAATAAGAAACCTATAATAGTTTTTACATTAAATAATATAATATTCACTTTCCTACATCCCCAAGTTTGTAAATAAGGGATCATTATTTTCTACATTTCATTATATGTATAATTCCCTCAAAACAGTAAATTGTTACTTTTTATTTTGGGCCAGGATACTCTGTTCATCTTCCAGTCAAATTAAAAAAAAATTACTGAACATTTACATCAATTTCACCAATTAAGGTATTATTAGTGACTTTGGGGAGTTACTCAACTCTTCTTAAATTGTAAGGTCCCTGAGAATAGGGATGAAGTTTTCGAGTTTTCTAACATCGCACACAACTCAAGAGGTTCTATTTAAGTTCTCAGATAAAAGAAAAATATTCTGACTATCCCTCAAGAATTTATATATTTGCAAAAAACAAAGACAAAACAAAACAAAACAAAAACCTCATAATCTCCATATTTTTGTTATCTAACCACACTACCCAAAATTTGTGATGAAATTAAACAAGCATAAAAATTTAAAAATAGAAAGGAAAGAAAACAGATCCAATATATAGAAACTATCTTTCCCCCACCAGAAAAGTGGAGGAAAGTTGATGTTTGTATCATTTCAGGGAACAGGTACATCATGAGATCAAAAAAACAACTGAGAACTGCAATATACCTTATTTGTACATATTCTTATGTGTCCTTAAGACACCAGGGTTGTGAAAAGGAAAACAAAACTGAACGATTTTCTTCATAGAGGAGACATAATTCATGTGAAGTTAAAATCAGGGACTAGCATAATATGTTTGTACTTCTACTCAGTCT
Source organism: Petaurus breviceps papuanus (assembly GCF_028583685.1). Classification (NCBI taxonomy): domain Eukaryota; kingdom Metazoa; phylum Chordata; class Mammalia; order Diprotodontia; family Petauridae; genus Petaurus; species Petaurus breviceps. The sequence continues at coordinate 22,552,493 of NW_027185759.1, forward strand.
AAAAAGACCAGAGTGGTCATTATGATTTAAAAAAGCCTAAAGTAGAAAGAAATAACAGGGGAGAAAATCAGGGAACTTACAAATATGCTTAAAGGATTTTTAATTGTTTTATTTTTACAAATAATGTCAAAGTTATTAAAATATATACTTTTAATGGCAGAGTATCGAATTACTAAGAGGAAAAGCTAAATCAATTCCCCAAAGACCTAGATTATAAGACTCTAATTAGAGATAACTTCATTATACTTCTTGTAGACAGGCAAATTGATAAACATATTTTAAAATATATTTTATATATATATATATAATATGTTGGAAAATTCAGATGTGCTAGATATTTAGCAAATATTGAAAAGAAGTATTAAGGAGCATACTAATATCTCAGTATGAATAGAACGATTACAAAATTGATCATCTCTTAGAGTATAATGGACAAAAAAGACAAAAAATTAGATGTATAATTTAGATACCATAAAGCAAGCAAACTATCAATGTGAATGAAAGAAACTGAAATTTGAAAAGTTAGACATGTTATCCTAAATAATGAGTTAGGCCAAGAAAAATAATAATAAAATAATTTGAAAGAGAATGTTATTGTATTGAACAATATAGTAAAACTTATGAGATACAGCAGATTTCTTGTTCAGTTGTTTCAATTATATCTAACTCTCTGTGACCATATATGGGGTTTTCTTGGAAAAGACACTGGAGTGGTTTGCCATTTCCTTCTCCGCCTTGCTTGCAAGAAGAGGACTGAATTTGAAGACAAAGGGTCTGAATTCTAATTCTCTTTGTTGATTATTATATTTCTTACTGAATGAGATTACCTCTCAATGTTCTTCTACTGTGAATCTATGAATTTCATGCAAGGCTTAACACCTCTTCCCCTGACTTAATTAAGGGCAAATTATGCCTATAGTATTTAACTTTATTTTCCTGTCTGGCAAGTAGGTAATTATGTAGTCTATTCCCAATGCACCACAAAACAAGAAAAATAAAACCCACAGAGAAAAGTAAACAGAGAGACAAACTAACAGCATACATGCTTGGAGCCAATTTCTCGAGTGCCTTCTTTAGATAGTGTTGCTATCAGATATTTTTTGTCCTTTGAAATGTAGGACAAAACTGATTGACCTAGACTTTTGACTTGATCTCTGAATTCCTGTGTCTTTGGATTCAGCCCACCAGATGGCTGAGTTGTTTTCTATTCTGGTCAGAGTCCTCTTGTGTAGGTAGAATCTGGTACTTCTAGGTATTTTAGTAATTTCTTTTTGAACTGGGGAGTGCTTTCATTGTATATTTCTTTCTATCATCCCTTACATCTTTCTTCTTTCTCTTTTCCTCTGCTCTTCTATTCTTTGGGGGGAACAGTTTAAGGGGGAATCTTTAGTAAAAACCAATAAGAAATAGATTGAGGGAGAGAAAGTAAACTCTCAGTTCCTTTCTTTTCTTTTTTTTTTCTTTTCCTTTTTTTTTTTAAAGCAATTAGGGTTAAGTAACTTGCCCAAGGTTACACACAAGGCTAGTTATTTTGTGTGGGTGTTAAGTATCTGAGGCCAGACCAATCCTGAGTCCTCCCCACACTGGGGCTGGCACTTTTACTCACTGCACCACCTAGCCACCCCAGTTCCTTTATTTTCTTTGCTTTGATCAATGCTGTTGTGTATATTGATAGATTTGTACTATGTATGTCACCATTTTTCCAAGATAATTTCAGAGTTTACTCTGGTTATAAACACTGCTGATTTTCTGTATTTAACTATTGCAGTAAGTTATTGAATCTTGGGAAAGTTGTAGAGTGAATGCTAAGGAAGGGATTTAGGAAAAACAGGAAAAGAACAAACACAATGGCTTATTCTTCCTGGTCTCCCTCCCTTCCTTCTTTCCTCCCTGCCTTCCATCACTCTACATGAGTGTATAAGTTTATAGACCTACTGAATATATATATATATATATATATATATATATCCCATAGCAGTAATAATAATAACTAATAATTATTATGTTTTAAGGTTTACAAAGAACTTTACTTATCTCATTTGATCTTCATTTTAACTGTATGATGTAGATGCTATTATTACTTCCATTTAAAGGATGAAAAAATATGGGTAAGAAGTTAATGACTTGCCCAGGGTCACAAAATGGCATTAAATGTCCAAGCTGTTTCCTGTGGACTCTCCTAGGCTAGCTCTCTCCTCATTAGACCACCCAGATTGTTACAAAGAAGAATGTGGAACAATAGACTTGGAATCAAGGGCACCTCAATTTTGATTTGCCTCTGATGTTTACTAGCTATGAGGTCATGAATTATTACTATAAGCTCTCTGAAAGTTAAGCAATTTACAAAGACTCTCAAGGTAAAGAATGGTTGTGACCTATATCACTAGAATAAACTCCAACATTGATGAAATCACAGCTTTTTGGCATATTGAAGTATATATTCTATTGGTACACAGAATCATAGTTAGAAGAAATCTCAGAGGTCACCTAGTTGAACCACTCTCTGGCCAACACAGAAGATCTTAAAAACTTCATTTAAAATCCTGCAAGGATCTACTTTGGATACCTTGATTAAAAAAAAAAAAGAAAGCTTTTATTTAGTATTTTTTCTTTCTAAATCACCCACATTCCTCCTGTACCCCTGCTCTTCATTTCTCAGAAAGTCATGATGAAAAACAAATAAGTTAATTAAAAACACTTTCCTTAGCATCTTCAAAGGAGTATGTGTGTGTGTGTGGGGGGAGGTTATCGTGGTGGTGGTAAGGTATGAGGGGAATGTCTTTTCATAACTCTTCTTTGGTACCAAGTTCATTCTTTCAAATTTTCGACATTTGATTTAGATTCTTTTGGTTTTATTTCTGATTGGACATTTTTGTAGTGACGGTATATATTGTTTACTTGGTACAACTTACTTCACTTGTCATAAATTCATGTAAGTTTTTGCCCTCTTCTTTTCATTCATTATACTCATCATATCTCATAACAAAGTGACATTCCATTTACATAAGACAATATTTAAGCCGATCCTCCAGTTGATGAGCATTCAATTTTTTTTAGCTCTTTGCTTTTACACATACAAAAAAAAGTGCTAGGGGTGGCCAGGTAGCACAATGAGTAAGAGCACCGGATCCAGTGTTGGGATGACCTGGAGATCGAATCCTGGGCTCAGATACTCAGCACCCACCCAGAAATAACTGGCCGTGTAACCTTGAGCAAGTTACTTAACCCCAATTACTTTAAAAATAAAAAATAAAAAAGTGCTACTATAAATATTTTGAGATTCATGGAGACCTCTCTGAAGGTCACTAAAGGAGAGCCTATGGGTCAAAGCATACAGATATTTTAGCTACATTATTTGTATAATTACAAATTACTTTACATAATGGTTGTACTAACTCATAGTTATACCAATAATACATAAATCCTCCTATCTTTTCACATTCCTTCCATTATTCATTTTCCCTGTCTTCTGTCATCTTTGCCAATTTGCTGATTATAAGGTAACATTTCAAGGAAGGCTGTTTTGATTTGCCTTACTGCTATTATTAGTCACCGAAAATATCATTTTATATTGTTATACCCTTCGGAGTATTATGTGTCAATATTCTTTTTTTTTTTTGGAGGGCAATTGGGTTTAAGTGACTTGCCTAAAGTCACATGGCTAGTTTTGTGTTAAGTTTCTGAAGCCAAATTTGAACTTGTTCCTCCTGACTCCAGGGCTGGTGCTCTATTCACTATGCCACCTAGCCACCCCAATTTTCTTTAATCATTTATTTCTTTGGTAGGAGCATTTGGTCTTGATCTTCTAGCTGTCATTAGTTGGCAATATATCTTAGAATATAAACCCTTATCTTTGAAATTTGACACTAAGCTTTTTCTTTTCCTATTTGGTTACTTCTCTTCTTATGGTAAATGCATGAATATTTTTGAAGTTTTCATTTTAATATGATCATTTTTATAATTGCTTCCATCCCTTGTTTAGTTAAGACTCCCTACCTATGGTTGTCAAAGATAAATGATTAGCTTGTTTTCTATTTTGCATGTTATGATCCTTAATTTAATTGACTCTCCATTTTTAATGTGTTCTTTATTAAGCAATGTGCATTTTTTTAGTTTTATTGAACACTGTTGTTCCATTAATTTTGATTCACCCTTGTCTATTACATTCCACTGATCTACTTCACTAGCTTTGAAGTCAGCACAAAATGGTTGATACCTGCTACTTTATAAAATATTTCAGGGTCTGGAAGTGTTACCCTTTTTCTATCCCTTTTCATTATTTCCCTTGATATTATTTTATAGAATTAGGTTTAAGTGTCCTTTGATAGTATTATTAGCATAACATTAAAACTATAAATTAACTTTGGTGTTATTAGCACTTTTATTATATTGACACAGACTAGCCATGAGGACTGAATATTACTTCAACCTTAAAAGTTATTGCTCCTTTTTAAAGGGAGGCTTTATATATAAGCCTATACATGCAATAAATATGCATTGGTAGACTTACTCCCAATTGTTTTATGTATTTTATGGTACTTTTACTATGGTGGGATTATAACTTACCAATAGGATTCTCTCGTTATTATTAAATATTATTTACTTATGAGATTATTATTTCTAGTTTTGACATTTGGATTCAGTTATTATATAGAAATGCTATTATTTTTGTAGGTTTATTCTGAATCTTGAATAATTGCTGAAACTATTGTCCCAATTAGTTTCTTTTCTGATTTAAAAAAAAAAGTAAACCATCATTTCATCAGAAAATAGGGATTTTAAAAATCTTTTTCTTTGTCTATTTTTATACTTTATTTCTTTTGTCATCACTATTGCTAAGATTTTTTGAATTCTATCATATAAAGATAAGAAAAATAAGAACACTTGTCTTATTTACCTATTGTCTGTGAGTTTCTAATGTTTTCCCATTCTCCACAAGAAACTGGACTTTTTTATTTCCATCACACCAAAAATATTTTTCTTTGAAGCTTCTATGCAAATCTGTCCTCTGAACCATCTTTCACACTATAGTCCTTCAAATATTGAAGATAGCTTTAATATGATCCTTATCTATCTTCACCTTAATGAGTGCCCTTATTTATAAGAGAAGGGAAAAAAGGACTGTGAGGCTTCCTTTCCTAATCTCAGACTTTACATATACCCTTTCTCAGCCACCACAATGAATGACTGGCATTTACATATATAACTGAGTATCCATTTTGCGTTTACTAAAAGTCACAGAAAGGGATTGATTAATGTATTATTGTTCTTGAACTTCCTGAATTTTGTAGGGTTTGAAAGATAAACATAGTGACCTGACTAATTCTAATAAGTGACTGGGAGCTGAGGAGAACGTTACTCCTACAATGATGGATATTATTGTCTTTGGAGAAAAAAAAATAAGTATTTCTCTTCTCGTTCAAAGTGACTGAGATTCACTGAACCTTTTTCATAGCAACAATAATCAATAATAAATTAAACATTATTCTTAGTCACTTGAGATGCCTTGCCTCATTTCATTTATTCTAAGTCAAGGGGGATTTTTCTCCCCAACTGACTGACCTTAGACTAAAAAATGATACCTACTGAGAAAAACACAAATTAACAATGGGATTATGACAATTTTAAATTAACTAGTTTATCTATTTTTTCCTTATATGTGATCAGAGGATACACACACACACACACAATATTCATATTTATTTATTTGTGAGTATTGTCTTGACCTTTAGAATAACCTTCCAATTTGGTCAATTCCTGTGCATGATCAATACCTCTGTAGCTTGAACACTGATATTAACTGTTTGATGTGAAATTTTATCATTTTTACGAAATGAAGATTCACCGACATGTACGTATCATCTATAATCAAGGCAAATGATCCTTCTCAAGTAAATTATTTCTGATCTGAATTCCCTATTGTCACAAGAATCAACTCTAAAACGTGTTTCATTCTGTTGAATTCCTTCATGTGGCCCCTTTCTATCTTTCCATTCCTCTTATATTTGTTTCTCTACACATTCTCTACAATTTCATATCAGTGACTTCTTTGCTAACCTCAACAGAAGACATCCCATCTCCCAATTCTATTGATTTGCTGTGGTTTGTTCCCATTTTTGTTTTCCCTCCTTGTCTCTCACATCTGCTAAATTCCTACTTTCTTCAGGAAGTCTTTTCTGTGGAATTACTCAATCAATAAACATAATATGCCTCCTAAGTACTGGGCCCTTTGCTAATTGCTGAAGTTACAAAGAAAGGTCAGACAACAGCAACCACAACCCATTCTCTTCAGGATAGAGATAAGGAGGGAAAAGGAGATAGATGATAAATTAGAAAAAGCCAACAGATGAAAGGCATTGGAATTAATTCTTGTAGAAGGTGGGATTTTAGAAGGACTTGAAAGAACAGAGAAAAGCCTGGAGGAAGAGATGAGAAAGGAAAGCTTTCAGGCATAAGGGACAGCCCTTTAACTATTTTATCTCCTCTGGAATTGCCTCCAAATAATCCTGGATAAATCTTGAGGTGAATATTTGATTGCTTGTTGTCTCTGCCATTGGATGTGAGGTATTCCTAGTACTTAGCCCAGTGCCTGGCACTTAATAAATGCTGATTGACTGAATGTCCAAAATCACATAACCAATAAGATGAAATCAATAAATTCTTGCTTCAAAAAAATTATGAATTAAAATATGAAGCATTTAAAATGAGAGTGAGTCAATTTCACAGATAAGTAGCAGACCAAATGTCCAATTCAATTGAATTAAGCAGGCGTTATGTGTCATGCTCTTGTAGTACTGTACCTTGATTAATGAGAGCAAGACCCAAGTAATAATTTTAGAATGGACCCTTTATTAAAAACACCATGTGGCTGATCAGGCCATGTGGTGGGCTGAGCCGGCACCACCCACCCAATTCTCAGGTATAGCAATAGCAGTGGCAGCAGGCAACAGCCCCAATCTGGAGCAGAACCTTAGCTTATAAAGGGGGCCTTATGTAAGCAGTGGTTGGTCAGTACACACCTTGAAACTCCCCCAGAAGCCCACCCACTTCTATGCAGGTGAACTGACTGGGGAAAAGGCATTGACCCAGTGGGGGAGGGAGGAAGTGACCTGGTAGTCTGCTCACTTCCTTGGGGGGAGGGGGCTGTGGGGAAAACCAGGCACAACCTTTCCCCTTGACACCCGGCCGAATCATACAGGACAGTCGGCTTTGTTCCCAAGGGCTGGTAGTGGGGACCCATAACAATTAGCAATTTAACAGTTAATAGGGTCTTCCTATAATCAAGGCCATAGTCTCAAGGAAGAGGAGGGGGCCACAGTTTTTTCATTGGTCCTCTAATTGAATTTCTCCAGGAAAGAGGCTGTCCCAATAGAGGTCAGGTCCGGATTCTTGGGAAAGCTGTCTGCATCTGATGTCGTCTTTTTCAGATTCCAAAGCTCAGGAGATGATCCTTAGATGACTATAGTTCAAATATACACTACAAGAACTCCCAGAAGCACAACTTTACATATAAAAGTCCAGTTTTCTAGCCATGCCAGACTAGGTTCAAACAAATAGTTCAGTGTTCTTAGCCACACAGGGCTAGGCTCCATTAATACAATGAGGTTTTTCTCACAATTTTAGAAAATGACATAATTACATTAAGTCAGGTACATGTCACCAAAATAACCAAGAAAACTTACATACAAAACTATACAAGAATCATAATTAACATACAATTCCTTGTATCCTAGTGACCCATTTTATTTAAGCAACACTTTTAAATCCCAGATGCCTCATGTAGTTACAGAATCTAAAAAAGAGTTTTGTTCTCCAGTTCAGATCTAGAGATGACCAGATAATTTTGACTTAATATAAATTAGTAAAATTACTTAAGATTAGTGCCATATTTTGAAACTACAGAGAATTTTCAATTTATTTGTTGGGGCCTCCAATTATGTTGGGCATAATGGAGGGAGACAGAAGATCCAAGAGATTAAAATTGGAAGTGGATTTTATTGCCGTGGGACTGCTGGGGTCTCATACCCAAATCAGACAGTAAATTGGCATGAACAGTATGCCAGATTTTTAAAGAGATTACAATAGTCAGGTTATGTAAACTGAAAAGACAATCAGTGATTGGGCAGTGTATATTTGAAATTTGGCTTTTTCTCGGCTAAGGTACAGGGAACCCAGAATGGGTGGAGATGGGGAACACCCAGTAGGGGACAGGGAATTTACCCTAGGCTGAAGCCCCACACACAGATCAATTAGGAGAGGGAAGGGTAAAAGTTAAGCTAAAATGCCTGTTTACAGATCAATGCAAGGGAAGGAGTAAAAGTTATTTCTACCTTTCCTAAATCCTGTACCTGTTATAGGAGTCCTTTAAAATTTAAAAAAACAAAAAACAAAAAAACCCAAAAACCTTTTTTTAAAAAATTGATTTCATCTGCCCTTTGTAAAATTATCAGACAGATGCATTAACAAATTAACATTAGCTTCACACTTACTATTATCTTAAACAATTCTGTGCTAAAATCCAAAATCCATACCTCTGACCTTATTCCCAAACATGAATTCACATCAAAGGAAGTTTTTAAAGCCTTTTTTTTTGCCTCTGTATTTAATCCTAGGTGTCATCTGGCCTGATGCTATTGCTCTCCTCAAACTTCACTATCCTGGTCAATCAAGCATCTATTTCATTATTTTTTGCTTTATTACTAATCATCTTCTTCTTTGAAGGATGTTATCTCTGTATTTATTCATTTTACTGAATATTACTTCTCAGTGAATTTGCTATAGAATAAAAGAGGGACAAAGTCATAAACCTTGCCAGAATGGAAACTCCTTAGCCTTGTTTGATTCCAGGCATGAGTCATCTCCATTAGTCGTTCAGAAAGCAATCAGGTGATGAAAGAAAGGCTTAGGCATAAATAGGTGGGAGGTTTCCTTTTCAGAAAGAAAAGGCACAATTGGGAAAGTCAGAGAGATCCCACCTGGGCAGTGTTCGAGGTTGTCCCCAAACTTTTCCAAGCACAAACATCCACTTTTGAACAGTTCACAGCCTGCAGCCTCTGCCATCCCATTATCGTCGGCTTTTATGATGACTCCTGTAATCAAGGCTTAGAAGAATAGTAAAATTTACAGTCCCTCCAATTATTAAATAGCAAATAAATATGGACTAGTGTCCTTCAGATAGGGCCATCTAAAATTTGATTGAGCTATTAATTACAAACTCAAGTTACAAATCTTTCTGCCTTCCCCAAAATTCCTCATGCTCTCTCAACATACTTCTGAAACTGATATCAACTATCTGGAAACAGGAGGAGCTGGATGAACTGTATTTGTCCCCTAACCTTCTTATCTGCTTTGTTCAGCTTTTCATAAACTTTAAAGAGAGGTTGAATTAACCTGGTGTTAAAATGGTATCTATCTTTTCTCTCAACTAAAGTAACTCTGATTAACCTAAATATCAGGTACCCAAGTACCCCATCATTCCAAGCACCCAATCATTCCCCGCCTTAAAACAGCTGGGGCCCCAAATCATTTGGGTAGCTCTGTAGGTTTACAAAGTTTAGAAGAGGATTCACAGGGTCTTTTCTTCACATAATTACCAATAACTAGTTTTTTTTTTCCAAGCATGGTATTATAAATACTTGATTTATTAATTGAAACTTAAAAAAAGAAAACTTTAAAAGTGTATAATTTCTTAAATTACAACATTTCAGAATATCATAACTGATACTCTGACTTGGTCAGAGCACTTCATCCACCATTATTCTCCTGTTCCTCTGACAGTATAATTCTTAATTTAACAGCATTTAGAGTATAAGAAACTGCTTCTATTATAACATTCATAATACCAATATTTACCAGTAACAATATCAGAAACAATTACAATGTACCTAAATTTAAACTTCAAACCAAAACCAAGTAATTACCAATCTGGTGATCTTAATTTAGTAATTTCCAAAATGCTTTGCACAGAAAATCATTCATCCCATAGCCATTGACACAAACCTCACACCTAAGAAAGGTTTCACTTAAGGTTGACATGCACAATAATTATAAAATAAACCTTCAAATATGGGAATTTCCTAAAACTAATTTGGTGTTAAAATGCTCCTAATATAAATTTCCCAAGACATTGTATATTCACATACATCCAAGTTAATATATATATCTATATCCTTAGATGACTCAACAACTTCAGAATAGTCATAAGAAAATTATTTTTGACATCAGAGTTCATAATTTTTCCAAATTACATAATTTAGCAAAAATTTTAAATGAAATATCAACATTATTATTGCCTGTTTGTTACCCAAATTTAAGTTAAAATTAACAAATTTTATAACATAAAAACCCAATACACATGCAATACGAAATTCAGATTTTTTTAAATAGCTGTAATACTATTCCTACTTGAAAAATGTTTAAGTTCACTTAGCTAAATACACTTTTAGAAACACAATACAGTCTTAGAAATATAGCAACAAAATCACAATAAATATCAAATCACTTATACAATAATTGATATTATCAATTCTGGCATGGATTCAAAGTTAGAAAGATACCAACAGACGCCAGTCATTGTATTTTACAATCAAGTATTTCACAAACGCTATTAATTTTCCTTTTACAAATTCAAGCAACAAGTCAAGCTGAGATAGGGAAAAAAAAAACAAACTTCTTTCTTTAAGCAATCCCAATATCCTAAAAAACTTCTGTTTTTTTTTCTTCAAGCAATCAATATCCTATTTCCAATTTCTTAATGATTAATTCTCAGAATTTGCGAAGATATTTTGTAAGGAAATTGTAAATTTCTCAAATTAAAAATTTCAAATTATTACAACAGGGAGAATGTTGGGGGACCTTTTGAAAGTGAGCTTTGAATCTGCCATTCTCAAAGCTCTACACTTAATTGGCTTTAATTGATCAGGCAGGAGATCAAGCCTGCCTGCTTCTTTGATCAGAGCGGAGGGATTCCCAAAGAGGAGCCCACCTCCCCACCTTCCCAATGCTCACGGGGAGGGGAAGGACCGGCACAGTAAAAAGTTTTGCCCCTCCCCCCTCCCTTTTGAGTTTTTGGAGGAAGAGGCAGAGGGAGGGGATTGAGGGGTGTAAGGTGGTGCGAAATTATACTCCTAGCTATGGGCCACAAGGATTCGGATAACCCTTTTGAAAGAACAGTTCCTAAGCCAGGGAGGGGAATAGGTGATGAGATCTAGCCAGACATCAATATAAGGGAATTAATCTGGATGTCCTGGATTCCCAGTGACCACCCACCACACTGACTGGATAATTTGCTTGTTGAAACTTCCCTGAGAGGGCCAGCCCACCCCAAACGTGGGCCACCCATTCATACAATAAGAAATGAGTTTTCTCTTCATCAAGGGGACCCCATAATCTTCCCCGTCCTGATAAACTACTCTAAAATGGCTTAGTATGCAACCCAGGGGAGTTTTTGATATACTAGCTGAACCTCCCATGTTCTAGGATGAAAAGACGGACTAACAGTATAGTCTTATAAACAAATATGTCTTCCCAGTGGAAATCAGAAAAACTCCCTTGGAGGTGCTTGTCTGATAGCCACTCGAATAACTGCTTTGCAGAATAAAAACGGGGAGGCTTTAAGTGAATGAGCTCAAGACAAAACTTCAGGAGGACAGACAATAGTCCCTAGCAGCTTGCTTTGCCCCTGCAGATACTGAACAGGAAGCAAAAGAGCTCAAGTGAGCACAGGACACACACAAAAACATACAAACATTAACAACCAGAATACTGATGGTCAAAAGACTTTTGCCTGGGAGATGCCCACTGCACAAATGGCTACATCTAGCCCTCCACCCTCCAGAACAGAACCAGAAGATTTTTAACCAGAACAGATTCTTATTTTAACCAGAACACATTTTTACTCACCCCCAAACTGGAGGTCCTGGATACACAAAAGGTCAAATGAGGAGCCGGGAGAAGTCGGGAGACAGGTCCCTCCTGGAGACCTGGGGCCCTAGAATGTCACCAGGGGCTATCCCCCCTAGGGATCTGGGCAAGCAGATGCCTAACCCAGAGGCCGGCTCCCCACACAGTAACCAGGGCTGCTTCCTCCCCACCCCTCTCCTTTTCTCTTTCTCCAAAGGGGAGATAAGGAGAGAGTTGGAAGTCCAGCAGTTTCCCTGGCTAATTTTTGGCCACAGAAGTTGTTAGTTACAGACAGACAAAACAGAAAGGCAAGCACACAAACACAACAGACAGATAACCACTCACCTCCAGAGGCTGACACAGAGATCTGGGTCCAAAGAGCTGAAATGTAATCTGATCGATGTCAGGGGATGGTCTGGACTTTCTCAGCCTTGAGTTCTGAGCTCTGAGAAAATTTCAGAGGCAGGATGCTCAAGGAAGTTAAAGCTGAGGGGCCTCCATCCCCTGAGGCTGAGCGAGGATCTTGGGCCTTGGACAGCAACACAGAATGCTGTCAAATCTTGCTAGGGCCTCCAAATGTAGTACTGTACCTTGATTAATGAGAGCAAGACCCAAGTAATAATTTTAGAATGGACCTTTTATTAAAAACACCATGTGGGTTGATCAGGCGATGTGGCGGGCTGAGCTGGCACCACCCACCCATGTCTCAGGTACAGTAATAGCAGTAACAGCTGGCAACAACCCAGATCTGGGGCAGAACCTTAGCTTATAAAGGGGGCCTTATGTAAGCAGTGGTTGGTCAGTACACACCTTGAAACTCCCCCAGAAGCCGACCACTTCTATGCAGGTGAGCTGACTGGAGAAAAGACCCAGTGGGGGAGGGTGGAGCTGACCTGGCAGTCTGCTCACTTCCTTGGGGGAGGGAGCTGTGGGAAAAACCAGGCACTACACTCTCTTTAAAATATACAACAGGCTTCCTAGCAGATATCTCCTCTAACTATAGTAGTCTATGTGCTGCTCTTCTGTTTGCCTCTTGGTACCCCTGGAGGCAACACAATCTCATCCATTCTTTTCCCAAATTCCTATCCTAGGGAACCTCCACCAATTCCCTCCACTTAGGGAACTATCTCAATAGATCCTGGAAGCTTTCAGGAGAGATCACATGCCTCTCTGAAGAAAAAAAAGGAACCAAATTTAACATAATCGCTGTCTTCAAGGAATTTATATTATACCTGGGGAACAATAGGTACCTTATAATTACATGTATAAATAGAGATTTAAAGTTTTAAATACAAAGTAAAATGATGATCCTTACAAGCACAAATAGAAGAGTCAGAAAATGTATGAATTATATTGGATATTTTGAAATCTCTCTTCTGAGGACCTTATTTACTTGCAAAAAGCCTTTTACCTCAATTGATGATGAGTAATGTGCTCCACTGAGTTGGCATTTCACAAATTAAATGAGATTTCACACTATGGAGTCAAGTTTAGACCACACTGTCCTTTTCTAAGGGCAGTAACCAAAGAAAGAAACATTTATTTAATAACAAAAAGAAAGATAGATATGGGAAGGGGATGGAAGAAGAAAAGGAGAAAGAGGGAAGCAAAGCAGAGGGAATGGAAAGAAGAAAACAAAACTCAAGGAAAGAGTGAATGAAGTTTTTTTCATCCTTGATTCAAAGATCAGCCAGTTAAGCTGTGCATTATTCAGACACACACATTTTCCTTATCAATTTTCTGGATATATTGAAATTAAAAATAACCATTTCAAAATGGAATTAACTTGAGGTGACTTGGCTGTTGGAAAGGCACTTTAGTTGAATGTTTTCTTTGCACATTAGACTTCCATCTTCATTATGCTTATTAAACTTCCCCTCAGAACATTTAAATTAGGAAAGCAGAAATCCAATAATCAACTTCTAGTCTTCAAAGTTGACGCAGCCAGTCCACTTCCTTGTTCTTTTTATCTCAATCCTTTACCTTAAAAAACAGTTGAAGGTAAACGAAGGAAAAATCTAATACATAAAAATCAGAAATTCTCTTTTTGCCAGTCTGAGACAGAGAGGGTATGTGCATGTGGAGGTGCATTAGGGTGAGCTTTAAAGGGAATCATAGACTTTATGGGTGGTGTTAGGAAGATAAATTACACAGTGATTTTTTTAAGTTCTGATGATACCAGAAAATCTGAACTGAAATTATTTTTTTAAACAGAGATAAATTATATGACTTTAAATCAATTAATATGCTGGGAAATTAAATTAGTAAAAGATATGTAAGGTTACTTCCATATAGTTAATAATGTTAGGGGAGACCTGAATATGAAATTGGAAGGAATTGGAATTTGAAAGAAAAAAAAATATTCTCAAGCATTACACATTATGTCTAAACTGCTCTACTGTGATATATTCTTGTTTTCTCCCTTAAGATCTAAGATATAGAACTGAGAGGGGATTTAGAGGTGATACAGTCTAGCTCCCACATTTCAAAGATAAGGAAACTGAGGCCAAGAGAGATTATATGATTTCCCCAAAGTCAAACAGGTAGAAAGTAGCACAGCAGGCAATTCAAACTCAGTCATGGAACTACACATTCCAGATTCATTGCACTGGGCCATTCTGCCTCTTCTTTTGTCAAAATAAAAACACACAAATATGCATGTGAATATACATATATACATACCTTCATAACAGTGACCCTGAAGTACACATGCATGTATGTATACACATATACATATATATTCATAACTATATATATTTTCCAATACATGGTTCATTCCTTCTCTCCTTCCTTATTTCCTTCCTTCTCTTATCCTTCCTTCTTCTAAACTTGAGCCTCAAGAGAGAACAGTGTTGTCATTAATAGAGACAGCCTTAACGATCATTGCAATAAATACCTCTAATTAATGCTTACATTTGAAATAAGGTTTTCTTTCCCTTTCATTTAAGGAAATAAGCATTTATCCAACTCCTTTTTAATTTAGTAACTTTGCAATTCCCTTACTAGTTTAGCGATTTACTTTTCCTATTCAATTTCATCCTTTGCAAAACTTTTAGAATTTTTCTTCAAGTTGTTCTCTAATTTACATGAAAGTCATGATAATTCCTTCCTAAAAATTAATGATTCCAGGGCGGCCAGGTAGCACAGCTAGTAAGAACACCAGCCCCAGAGTTGGGATGACCTGGGATCGAATCCAGGCTCTGATACTTAGCATCACACCCAGAAATAACTGGCCGTGTAACCTTGAGCAAGTTACTTAACCCCAATTGCTTTAAAAAAAAAATAATGATTCCCTTCTTGTCCTAATCAAATAAAAATTAATAATCTTTCTCCTTATGACCTAAATTTGACCTGCACAGTATCTCTTCTGTACAATATTTTCTCTGTTCCCACAGATGTTCACTTATTCCAATCCTGCATTTCTTTTTAACTACATCGTTATAATATGATGCTAATAGATCTTTCTGCCTTTAGTCTATTATCCCTAATTCAATCCAATGTCCCCATAGCTGCTAACAGGATATTCTTAAATCTCAGACCTGAGCACATTACTCCCTTTCTCCAGAAGCTTTAATAACTCCCTATTGACTTTAGGATAAGATACAATCTCTACTAGTTGACATTTAATACCTTAATGACCTAGCTGCAATCACTCTTCCTATACTGTTTTAAGTTGTGGCTGATACTTGTCTTCCATCCAGTCAAATGACTGACAGGCTGTTCCCCAGGAGCTACCTATATGCCTTTGCATAGTCTCCCAGGGCTATAATGCTTTCCATTCTAACTTCTACCTCTTAAAATTCCTAGCTTCCTTCAAGATTCATTTCAAATGCCACCTCCTATTGAAGGCAATTTTCTTATCTCCATGAATGAATGCTCTCTACTCTCCTCCTCAAACTACCCTCTGACCAAAAACAAAAACAACCCCCTCCCCCCCCCAAGCCGTCTTATCTGCATACCTATGATTTTCCTCCATTTAAATGTAAAGTCCCGTGTGTGGCAGGATTGTTCAATGTTTTTGGTTCTTAGTTTTTGGATTTGTTTTTGCTGATTATTTTCTTTGCTTTTATTTTTGCATTCCTTAATATCTAGCATGGGGTAGCTAGGTGGCACAGTGGGTAAAGAGCTGGGCCTGGAGTCAGGAAGACTCATCTCCCTGAGTTCAAATCAGGCCTCCTACATTTAATAACTGTGTGACTCTAGGCAAGTCATTTAACACTATTTACCTTGGTTTTCTCAACTGCAAAATGAGCTGCAGATGGAAGTGGCAAACCACTCAGATATTTTTGCCAAGAAAACCCCAAATGGAATCAAGAGGAGGCAGACATTATTGAAAACTACCAAAGAATAACAAAACTATCTAGCATAAGGCATGGCATATTCTCCTTAAAGGGTCTTAATAAACTGAACTGAAGTGAATTAAATTAATATTTATATCTTTCTATAAGACAGGTGTCTATAAGACAGCCACTTCACAGTGGCTAGAGACCCCTAATCAGAAAGATATTTCAATGATTTCTGAAAGTATTGACTCTGTTACCTTGGGGGCAGCTAGGTGGCAGAGTGAGTAAAGTACAGGCCTGGAGTCCAGAGGACCCCGGTTTGGTTCTGGCCTCAGACACTTAACATCCACATGAAAAAAACTAGCCGTATAACCTTGGGCAAGTTACTTAAGCTCAATTGCCCTCCAAAAGGCAAAAAAAAAAAAAAAAAAAGAAATAGACTTTGTTACCTTGGATAAGTCACTTGACTTCTCAGAATACTCCACCCCCACTCACTTTTAAAGACTATTATGCTGAAGCCCATATACTAAACTGATACTGTTAGAAGGGGGATGGGGGAGGTCCTTGTCAGAGGTCTGGTCTACTTCAACAACAACAAAAACAAAACAAAACAAAACAAACAAAAACATCTTCTCTGTAAGTTCAAAGTGGTTACTCAAAGTCTTAAGGAGTTATGAGCTTGTGTAATGGAATAGAAAGTGGTGGTTTGCTATGCATCTTGTATATCTGAAAGAAAATGAAGAGATGTCTTTAAATGTTATCCCATTGGTCTAAGCAGAAATTCAATCAAGTGCTTTGTCTGTAGCATAGGAAACATTGTGGGAAAAAGGATTTTTCATTGAATCGGGCGGGTTATTTTTATACATGGTGGATAAAACCATCACATTGACATAAGATATTTAAATAAAGTTTCCTTTTAAAAGAGGATAATTTAGCAATTCATTATATGGCCTAATTCACATGGATTCCCCATACTGTTTTAACTAGCTAGCACTGCATGGGAGATATAAAGCTGGAGGGGGACTTGGAGACCAATTAATACAACTTCTAAGATTTTATAGTTTAATAAATCAAATACAGAGAGTTTGGGAAACTTATCTAAAGATAGTAAGTAGAAAGTCTGGATACATACACATTCATTTTCATTTATTATTTATTTTTAACATGTTTTTTTTTTTATTTTGAATTCCAAATTCTCTTTCCCCCTCCCAAAGTCACTGAGGAGGCAAGCAATATGATATCAATTATATGTGTGAAATCTTGCAAAACATTTCCATATTAATCATATTTTTTAAAAATAAAGAAAAATAAAGTGATAAAATGACGTTTCAGTTTGCACTGAGTTAATTGGCTTTCCCTTTTTAAATCATTATTCCCTTGGAATTGTCTTGGATTGGCGTATTGATAAGAGTAGCCAAGTCTTTCTCATTTGATCATCATTACAACATTGCTATTACTCTGAACAGTGATCTTCTGGCTCTTTTCCCTTCATTTTGTATGAGTTCCTATACTTCTTGATATTTTTTTCCCCCTGAAACTACTCACCTCTTCATTTCTTATAATACAATAGTACTCCATTACACCCATAGACCACAACTTTTTCAGTCATTCCCTAGTTCATGGGGATGCCCTTGATTTCCAGTTCTTTACCACCAACACACACACACACACACACACACACACACACATACACAAAACTGCTATAAATATTTTTGTACATACTAGTCCTTTCCCTTTTCTCTCTTTGGTATATAGACGTAGTAGTGAAATTTCTTGGTCAAAAAGTATGCAAAGCTTTTCAAACATAGCTCCAAATCATTCTCCAGAATAGTTTGATCAGTTTATATTTCACCAGCAGTTCTTTAAGGCAAGATTTGTTAAACTTTTTCCAGCCATGACCCCTTTCTCAGTTTCAGAAAAAGTTTTTTGGAGTTGCATGGCCCAAGGACATGTACAGTAGAAAGTGCCAATGCTTTGTGTTCAGAACCAAGGCTGCAAAATGAACCACAGGCAAGTGCATCCAGAAACACCTCAGATTCATTACTCATTAGATTTTTTAATTAATATTTGTTGATAGGGTCGCAAGCCACAGTTTAAGATGCATTGTAGTTTAGTGTGTAATGGCAAGCACAGAAATAGTTCGCAACTTGTTTCAGCTATTGAATTAACACCATGTTTCAATTCAAGTTTCTTTTGAGCCTTGTATCAAGTCTGTTTAGAAACAGAACCATGAACCCCACAACTTGTGAACTCTAGAACTCATGAACTCCTGCAATAGGAAGGGGAGGAGCTAATGACCATATATAAGGAGAGGCCCAGGACTTGAGACAGCAGAACTGAGAAGAGGACTCTTGTGGTGGCTGAGTAAAGAATCTGTTTGTCTTCTCTGTCTGTGTTGATGGTTCTTTGTGGTGCTTTGAACAGAAGCCCTGGGACCTTACTGGAAACCCTGAAAGAGGATTTTCTGGTTGTATGTTTACAGAAGTCCTGCAGGAGGATTTTGGAGGTCCTGGGACTTTACTGATAATTTATGCTGCTCTCTTGGACCTTATTTGTGGGTCTGTGTTGATTTCTATGTTGATGCTTTGTGTTGAGTTCTTAGGCCTTGTTGGTTGGTATGAATTGATTTCACAGGCAGACAGTGTATTGATGATGGTGTCAGCAATATGTATGAATATTATTGTGTCTCTGTCAAGCTTTGTCATCCCAGAAACAGTAACTGTGAAGGACTTGAGGTGGACTGGACACTGTGAACTTCAATATGGAACAGGAACTTGACAAAGAACTGGACAAGGAGCTGGACAAGGAACTGGGAATTGCCTGCTTTGAACCCAGGTGACAGCTGGAGCTGGGACCATGGAAGAGGAACCATGGAAGCTGAGATCCAGCCTTGAGTCAAGCTGCAAGAAGACTTTATTTGGATACTGTATACTGACTGAGAAGATTATGATTTACTGTGACTTAGGGGTGGAGAACTTTGATTTTTTAATTTTGTGATTGAATTAAGGAAGTGATGAAATAAGGTGATTGACTAAATTAATGTACTTTGTTAAAAACTATATGACCACTTTGGTGAAAACTATATGGCCATTTTAGTGATAAGTTGTTGAGTTGTGACATGGTGAATGCTGCATTTTAATTTTCTATGATACACTGTAACATTGTGAATGCTGTATTTTGATTTTCTATGAATGTTTTGCTCTGATTTGTTATTGAATAGAGAGCTCACTATACTATGTAATCAGAACCTTGAAATCTGTTCACAGCAGCAGTCCTCTGGAAAGCTGCTTGTGCATGACTTTACATAGTGTACCTATTTTTCCCTCATCCCTTCCATAATTTTTTTTTTCTGTCATGTTAGGCAGTCAGATAGTTTGAGGTGGTACCTCAGCATTGTTTTAATTTGCATTTCCCTAATGATTTAGAGCATTTGTATATGAGTATTGACAGCTTTGACTTCCTCTTCTAAAACCTTCATGTTGGGGGTGGAGCCAAGATGGAGGAGTAGAAACAGGACTTCCACATGGCTCCTGCTTCTACCTCTTCCAATACATGTGAAAAATGACTCTAAACAAAATTTAGATCTACAGAATCCACAAAGTGACAGAGAGAAACAAATCTCCCACTGAAGGCAGCCCAGCAGGCCAGCAGAAAGGGTCCATTGCAGCATGCTGGGAGCTGAGGGCAGTCCTGCCTGAGCCCCAGTTTTAGCCCCAGGGCAGCCCCAATGACCAGTGGCTAGAGCAGTCTGTATAAGAGTAAATCACCAGCAGTTGTAGTGGTTTCCAGACTTCTCAATCCATAAATGCCAAACACAAAGTAAAAGGTCAGTGTGGAACTTGGTTGGTCAATGGAGGATAGAAGAGTGCAGTCCAGCTGTTACCCACAGAGCAAGAAGCAGAGGAGGTGTGGTGGCTGCAGCCGTGGAGCTCCAGGCCTGCAGATTGTAGGGCAACCAAGCGACCATTCAGAAGCTAAGTGCTCTTGCTTTGACCTGCTTGGATCTGGATCATGGTCTTGGGTGGTGGTCCTGGGTTGTGTGACCAGTGAGCTTGTGGGGGCTATAAAGAAGACACCAATCTAATAGCTCAGGCAGCTATAAAACCCACAGCAATTTGGGGCATAGATCTCTCCATTCTGGAAGCAGAGTTCCACCTTGGCAAAGAGCTCAAAAGTCAAATAATGGGTTGCCAATATGAGCAAGCAACAGAAGCACAAACAGATGATAAAATCCTTTTTGGGGGGACAAAAAGGATCAAGGCATGGAGCGGGAGGAAGACAGCAAAGTCAGAACTCCTGCATCAAAAGCCTCCAAGAAAAATATGAACTGATTACAGGCCATGGAGGAGTTAAAAAAGGATTTTAAAAATCAAGTAAGAGAAGTGGAGGAAAAATTGGGAAGAGAAATGAGAATGATGCAAGAAAATCATGAAAAGCAAGTCAATACCCTGCTAAAGGAGACCCAAAAATACACTGAAGAAAATAACACCTTAAAAAATAGACTAATTCAAATGGCAAAAGAGGCCCAAAAAGCCAATGAGGAGAAGAATGCTTTAAAAAGCAGAATTTGCCAGATGGAAAAAGAATTTCAAAAAGTCACTGAGGATCAAAATTAGATTGGAGCAATTGAAAGCCAATGACTTTATAAGAAACCAAGATGCTATAAAACAGATCCAAACAAATGAAAAAATAGAAGGCAATGTGAAATATCTCATTGGGAAAACCACTGTCCTGGAAAATAGATCCAGGGGAGATAATTTTAAAATTATTGGTCTACGTGAAAGCCATGATCAAAAAAAATTCTAGACACCATCTATCAAGAAATTATCAAGAAAAATTGCCCTGATATTCTAGAACCAGAGGGAAAAATAGCAATTTAAAGAATTCACCAATCACCTCTTGAAAAAGGTCCTAAAAAGAAAACTCCTAGGAATATTATAGCCAAATTCCAGAGTTCCCAGGTGTAATGTAATGCCAAGCAAAGGCAACTCCCTAAGGTTCAGAATACCAGCATAGGTGCTCTCCATTTTATTCAGTGACAAAGTAAGAACAGAGAAGGGCAAAACATAACATCATTCAAAATACAGCATTTACTAAGTGTGATTAAATAATCTCCAAGGACTACCCCACCCCAGGACCTTCCATTCATTCAATCAATTACAAAGTCCCTGTTCTAAATACTACTCCACCCCTAGGCTGTACCTTCATTTAGTCCATCACAAAACCCCTCTTCTCAAATGGAGATTAGTTTCCAATCAAAGTAAAGTACATTCATTTGTTCAACCATAGAACAAAAAGAGGTCAAAATTCCCCACCCCTGGATCACAATTGAATCTACCCCAGAGTTACATCAAGTTTAAGCACAGCACTTAATACCCAAATGGAGGTCTTTTCTTCATCTTAACATGAGTCAAGTTCTCAGCAATCTTAGTTGCTGGGGAGACAAGGCTTAGCAAGGCCATAAGATACATTGCCAGTCTCTTCATTGATTCATCCTCTGTCTGCAGAACAGTCCTAGAACCCCTGAAAACATTAGCAAAACCCTCTCCCAGGATTTCTGTAAACATACAACAAGAAAATCCTTCTTCAGGGCTTCTGAACCAACAGAAAGGTTCCCAGACCCCTGCAACAACAGCACTGTCCTTCACCAGTGGACAGTATTCACTCTCTGTCTGCAGGACAGTCTCAGGAGCTCTTAACCAGCAGCCATGTTCCAGGACTTCTTTAACAACAGCACTGTCTTTCACCAGTGGACAAATCTGGCAAAACAACATCAAGACAGACAGACAAAGTACCAGCAAAACAGCCATGTCTCCTCAGTCCTTGGCAGCTCCGGGGACAGGTCTCAAAAGTCCAGGGCAATTCAAAGTAGCCCTCAGCAATCCTCTCAGTCTCTCTGCCTCCAGGAGGGTGCTGCTTCCAAAAAGTTCTTCTGCCTCTCTCTTGTCTCTCCAAATCTATGTCACCAGCTCCTCCCAGTTCAGGACTCTCTTTTCACATCAACAAGTCCATCCCACAGGTGGGATTAACAAGCTCTGGGTTTTAACACAATCAATTTGAAAACCAAGCCAATACAGGGGAATCTTTATATTCCATTACTATCACACCAGGTCAAGGAGAAAATACTGCAAGCAGTCAGGAAGAAACAATTTGAGTATTGTGGAAACACAATCAGCATAACACAAGATCTAACAGCTTCTACCCTAAGAGATCAAAGGACTTGGAATATGATAGTACAGAGGTCAAATGAGCTAGGATTAAAACCCAGAATCACTTACCAAACAAGATTTAGTATGATGCTTCAGAGAAAAATATGGTTATCCAATGAAATAGAGGACTTTAAAGTATTCTTGATGAAAAAAACAGAGCTGAACAGAAAACTTGACTTTCAAAGACAAGAACCATGAGAAGGTAAACAGGAAAAAAGAAATAATAAGGATCTTATTAAAGTTGAACTATTTACATTTCTATTTGGAAAAATGGTAATTGTTACTCATAAGACTTTTCTCATTATGAGGATAGCTGAAGGGAATCTCTCTCTCTCCATATATATATGTATATATATACATATATATGTATATATATGTATAGAAGGATGTATGTGTATATAAATATATATATATGAGTGTGAGCATCTGTATGTTTGTGTACACATAGACAGAAGGCATGGATGAGTTGAATATGAAGGAATATATCTAAAAAATAAAATTGAAAGGTGAGAGAGGAATTTATTGGGAGAAGAAGAAAGGGAGAAATAATTTAGGGTAAATTATCTCATATAAAAGAGGCAAGAGAAAACTGTCACAATGGAGGGGAAGAGCAGGAAGGTGAAAGAGAATGGGACAAACTTATTCTCATTGAATTTGGCCTAAGGAGGGAATAACATACACACTCAATTGGGTTTCTTACCATACAGGATGGGCATAGGAGGGAGGAGGATAGAGGGGAGGGCAGATTGGGGGAGAGGGTAATTAGAGGGTACTTAGAGGCAAGCATTTTTGAAGGGGGATGTGGTTGATCTAGAAGGTGGGGTGGGTGGGGAGTGGGATGGGATGGAGGGAAGTGTAATTGGTCTTTTACAATGTAACTACTATGGAGGTGATTTGGATAACTACACATGTACAATCTATATTGAATTGCTTTTCTTCCCAGTGTGGGTGGTTGAGGAGGGAAGAAGGGGAAAAAAAATCTAGAATTCAAAGTTTAAAAACAAATTTTTAAAAATTGTTTTTTGACATGCAACTGGGAAATAGGATATACAGATACTGGAGTACAGAGACCCATCTTGCCCTAACAAAAAGTTAGGGGGGTGAAGGGCCAAGATATAAGAGAGAACAGATTGGGGGAAGGGGTATTCAGTAGGCTTGCCATTTTGGAGTGAGGGGTAGGGGAAGGACAGGACAGAAAAAATTGTAACTCAAAATCTTGCAGAGATGAATGTTGAAAATTAAAAATAAATGAATTTAAAACCTTGTTAATATCTTTTGACCATTTCTCAATTGGAGAATGCCTTATATTTTTATAATTTTTTTTTTGCCCTTTGGAAGGCAATTGGGGTTAAGTAACTTGCCCAAGGTTACATGGCTAATTTCCATTTATTTATTTATTTATTCATTTATTTATTTATCTATCTATTTATTTTTTTGCTTACTTAATATTGATTTATTTATTTATTCGTTTACTCATTCATTTATTTATGTATTTTGTGTGTGTGAGTGTATGGATGTTTAGTGTTTGAGGCCAGAACTGAACTCTGGCCTTCCTGATTCTGGGGCTGGCACTTTACTCACTGCGCCACCTAGCCGCCCCCATATTCTTATAAAATTTGACTCAGTTTTCTATATATTTGAGAAATGAGGTCTTTATCATAGGAACTTGCTATAAAATCTCTCCCCATGTTCTTTCTGAAATCCCTGCTTACCATTTAATCATGACTGCATTGAATTTGTTTTCACAATTTAAAAAATGATTTAATCAAAATTATCCAATTTTATATATTCTGTAATGTTCTCTATCTTTTGTTTGATCATAAATTCTTCCCTTATCCATAGATCTTACAGGTAAATTTTTCCTTGCTCCCCTAACTTGCTTATGATAACACACATTATGGCTACACTATTTACCCATTTTAAGTTTATCTCAGGATACAGTATAAGATATCAGTCTGTACCTATTTTTCACTGAACTGCTTTCCAATTTTCACAGCTGTTTTGTGAAGTAGTTCTCTCAAAGTCTTGAATTTTGGGTTTGTCAAACACCAGATTACTATGGTTATTAACTGCTGTGTATTGTATACATATTCTATTCCACTAACTCACAACACTATTTCTTAGCCAATACCAGATTGTTTAGATAATTCCTGTTTTGTGGTAAAGTTTGAGATCTGGTACAGCTAAGACACCTTCCTTCACATTAAAAAAAATAATAATATTCTTGACCTTTTGTTTTTTTCAGATGAATTTTATTATTATTATTATTATTATTATTATTGCTCATTTATGGCCTGTTCAATTTCTTTTTGTAAGATAGAATTATTTAAGTATTCTATTTCCTCTTGTGTTAATCTGGGGAATTTATATTTTTGGTAAAAATCCTTCATTTTCACTTATATTGTCAGATTTATCGGCACATAATTGGGCAAAATTGCTCCTAACTATTGCTTTAATTTCATCTTCATTGGTGGTGAATCCCCCATTTTCATTTTTGATACTGGTAATTTAGTTTTCTTCTTTTTAAATAAAATTAACCAAAGGTTTGCCTATTTTATCATTTTTTCCTAGTTTCATTTATTAGTTCAATGATTTTCTTACTTTCAATTTTATTAATGCCTATTTTGATTATAAGGATTTCCAATTTGGTGTTTCATTGGGGCTTTTTCTTTTTTTTCTATTTTTAGTTTTTTTTAGTTGTATGCCTTATTAATTAATCTTTTCTTTATTTTATTGATGTAAGCATTTAGAGATATAAATTTTCTCTTAATTACTGCTTTGTGTGCATCCCATAAAACTTGGTATATTTGTCTTGGTGTCTTTCTCTTTAAGAAATTATTTATTTATTTATTTTGTATAATTCGTTCTTTGACCAACTCATTCTTTAAGGTTATATTATTTAGTTACAATTAATTTCCGATCTATGTTTCAACTGACTTTTATGGAATAGAATCTTTATTTCACTATGGTGTGAAAAGGATAGTTTTAGTTTTTCTGCTTTTATGCATTTGGTTGTAATGTTTTTATTCCTTAAAACATGATAATTTTTGCGTGAGTGTGGTGTTCAGCTGAGGAAAAAAGCAAACTGTAATTGCTCTTTTCAACCAATTTTGTCCAAAACTCTCTCATAGTTAACTTTTCTAAAATTCTATTCATCTCCTTAACTTCTTTCTTGTTTATATTTTGGTTGGAATTATCTAGTTCTGAGAGGGAAAAGTTTAGGTATCCCATTAGTATAGTTTTACTGTGTATTTTGTCCTATAACATTTAACATTTCTTTTAAGAATTTACATGATCTGTCATTTGGTGTACATATGGTTAGTATTGATATTGCTTCATTTTCTATTACACTTTTCCGCAAACTGTAGTTCCCCCTGTTTATCTCTACTAAGTAGGCCTATTTTTGTTTTTCTTTTGTCTGAGATCAAGATTGCTACCCACTCCCCATTTATAATTTTAGCTAATAGATTCTGCTCCAGCCCCTTATTTGATGCTGTGTGTATATCTCTGTTTTGAGTATGTTGTAAAAACAAACAAACAAACAAAACATATTGTTTGATTCTGGTTTCTAATCCCTTAACCTACCCTCCCATGATTACATCTTTCTTTCTCTTATCCCCTTCCCCTCCTACACTCCTGCTGGGTTGTTGTTGTTGTTTTGTTTGTTTCAAAGAGGGCTAATGATATCATAGGGATCTGTTCTTGGCTCACAAATGAAATGGCTTTAAGTGAGGCAGAGATGCATAAAGTTATCAGCCTAACTCCCTATTCCAGAGTCACTGAAATGGCAAGACAGGCACATAGTGGCAAGACAAGTCAATATAACTGGTGATGTCCCAGGATACAGTGGACAACTTTGGTGTCTTGGATGTCTGACCAAGCTCTAAGGGCTTCACAGTGCCTGCTTCAGCTGCCATTGGAATAAATTGTTCTCATTCCACTGAGGCATTAAGATAGATTTCTATGCCCAACTGAGTGTGTATGCTATTATCTCTTTGAGCCAGTTCTAATGAGAGTAAGGTGTAAGAATTTTCCACATAATATGGCCCCATATTTCCTTTCATTGCAAAAACAAATAGATTTGCTTTAAATTTATCATTATTATTTCATTTATTATTACTAATAACAACACTAGGGTTAAATATGATCTTGAATCCCTTCTAGATGAGAATCTATTAAGAAAACTGAACATATTTAGCTTAAATAACTAGAAAGTCTTTGGGATTGTGATGGTAGAGAAATGCGATAGCTGACTTATTTCAAGGGCTGGCACATGTATTCAGGATTGGACTCTCTGCTTGGTGCCAAATGACAAGACTAGAAGCATTGAGTGGCCGCCACAAAGAAGTGAATTTATGTTCAGAAAAAACGAACAAATTCCTAACAATATCTTTATTTTCCCAAAGAGAAATTGTCTATCTCAGGAAGCAATAGGCTTGTTGTCCCTAGATGTCTTCAAGAAAAGGTTTGATGATTTTTTTGTCAGGGAAGATGCAGAAAAGATTATCATTCAAATACTACAAAGACTAGATGGCCACTGAGGTCATGTATGGCTATGAAATTAGCATTCTATGATTGAAAATACTGCTTGTGAGATTGCGTAGATTTCTAATGAAAGACAAACTTCAGCTTTTGAAAATTTATTCCTGTGCTTTCTTTGTTAAAGTATGAAATTTTAATTTTGAAATTCAAATTGTTTAATTTCAAATTTTAATTTTCATCCTTAATATTTTTACCAGTGTGGATTCACATAGCTGCAGATGCTATGGAACAGATATTTACATCTTCCTCTCTGATTTTTAATCATATGAGAATGCATAATATTTGGAAACATAATTGAAAGAAAGCTTAAAAAAAACTTCAGTTCTAAGAGAGACAAATTCTAATTCTTTTTTGTCATTTTATTTTTTAATATCTTCATTCTTTTAGCTCTGATTCTGTTATGTAGTTCTAAATATATGGTTCTGAAAAACTTAAGGAAGCCATGTATTGTCCTTTAAATCAGTCAATCAAATCAGATACTTAAGAATTTGTGTAAACACTAAGAATACAAGGAAATACACATACAAATGTACACACATATACACATTTATGTGTATGTGAATATGTATTTGTATGTATATGTATAAACGTTTCTTCCCCAAAGGAACTTAAATATTAACTTTATATTTATCCTATGTCTAAGAAAGAGGAAGATGTAATTTGATATAAGGGAATAAGACATACCAAACACTATTCTGGAAGGGTGTGACTATAACTTCACTGTCAGAATCACACTTAAACTTAACTCATTATAATTGCTGACCATACAGCTTAACCACCAGCAAATCTCTTGCATAATGAACAGAGTCCTACATTCCAATTTTAACTCAGACCCTCATTGGCTATATGACCTTAGGGTTAACCTCCTTAAGACTTAGTTTCTTCATAAGCTAAATATGTATAATAATATCTAATACATGTTCTCAGGCGGTCATCCCAACTCTCATCCAAAATAATGAATCCAGTACCTAGAATGTAGCTACAACATACTTTCAGGGCTCTAGTAAAAAGTCCTGAGAGTTTGGGAATATACTTTTGTAACGTTACTCACATGAAGTTTCATTCAATGGTGTTATTCCAATCATAATAAATATTTATTAGTTATCCAAAATTAAATAACTTTTAATAGCAAGTATTTATCAAGACAGCACAATAATAACAATAGCTACAAAATATCCCCAAGATGTCTAACACATATCCTCCCAGTCACACATAGGGAATCTAGAGGCTAGTGTTCTCAAACATGGAAACCATTTGTGGCAAAGGTGTAATTAAAAATTTCAGGAAATACTTTTGCTTAAGTCTTCAAGATGTATCTTTTAGTTAACTTTTCTGTTGGGTTCTTTGAAGAGTTACTAAACTGTGTCCAAATCTATCTTTGATTTCTGATGTAGATATTGCGACCAGATGTTTCAAATACATTGCTAGTAAGTGGATGGGATGATGAGAGATCATTCAAGTTCAAGACATCCTCCTGTTGTCCAGGAGCATGGAGGAGACTCAGACTGAGACTGAGCCCAAGACCTGGGGTGCTTTCCCATCTTGCTAATCATCTCCTGTAGATTCAGAAAGATTCACTCTTTTATGCTTCACTTGAGTTCTGATAAAAGTTCCGCAAGCTCCCAGGTTTCATTCAAGCCCCATAGGCTTCAAAAGCTAAGATGAACACTCACCCTAAGCAATGTTGTACTTCATTTACCATAAATTCCCAAAGTGGATGATACTGCCCCCGGGGGGGGGTGTGCTGGAATAATCCAGGGAGAGATGGTACCATAGTGGTTTGAAAGCCCCCCTCCCCCCAATTTTTTAAAGTTATTAAAGGGTTAAAGAAAATAGATTTCCAGGGGGGCTCTGAGTATTTTTTTGAAAAGGGGTGGTAGGCCAAATAAGTTTGGGAACCTCTGGAAACCCTGTAATAAGTGGAGTTACATTCAATCCTTAACATTTGAATATTTAACTTTCTCAATTTAAACCAGTCCCATGATTTTATTTGTAACCTCCTTTTCTTTTTGCATTGGCACCATTCACACACATTCACAGCTATATGGAAAAAAAATGAGAGTTACGATGTACACAGCTTCATAAAGCAGCTGGTCCCCTACTAGTCACTGGTCTTGTTCACCCTCCCGTTAAACTAGCCACCTGTGCATTCATTTCATATTTTCATTGTTTGTCCTTAAAACTCAAATTTTGTGTTGCAATTATGCTCCCAAAGCATAGCACAAGTCCTTTGGTTATAAAGCAATGTTGAGACCTCACCAGTCACAGTATATTCCAACAGCAGTGACTAGAGTCAAAGCAGCCTTTCCCTTGGTTTTTAGATGGCAGTCAGGGTAGAGAGGTTTTACAGCAGTATACAGTGTAGCATAGCATAGCATAGTAAAGTGTACAACACCCTCACACCACCATCTGATAGCAGAATGTAAGATTCAGGTTAAAACATGCTTAGTTTTGAGAATTTTATTTGTTTTAAAATATTTATATTACTATTGATATGTGTGTGTGTGTGTGTGAAAAATGAATAGTGTCTGAAATCAGAAGGTTTTTAAATTAAGATATTAGCAGGAAAGGTCACAGAATCCTAGGGAATTACTATTGATAAAATGTTTTACATGTTACCAATTTCATTTTGTGTACTGCATTTTACGAGTTATTTCATGGTTAACATATTAGGAAAAGTGCAAGTTATCAGAATTCATTTTTCGTTATAAAGGATTATACGCAGAGAAATGTACTTTCAGCAATCTCTAGTAAAAGATTACAGATTTTTTGGCGGTCAAGGAAACCTAACCCCCTATTTCCTATAAGTTCAATGTATTAATAATTGTGGGTTTTCTTTTTGAACTTTGGTGCCATTTTCTAGGAACATTACTCCCAGGGAAGTTGAGAATTGATTGTAGATGTTTTCTCACCTGGGTAAGAATGTTATCACTTACTTTAAGTGGGTTGGAGTAAATTGGTTATTTTACTCAGTTAATCCTTACTGAAATAGCAGCACTTTAATAGTTATGAGATTCAAATGTAATACAGTACATAAATATCTCTGCACACCTCATAACATTTTATCTAAATTAGTTCCCCTTCTTCTTGTCATCACTTTTCTCCAGTCCTCCTACATATGGACATGACAGGAAGAACAGAGGAACTCTTGTGACCCATTAATGCCTCCAACACATGGCAGGGTAGATCCTGTGAATGCCAACTTGAACACAGAATTATTGTCCTGGGATGATTCTGCTCACACCGTTGTGAAACAGAAAAGAGAAGCAATAATTGAATAGTTACTCTTTATTTCCCTGATGACATATTAAAAATCTTTATATCCTGATTGACCACTTCAATTATAGGTCCACATTTGCTGAAAAAAAAATAGATTACTTGGGCTTTTTCCACTGGCCAACAGGAAATCAGTGCTGGTTGTTAACTAGCCTTTTCAATATGTGTAGCTTTCCCTATAAGCCCTAAAATAAAGACTTTCTTTAAACTTATAAGCTACAATTTTTCCAGCAACCACTCTAGAAAGTCACATTGGACTTTGGGTCACGTATTAAGAAGTATATAATTTAATTAAGAGGGTAAAGAATAAATACAAGGTTTGTTAATTGGATTATAGGGGCTATTCTTGGAGCACACTCATATATTCTTTGCTTGGTTAGAATGATTCACAGGAAAGATTCGGTGGAGAGGAGTGAAACGTATAGTCATGTATGATTACTATATGAAGATATGCACTATATGAAGACAAAAGTCTTATAAATGGCACCTAACCACTATCCTCCTCCTGTCTATGATTCTCCCCTCTCATGCTTCCTAGGAGAAGAATTAAGGAAATTTGGGGAAGGGGGTAAGTTAAGGGGGAAAAGTGATAATTTCTATAGTAGATATGTTATGTTAGAGATAGCTATAAGGCATTCAGGTGAATTTGTCCAGCAGATTTTCAAGTCATGGGACTGGTATGTAAAAGAAAAATGGAAATGGAAGATTTAGGAGTTAATTATGATGGGGAAATTATTGATTCCACAAGAGCTGAGAAGGTCACTGAGAGAACATAGAGAGAAGGTGCAGGATGACAAGATGAAGTTTTGGATTGAGTGCACATGTGCATGGATACATGTATGGGTAATGAGCCTACAAATGACTGAGAAAGTTTGATCACATATGTAGGCAGAGAAACGTAGGAGAGAAGCATCATGAAAACCCATGGAAGATACTGTTGACAAAAAGGGGTGGTCACCATTGTTAAACACTAATGAGAAAGGGAGGAAAGACAAGGGATGGTAAGGTAAAGTGGAAAGATTTGCTGTTGTTTATTTTTCTTGAAAGATGTCAGAAATCTGGGTACATTTGTAAGAACCAGTAGTTAAGGAAAGTTTGAAAGTTGGGGAGAGGAAGGATGATTGAAGGTGAAAGCTCATATAAAGAAAGAACAAGATGGAATGAAGGACAGAGGAAGAAATATTGCCATTATTTGGAGAAGGTGCATCTCAGTCTCAGAGAGGAGGGGAGGGAGGGAGGGAAGGAGAAAGAGGAAGGGACAGAGAGGGAGAGGGAGAGGGAGAGAGAGAGAGAGAGGGAGAGAGAGAGAGAGAGAGAGAGAGAGAGAGAGAGAGAGAGAGAGAG
>NW_027185759.1:22584057-22586434 GCF_028583685.1 Petaurus breviceps papuanus
GAGAGAGAGAGAGAGAGAGAGAGAGAGAGAGAGAGAGAGAGAGAGAGAGAGAGAGAGAGAGAATAAAGCTTGATGGGGAGTTTAGAATTGATGGGAGAGGGGATGTGAATCACATGGTCTTAAATTTTTAAATGAAATATGAAATAAATTATGTTCCTAAGAACAAAGGCTGAGGTTGTTGTGTAGGTAGCTGGGGAAGATAAAAGACACATTGGAATTGCCTCTCAGGGGAGTCCATTCCTAGTTTCTGATTATCAAGACACATCTGTAATGATGGAGACTATTTCCTTTAAACTCAGTTCATGTTATTAAGTAGGAAGCAGCTTGTATATTAGAAAGAGCACTGATTCTGTTCCTGGGTTCAAATTCTCCCACTGATGCTTACTAACTACATATGAGATTCTGGGTAAGCCATTTATCTCCCTGGACTTGCCTTTCCTCACCTGAAAAATAAGGAACTTGGACACTTGGTGGTCTTAGGGGCCCTTTGAATTTTAGATCTGTGATCATGAAAATGCTATTCAGTTAAATGCATACTTTTTCCCCAAAACTTGTCCTCCCCTGTGAATGTCCTCCTAAGTGTAAAATAACATATGGATTAGAATAATCACTTTAGCTACTGTTCCTGAAATTTCCAAGGAAATGACTGAACCATTCAGGGAATATGTGAAACAAAATACATGTGGGTAAATATACATTGCTATATCAAGGTGACTATTGAACTACATGTGAACATGCATGAAATCATCTTCTCCACTCTTTCAACATAAAATAGTTTCCTCACCAATTAAAATCCTCCCAAATTTTCTGTCCACTAGATCTTTTAGGTGTATGAGTGAATAGGTGTGCATATATGCATGTTTTCCTCCCTCTATTTTGTGTATGTATGGACCTACATAAAAAGTCCATCAACAATGTAAATAATGTAATATTCTATTAATCCTTTGTAGTAAACTGATTGGAAAATATTTAACCTAGAATTGAATGGTTAAAGTCCCTTGAACAGATCTCTTGGCTAAACACTGAACTAGAGGAAGAAAACTGAAAGACTTCATCCATTGCAACAGGCCTATCATTGAGCTTCAGAGAGCAAGGCAATGGTGTCAGGTTTTTCCAACCTCATTAAAACCTCCTCTGCAGGTATAGTCACAGAGGTCAAAGGCTCTAAAGGGATCTAGGAGTCTCATTTACGCTGCCTTTTTTGCAGGTCTGTGATCTTGATGGAAGAGAATTAAAACAAAAAAGGATGTTGCAAAAACATGAGTCAGCAACAAGTCCAAGCTCATAAATTTAGGAACTAAAATGAAACACACACACACACACATGTATATATATATATATGTGGATTTCTAAGGAAGGATTGTCATTTGATCCAGTAGTGCTTGTAAAGTATTTGTAAATATTAAATGTTTCTCCCTTTCCCCTGGCATTGGGATAGGGTGAGATATTTTATTCTCTCATTCAAAACAACATTATTAAGAACTTACATAAAAACAGGAAAGTTTTCCTCTTCCTCTTGAAATCAACTTGTTATAAAGAATACCACCAAATAGAAAATAAAGATATTGCCCTAATATTGCTGAGGCAGGAGGTAATGATATAAAATGGTTGCTTCACTATGTTCTATAAAGACTTAGATACTTAAGGGGATACAGAGAATTACAGAATATAAAAGTAGAAAACTACCTCTGTGACCATGAACGTCTTCTTGAGAAGGAAAGAGGACCCTATTTCAAATCATACAATAAAGGTGGTTCTATAGTCTCTCAAATGTTAAAAAAATTTTTTTAATGTTTTCAAAAAATATTTTAAAATGTTTTTTAAAACACCTTTTAAAAAAGTTAAACTCTAGAGATGCAAATTAAAAAAAACACAACTATGATGCATATTCTTTCTTTTATTTTTAAACTTAGACCTTTTACTAGGTGAATATTCAGTAATTAGCTCCTGGTAGTTTCAGAAGCTGGATTGATTCCTACCCTTAGTTCACCCTCCTGATCATAACATTCAAAGGCTGACCTTGGATATGATTTTATAAGCAATATTACATTAAATTCGACCTTCACAATCTACACTGAAAGAAGATGAAAGAATTATGTTAAATTGAACACTATGCCTAGTGTCTAGGAATGAAAAACAAACAAACAAAAAGAACCACCTTAAACTTAAGCAGTTATAAATTATGGATGAGAAGTTCTTTATGATAATGTGCTAATCTTATATCATCTGCCTGCTTGTAGTATTTGGACATGGATGTGTCAGTAGATCAGTTAACAAGCAGTAATAGAGTCTGGGAATATATGCATCTCTCTATCCATCCATCCATCCAACCATCCATCCATCCATCCATCCATCCATCCATCCATCCATCCATCCA
>NW_027185759.1:22586444-22608492 GCF_028583685.1 Petaurus breviceps papuanus
ATCCATCCATCCATCCATCCATCCATCCATCCATCCATCCATCTATCCATACATCCACTTCTTTGTGTGTCTATCTATAAGTTTATGTGTTTACATTATTTGGTCATTAAATCATGTCCGACTCTATGTGACCCTATATGAGGTTTTCTTGGCAAAGATACTGGAATGGTTTGCCATTTCCTTCTCCAGTAGATTAAGGCAAATAGAAATTAAGTGAATTGATCGAGAGTAACACAGCTGGTGCATTTCTGAAGTCAGGTTTGAATTTAGATCTTGCTTACTCCAGGACCAAAGCTCTGTCCATTGAGTTATTTAGTGAATATATGAGTATATATACATATATAAATACACATGCATCTGTCCATATATGTATTGCATAATTGTGTGTATATACATGAGTCTATAATTTCTTAACATTTTATTTTATTTGCATATCAAGCAAAAAGTTTGGAAATATATATTTTTTTCTTTTTTGCCAGTGGATGTTACTTTACTTGTGTCAAAATTTTAATTTTCAGTCTCTTTTCTGTGTGCCCATGTAAGCTTTAGCAAAAAAAAAAAATAAATTGATACATAGATTGCCTTCAGATAATGAAACAAACAGGGCATACTAAATATATACAATTCCTCTTACTTCTCTGCTTCATTAACTGTGGTATCTGGAAATAGAATCAACTTTTTGTGCATTGGGGATATTTTAGGTACTTGATTCCTTAATTGTACCTATCACAAAATCTATGTGCAAACCCTTACTTTAGTTTGATGGAAAGAATCATGCTATAAGTTTTTTATTCACAACCAAGCAGAATTTTAAATGATATTGCTGATAACAGCTGTAATGGTTAGAGTTGTAGAAGAAAAAAATAACGTAAAAGTGGCAAATGAAAAATGAAATTGGAAGGAAGGTTTTCTTTTTGTTTTTTAATTTATAAGGAATTAAGAAAAAAATTAGTTCACCAATAAATTCTACTCAGTAGAAATCAGAATATATATATACATATATATATATATATACACATATGCACACACATATATTAGGAAATTAATGTGGGTAAGAAACTGTATAAAGTTTATGAGGTGATACAAGGCTTAGAGAAGATAAATACTTGTCTGGATGGAATTTAGCATCTGAAAGAAATTACATATACACCAAAAAGGCAATATAACACGATGAATTTTTAATCATTTAATCAATAAGCATTTATTAAATGCTTCCTATATTCCAGATACTGGAATGAGAAAACAAAAATAAATTCTAATACTTAAGGAGCTTACCTTCTACTTTAGAAATTCTGGACACATCTGTACATTTGTAAAAGAAGGATTTCCCTTCCAACCCCCAACTCCCCATCTGTTATAACCATAGATATAATGTATTTTCTATTACTCAGGTGTTAATAACCAGTAGTCCTTTTAGAACAGGCCAACATTTGCCTCTTAAAAAAATGAAAGTGGAACGTGGGACTGCCTGCCCTGAGAATTTTGACCCAACCTGGGAATCTTTGAAAGACTGAATTCCCAACATCTAAATTATTTCATTCAATTTGAGTGAGCAGAGGAGAACATGATCAGAACCCTGAGAAGAAACAACTCTAGGGCAATGGGAGGGAGAAAAGAAATAATAGTCTCTTTTTCTTCCCTACTCATGGTTTTGCTGCTCTTTTTAAATAGCAATTTATTTTTTCCACTTACATGTAAAGAGTTTCCAACATTTATTTTTAATAAGATTTTGAGTTTCAAATTTGTTCTCCTTTCCCACCCTGAACCCCCTCCCCCAAATGACAAGCAATCTGATATAGGTTATACATATGCAATCATGTTAAATATGTTTCCACATTAATCATGTTGTAAAAGAAAAATCAGAAGAAAAGAAGGGGAAATGAGCCTTTAAGGTCGGGTCCTTTTTTTTTTTTTTTTTTTTTGCTCATTTTTAAAAGTTGAGGGGCGGCTAGGTGGCGCAGTGAATAGAGCGTCAGGAGGACCTGAGTTCAAATTCGACCTCAGACGCTTAACACAACAACTAGCCTTGTGACCTTGGGCAAGTCACTTAACCCCAATTGCCATCCAAAAAGCAATAAAAAGATGTCCCAAAGGCTGCACTCCCCTTTTACCCAAGCGAGACAGACTTTTCCTGAAATCCTTCTAAGTTATCTTGGCTGCAAAACTGATCACTCTGTCTTTTGGTGGATTCTGTTTCTCCAGAACCCTTTTAGAAGCTTTATTTAACATTGTTTCTGAGGGAAACTGGGGAGAGCTGGGTGACTGGAAACTCCCTCAGTTTCCTCATTAGTAACATGAGCTGGAGAAGGAAATGGCAAACCACTATCTCTGCTGAGTAAACCCCAAAAGGGGTCACAGAGTCTGACATGACTGAACAGAAACAGAAGGCAGAAATGTCATGCAACAGGGAACAAATGCACACTCAGACAGAGAGGAAATTACTTCAGGCAACTTCTGAACAGGATTATACTACTTGTCTTACTATAATATTAGGAATCAGTCAAGACTGATTATGTGAGAACCTTCTAGTCTATAGGTTCATGTTGAATAATATGCAAAATAGACATATGGTAATTTTGGGACAAAGGATGCTATGGCTGGGGCATAAGGAAAGGCCTACATTTGGAAGTTAGGGCTGGAACTGGAAGTTGAAAGAAATACTTTTATTCTTGTTAAATATTATTATTAAATACTAGTTGAAGAGGGAGTACATAGCATACATGGAAGACAGCCAATGAAAAGCCATAGAGAGATGGAATAGAGAATCGTATGTGAGGAACAGCATGAAGACAAGGTTGGCTGGACCATACTATCATTTGGGGGATGGGAGCATATAAGAAAGCTAGAAAGTTAGTTAGTTAAGGGATTTCAATTCCAAACAGATAATTTTAGATGAAATAGGGGGCCGTTGTAGTGTATTTATCAGGGGGGGGTGCGTTTTTCTAATGTACTATTTTTTAAAAAAGCAATTGGGGTTAAGTAACTTGCCCAAGGTTACGTGGCCAGTTTTTTTTGTGTGAGTGTTAAGTATCTGAGGACAGAACCAATCCAGGGTCCTCCCGACTCCAGGGCCGGTGCTCTTACTCACTGTGCCACCTAGCTGCCCCTCTAATGTACCTTAGAAAAATATTTTGAGGACCATTTGTAAGTATGCAAAAGAGAAGTGCAAACAAAGCTCTATGTGAGGTAGGCTAGGTCATATACTACTGGGAGGATCATGGAAGCCTTCCTAGCGAAAGTAAAATTTTAGAGGGGTTTTAAAGAATGTCTAGGCTTCTGTGTGGTACAGTGGCTAAAACACTGGGACTGTAGTCAAAAAGACCGGAATTCAAATCTGGCCTCAGGCACTTATTAGCTGTGTGGCACTGGGTAAGGTTTTTTTGGCTAAGTTTCCACATCTGTTAAATGATCTGGAGGAGGAAATGGTAAAGCACTCCAGTATTTTTGCCACAAAACAAACTCAAATGGAGTCACAAAGGGTTGGACACTGCTGAAACACTGAACAAAGGATGTCTAGGAATTTGACAGGTGACCTGAATTGAGACAAGGAAAGGGTACATCAAAGAGGAAAATAACAAAAGCAATGAAAAGGAAAACTTATAGACTTTTATTCAAATATTTATATTTAATATTTTAAATATATTTCATTTTAAAAACACTTCCACTAATTTCTTATGTTGATGCTTTGTAAGTGGTTTGCTAATAATCATCTATTGTTGAAGATTGAGAAAGCCTAGAGGGAAGTATTCAAATTCAAAGGATCAGTTTTAGGGAGATATTTCTCTATTTCCTTCCATTATTATCTAGGGCTAATTATCTCCCTTGGTCTCAGTTTCACTTGCCTGGTAGTTTTTTTCCCATACAAGACTTTCTATCCCCCTCCCCCTGCATCTTTGTATGTTACCACATTTTAAGGACAATGTCACCTCACATCTCCCTCAGAAAATTTTGGTTTCCCTCAAAGCACAAGTTAGTTTTATTCTACTATATTTGTCTATTACCCAATAATTAATACCCTTGTCTTCTTGAAATTACTTTGTGATTTTTATTTACCTGCTAGGATGCATATTCCAATAAATCTGATCATCTAAGTAAAATTAATGAATATTTACAAAATGTATAAATTGCCAAGATTAACAGAAGAGGAAATAAAAAATTTAAATAACTCCCTTCTAGAAAAAAGAAATTGAACAAGCCATCAATAAGAAAAAGTTTCCAATGGAAAATTGGGAAAAATTTTTACAACCAGTGTCTCTGATACAGGACTCATTTCTAAAATATACAGAGAACTGGGTCAAATCTATAAGTATGCAAGCCATACCCCAACTGATAGATGGTCAAAGGATATGAACAGGCAGTTTTCAGAGGAAGAAATCAAAGATATCTGTAAGCATATGGAAATATGCTCTAAATCAGTATCGATTAGAGAAATGCAAATCAAAACAACTTTGAGGTACCACATCTCACTGGTCAGATTGGTTAAGATGACAAAACAGGAAAATGATAAATGCTGGAGAAGATGTGGGAAAAACATGGAACACGAATGCATTGTTAGTGGAGTTCTTAACTGATCTAATCTTTCTAGAGGGCAATTTGGAACTATACCCAAAGGGCTATAAAAATGTGAGTACCCTTTTAGCCCAGCAATACCACTTCTAGGGCTGTATCTGAAAGAGATCATACAAGTAGGAGAAGGACCCATATGTACAAAAATATTTATAGCAGCTCTTTTTATGGTGGCAAAGAATTGGAAATCAAGGAAATACATATCAATTGGGGAATGGCTAAATAAGTTGTGGTATATTAATGTATTGGGATACTATTTTGCTATAAGAAATGGGGAGCAAACAGAATTCATAAAAACCTGGAGAGTCTTATATAAACTGATACTGAGTGAGGAGAACAGAATCAGGAGAACTTTGTACACAATTACAAACACATCACATCTGTGATGACTAACTTTGATAGACTGGGCTTCTCTCAGCAATGCAAAGTTATAAGACAACTTCAAAAGACTCATGATGGTAAGGAGCATGCACATCAAGAGAAAAGAACTGCAGAGTCTAAATGCAGATTAGAGCAAACTACTTGCTCTCTTTCTTTTTCATTTTGTTTTGTTCCTTCTTTCTCATTCACTCCATTGGTTGTAACTCTTCTTTACAACTTGACAAATGTGTAATGCAAAGGTATTCGTAGAACCTATATTGGATTGTATGCTGCCATGGGGAGGGGGAGAAAATTTGGAACTCAAAGGATTGTGGAATTGAAGTTGCAAACTAAAAGTAAATAAATAATTTTTTTAAAAGAAAAAGTAAACTCCAGGGTCAGATGGATTTGCAAGTGAATTCTTTAAAACATTTAAAGAAAAATAAATTCCAACACTATATAAATTATTTGAAAAAACAGGAAAAAAAAGGAGTCCTACCAAATTCTTTTTATGACACAAATATGGTGCTGATACCTAAACCAGGAAGAGTCAAAACAGAGAAAGAAAATTATAGACTAATGTCCCTGATGAATATTGATGCATAAATTTTAAATAAAATATTAAAAAAGAAATTACAGTAATTTATTAATAGGATAATATACCACCATGAGATGGGACTTATACCAGGAATGCAGGTAATATTAGGACAATAATCAGCATAATTGACCATAGAATAAGAAAACTAACAAATCATGTGATTATCTCAATAGATGCAGAAAAAGCTTTTGACAAAATACAGCACCCATTCCTATTAAAAACAATAGAGAACACAGAAACAAAAGGAACATTCATTAAGATGATAAACAGTGGCTATCTAAAACTATCAGCAAGTTTATGCATTATATGTAATGGTGATAAGATAGAAATTTTCACACTGAAGTCTGGGGTGAAACAAGGATTCCCATCATCATCACTATTATACAATTTTGTATTAGAGATGCTAACTTTAGTAATAAGAGGGGGAAAATGAAGGATTTAGAATAGGCAAAGAAGAAACAACACTGTTATCCTGTGCATATGGTATGATGTTATGCTGAAAAAAATCCTAAAAATCAACTAAAAAAAAAACTACTTGAAACAACTAACAATTGTAGCAAAGTTGCAGGGAATAAAATAAACCCACATGAATCACCAGCATTTCTATTTGTTGCCAGCAAAGTCCAGCAAAAAGGGATAGAAAGGTGAACCCCATTGAAAGTTACAATAGACAATATAAAATGTTTTGGAGTCTACCTGCCAAGACAAACCCAGGAACTATATGAACACAATTATAAATCTCTTTTCACAGAAATAAAGTCAGATCTAAAGAAGGAAAAATATCAATTGTCATGGGTAGGCTCAGATAATAAATAAAAATAGTAATTCTATTAAAATTAACTTATTTAGTGCCATACCAATTAAATTACCAAAAAATTTTGGAGAGCTAGAAAAAATAATAACAAAATTCATCTGGAAGGACCAAAGGTCAAGAATATCAAGGGAATTAATGAAAAAAAATGCAAAGTAAGGTAATCTAGCCATACTGGATCTAAATCTAAATCATAAAGCTATCATCTAGGCTAGGTACACAAGACAGAGTAGTAAATCAGTATAGTAATCTATTTGCTAAAGCCAAACCCTCCAGCTTCTGGGATAAGAACTTACTGTTTGACAAAGACTGCTGGGAAAACTGGAAAATAGTATGGCAGAAACTAGACATAGATTGACATCTCATACTCTATACCAAGATAAGGTTGAAATGGGTACATGATTTATATGTAAAGGGTAATACCATAAGCAAATTAGAAGAGCAAGGAATAATCTACTCTATGGAGTAGGGTATATAATAGTAATAGTTATGGAGAAGGAAGGATTTATGAACAAACAAAATATAGAGAAAATTGTGAAATGTAAAACAAATAATTTTGACTACATTAAATTCCAAAGTTTTTGCACACAGTCAATGTAACCAAGATTAGAAGAAAAGCAAAAAACTGGGAAACATTGTTTATAGTCAATATTTCTGATAAAGACCTTATTTCTCAAATGTATGTAGAACAGAGCCGAATAAAAGTTATTCTCTAATTGATAAATGGCCAAATGATATAAAAAGGCAGTTTTCAGATGGAGACATTAAAACTATCTATAGTCATATGAAAGAATTCTCTAAATCTTGATTGATTGGAGAAATACAAATAAAAATAATCTGAGATACATCACATCTATGAGATTGCCTAATATGACAAATGAGGAAAATGATAAATGTTGAAGAGTATATGGGAAAATTGGAACCCTAATGAATTGTTGGTGGAAATGTGAACTGATCCAATCATTCTGGAAAACAATTTGGAATTATATCCAAAGCGTATAAAACCATGTATGCCCTTTGATCCAGCAATATCACCACTAAGTCTATATGCCAAAGAGATCATAAAAAAGGGGAAAAGGACCCACATGTACCAAAATATTTATAGCAGCTCTCTCTTGTAGTAACAAATAATTGGAAATTGAGGGAGTACCCATCAGTTGGGGAATGACTGAACAAGTTGTGGTATATGAATATAATGGAATACTATTGTTCTCTAAGAAAGGCTGAGCAAGCAGATTTCAGAGAAACCTGAAAACACATGAACATATACTGAGGGAAGTGAGCAGAACCAGGAGAACATTGTACACAGTAACAACAACACTGTTCAATGACCAATTTTTATAGACTTAACTCTTCTCAGCAATGCAGTGATCCAAGGCGATTTCAAAAGATTCATCATAGAAAATGCTATCTACATCCAGAGAAGGAAATATGGAGTCTGAAGGCACATTGAAGCATACTATTTCCTCTTTTTCTTTCTTTCTTGTGGTTTCTACCTTTTGTTCTAATTCTTCTATACAACATGACTAATGTGGAAATATGTTTAAAATGATTATACATGTATAACCTATATGAGATTGCATGCCATCTTAGGGTGAGGGGGGAAGGGAGAGAATGAGGGACAAAATTTGAAATGCAAAATCTTACACAAATGAATGTTGAAAAATATCTTTATGTGTAATCAAGATAAAAATACTATTGAGAGAGCCTAAAAATGTTTATTGGGAAAAAGAAAAGGATTCAGCTCAATTCCTACATTCTGAGGGTAACCTTTCCCAGTCCTCCCTGATTCTAGTACCTTCCCTCTGAGACAACTTTTCACTTACATTGTATTTCATTGGTATTCACTTATGACCATGTTGTTTCCTTCATTAGAATATGAACTCCTTGACTGTATTGGATACTTTCTTTGTAGCACCATTGCTTAGAATACCTACAGGAGTGGCTAGGTGGCACAGTGAATAGAGTACCAGCCCTGGAGTCAGGATGACCTGAGTTCAAATCTGACCTCAGACACTTAACACTTACTATCCGTGTGACCTCAGACAAGTCACACCCCAATTGCTCTGCCTTCCCTTCCCCAAAAAGAAAAAAAGAAATTCCTACAAAATAGTAATCACATAATAAATGTTTGTTGATGGTTTGATTGCTATTTGTCCCATCAGGGTATAACATCCTTGAGAGAAGATACATTTTTGCTTTTGTCTTTTTTTCATTCCAGTGTCAAACCAGAATGAAGTGCTCATATGGATGGAATCATAGGATCTTGAATTTAGAGATGGATGAGACTTATAATTGAATTTTCTATTTTTCCAGATGAGGAAATTGAGACCAAGGGGTATTAAGTAATTTCTCTAATGTTACATATTTCAAAATGGAACAAAATATCCTGAGGACTTAACTAATCATGTAAATGGCCATGATCATAGTGCTTGAATTGTTGAATTATATCTTTAAAATTTCAGGTCAATTGGAAATAATATAAGGGACAAGGTTTATGACTTCATTGGCAGAAAAAAAAAAACTTGGTGAGAAATCTCCCTCAACCAATTATTATCTCCGAATGTCAAGTGGAGCACTGAGATGTTAAGTGACTTTCTTAGGATAAGAAGCCATGTGTGTCAGAGATATTACTTGAACTCAGGTCTTCTGATATGGAGGTTTACTAGAGGTTATTGAATTAACTTTATCAAATCCACAAAAGAACAGAATTAGCCAGGATTGAGTAAAGAATTACTTAGTATTTACATAATGCTGATAATTAGTAATAATAATAGCATTTCTATAGAGTCTCCTATGTGCCAGACAGTGTGCTCAGCACTTTTAAATGTCATCTTTGATCCTCACAACAATATGAGAAGTGAGTGTATTATTATCATTCTCATTTTAGAAATCAGAAAACTGAGAAAAATCAAGCTTAACTGACTTGTCCAATATCACACAGATAGGAAATTTCCAATACTAGTTTTGAACTTGGGTCTTACTGACTCCAGATCCAGCTATCTACTTTTTCAATGGCTTCCTCTAATAGTGAATGAAATCTTTTGAAAATTTGCTCTCCTGTTACTAAAGGAGTTGAACAACATCCTGATACTACAAGTTCAGAAAATTCATATTACAATATGGAAATGTATAAAGATTTGAAAAAAGGCTGAAATCAAGCTTTTTATTTACATAAAGACTGAAAGGAAGTCATTGTATACTTAAAGCAACCGTGGTAAAATCCACAAAACAATATAATTCCAAACTTTTTCTAGAGAATATCATGCTGAGCATCTTAAACAAACCTTATTTAAAATAAAAAAATAAAAGTTTATGAAGAATTAGATTTTTTTTAATGTATATAATAACTAGACCCAGAATTTATTATTGTATTTTGAAGCTGGTGGCATTGAAAGAGTCCAACATGCATGGAACATCTTAGGGACACATCTAAGGGGCTATGAAAACCTAGATTACAGGAGTCAGCAATACCAGTACCATGAAAACACTATGATGAAGAACTCAGAACATGTTACCATGAACATGAAAGACAATCCCAGCACAAAGCAGTGCCCATACTCAGCCTCCTCTCTGAGAATCCAGCTCAGGCTTGAAGCACTCATTTTTCACTTTTAAAAAAGGAATGACTGCTTCTTGTCTACAGTCATCAAATCTGTGCTTTTGTGAGCCTATGTTGAAACCGGCTAAAGAGGAAGCCAGCAAAACAGGGCATTTTGTTGCTTTCAATAAAAGAACAGCCTTTTGTCAATTTCAAGCTTCAAGTAAGGATTGGTTGCAATTCTTTCTAGTGCTTCTATCAAATGTGTGTTTAAACTTCTCTCTGGATCTTTGTGACCCCATTTCTTGGCAAAAATATTGGAGTGGTTTGCCATTTGCTTCTCCAGCTCAATTTATAGATGAGGAAACTGATGCAAACACAATTAAGTGACTTTCCCAGGGTCACAGAGCTAATAGGTTTCTGAGGTCAGATTTCAGCTAAAGAAGATGAGTCTTCCTAACTCCAAACCCAGCATTCTACCTGCTGCACCACCTAGCTGCCCTCATCATTCTATCTTATTATTATATAATAATTAGCTCATATTTGTATAGCACTTTTAGGTTTCATGAGGTGTTTAGTTAACTGAAAGTTGTGTTCGAATAATTTTAATTTTATTTTAAATTTTATACATTAAATATGTTATGTTTGAAATATCTACAATTTTAAAGATACTGTGTACATGCATGTGTATAATATATACATATACATTATGTCACAATTCAAGGCAGTGTTGTACAGTGGATAGCGAATGAGCCTTGGAGACAGATTTGAGTTTAGAAGTCATGCCTTTGACACATAACAGCTTTATGATCCTGAGTAAGGCATTTAATCTCTCATTTCCCCAGGTATCTATGACACTACAAGTTGCAGTGAAGCTGTAGATGCTGATTGGAATTGGTCAGTGAAGGTTTTTCTTAACTTGACTCTTCCTAGACTGACAGCAACAATGACTAGTCCCAAAATGAATATAAATATGTCTTTCTTAGCATATATGTACATATATACGTAGATGTATCTATACATGCATTGTGCATGAATATATACATGGGCTGATGACAGATGGATGGATGCATGCTTCTTTTACAGATAAAAGTGATGAAACCTATACTTTTTCAGAAGGATTCAATAACATTTTGAGATTGGAAATATATGACATTAATACATTATTATTTTTCTATTACAATC
Organism: Petaurus breviceps papuanus; assembly: GCF_028583685.1. Taxonomy (NCBI): domain Eukaryota; kingdom Metazoa; phylum Chordata; class Mammalia; order Diprotodontia; family Petauridae; genus Petaurus; species Petaurus breviceps. The sequence goes on from NW_027185759.1 coordinate 22,597,506, forward strand.
ACTTCATGATCACATGTTTGAAGTATCTCATGTAGTTGTATAAAATGTATTGAAAAGTCACAGATACTAACGATTTAGAAAATATAATCAATGGATATTTATTGAAGTCTAACCTCGGTACTGCCTCAGTCTTCTCCAAGTTGCCAAAACATTTAGATAAAAGAGAAAACTAATTGATTATTACACTGTTTCAACTGTTTTTACAGGCATATATATTTTCAAAATGCAGTTCAACTCAGCAAACCTTTATTACATTTTGGCTTTGTGTAAGGCATTGTGCTATGCATAGGTAGTATTAGCTTTCTGAAGTTTAATTTTTCCCCAAATATTTTACTGTAGGTATAATTTGAAATACAAAAAAATAAAAGTCCAAATCTACTTCATTCTACCAAAAGACAGTCTAACATGTACAATTCCTTGTATTTTTTTTCTTTTTTTAATAATTCAGTGACTTGCAAAACTATATATATGTACATACACACATCTATATGTGTGCACACATATATAAAACATTTTAAAAAAACCTTACTTGAATAAAGTGTCTCAAAACTTCCAAATAATTTGTTGTTTTTAGATATACTGTGGTATTATCCAAAGTATTAAAAACAGGGTGAAGGACTTACAAAAGATAGTCCTGAGTAAGGAGTAGCTTTGATGCAGGGATTTAAAATATAATTCCATATCTGGTGGATTTAAGAAGCTGTGATGATTATTCTCCACATACTTATTCCATTCACCTCTATTGTCTTGAACCACTACTCCAAACCCAGAAAAAAATGGCAACATTTCATAGAGATTCAGAGATTACTGTTTATTAAAGACTAGGGCAAACTGGCCTGATTATAAGAGAGTTGATGTGAAATAGAAGAAAAAGGAATGTTAGTAATCCATAATCTCACTGAAACCTTAAAGCTATTGCCAAAGGATCAAGGGAAATTGGCCTCTAGAGAGGAAGTGTCAATTTCATGTATGTATGTATACAAACACACACACACACACACTGTAGAAACCTTAAAATAATAAATCAATCCACATGTGGGGTTAGAGGAGTGGAATAGGAAAAGAAAGAAAACCTTTCTTGCAAGAAGTAGAAAACTATAGGAGAGGGTGTATTGGATAGGCAAGAGAGAAGTGTAACAAAGGAAGAAGCTGGAAGGCATGCATGCGACCTTCATGTCTTGGTTTCTATTAATGCTGCCTCTGCAGGCTAGCTTTGGGGCAATGTTTCATATCTTTGACCAGTGCAGGACTGAACTACAATGTTCCAAACTTGTTCCAAAGGTCAGATCTTCTCATCTGTCTCTCTATATCAATGGTTATGGAAGTTTTGGCCATGTTACTGTTAGTCAGTAGCATTTCTTCTCCTGAGACAAGACCAACTTACAAATTATATGACCAGGAATAGATTGATGATATTCCCATTTATTTTTACTATAATTATATTTTATTAGCTTTTAAAAATTAGACAAAAGAAAGAGAGAAAAAATAGGTTTAAGAATTTAGCCTTCAACAGACTTGTGTTTAATTATAATGAAGATTTTAAAAGAAATTAAAACTGAAAGTTTTTAAAGAAAGATGTAGGAATAAGAGTAACCACATAAAATAGGTTTGCTTAATTAATTAAATTTGCATGATAAAACACATTTTAAAAAGAAAAGCATTATTATTTAGATCACGACTTCTTACATTATTTTTTCATATGCTTTAAATGACAAAACTTAATAAAAAAATCAAATCTTTAGAAGGAAGAACTTTAGCTACTGTTTTTTTTTTTGTTGTTGTTGTTTTGCTTTTTGGAGGGGGGAAGGCAGGGCAGTTGGGGTTTAAGTGACTTGCCCAAGGTCACACAGCTGGTAAGTGTTAAGTGTCTGAGGTCAGATTTGAACTCAGGTCCTCCTGACTCCAGGGCCAATGCTCTGTTCACTGCACCACAGCTAGTTTTAAGGGCATGGTTCTTTATAGAATGTCAGCTAATTGTAAGCAAATGCTGTCTTACTTTTCTGCTTGTATTCCCAACAAATGCTGGGACACAGTGAACAAAGGATGAACAGCAGCACATGATGTTCATTCGTTCGTTCTGTGGGGAAGAAAATAATAGTACAAAAACTGTTTTGTTTTTTCCTGTTTAAGCTTAAACTTATACACTTATAATGAGTTTTAAAAGACTGGGGATTAATCTGATACTAAAGTCTAACCTTTCCAGGTAAGCTAGGTGGTACAGTGGATAGAATGCCAGGCCTAGCGTTAGGAAGTCCTGAGTTCAAATTTGACCTCCTACACATTAGCTTTGTGACCCTAGGCAAGTCACTTAACCCTGTTTGCCTCAGTTTCCTCATAAGTAAAATGAATTGGAGAAGGAAATGGCAAATCGCTCCCGAATCTTTGCCAAGAAAGATCAGCTGCTAGTGATCAGAATGACTAAAAATTCCCTCTCCAAAGTTACCAATCTCCTAATTGACCAACCTGTGACTTTTTGTAGACCCTCATCATTCCTGACCTCTGTGAAGCATCAGACAATGTGGAACTACTGCCCCTCATTCCTACTTTATTTTGTTGTTGTTTTCATAAGATTGCTTTCTCCTGGTTTTCCCCATATCATTCTGATTGGTCTATCCCAGTATCCTTTACTGGCTCATCATATTCAGGGTGGGAAACCTATAGATATACACACTCACACACATATGTATATGTATATACATACATACACACATATAGAAATCTCTCTATACACATATGTACATACACATTCAAACACTCACATGTATATATACACAAAAGTATGTATTTATATTTATATATTCTCATGTATATATGTATATATATACACAAACATAAACACATATACACTCATGTGTTTGTATATGTATATATACATAAACACAAAAATGCGCAAACATACACACACATATATATTCTCTCCTCACATCAACTGCCTTTTGGACATCCGTAATGAGAAGTCCTTTAGGCATCTCCTATTCAGCAATCTGAAAGAGAACATATTGTCTTTCCCCCTTCTCTCTCCTTAGCTGTACTGTTACTGTCAAGGACACCTGCCATTCTTCCAGTGAGTCAGGCTTACAACCTCTGAATTACCATCAATTCCATTCTTGTACTCATACTATATATCCAATCTATTATCGAATCTTGTCATTGGTACCATCACAACAGCTCTCAGGTCATCTTTCTGCTTCTATAACTGCTACTCTTGTACAGAAACTCACAACCTCACGATCCTTCTCATGCCTGTACTATTACAATGTTCTTCTAATTGATCTCCCAGCACCCAATGCCTCCTAACACTAATTCATCCTCCACCCAGCTACATAACTAATTTTCCTAGTGCAGGTTTGAATATGTTACCTCCTCCCATCCCATCCATTTGATATCATCTCTTGGCTCGCATTGCTTCTGGAATTAAATATAAAATCCTCTGTCTGGCATTTAAAGCATTTCACAATCTGGCGTACTCTGACCTTTCCACTCCTGTTAGAGTATAATCCCCTCCATGGGACTCTGATTCAGCTACACTGGTTTACCTCCTATTCCTAAATTACAATTTTATATTTTGGCCGTTTTTTTTGCTTTGGCATTTGCAACTTTGCATTGGCCATTACTCAAAATTAGATTGTTCTCTCTCCTCAACATCCCTTCAAAGCTTACCTTATCTCCTTTAAGACTCACCTGAAATACTAATGATATGAGTAGATGGTGACCTCTCCCTCCCTCCAACTGCTAATGCATTCCCTCTGAAATTACCTTCTATTTTTCCTGTATATACTTTGGGTAAACATTTTTGATATACTTTTCCTCCATAGGAGAGTGAGGTCCTTAAAATTAAGGACCAAGTTTGTTTTTCTTTTATTTGTATCTTCAGTGCTTTTCAAAGGGCCTGATACTTAATAAAAAATAAACATTTGTTGACTAAAAGATAAGTGGTCATGAAAGTTTGAAATATTGTTACTGTTTCATTGTTAAATAATATTATTTATAACTGATAAAAATACTTAAAATCCCATGCTTTTTCCCATAATCTGGATTGCTAGGACATGAAAATAAATGGAATTTGGATTGGTAGAGAAATAACCTGTATCATTACAGGCTTTTTTTTATGAGGTAAAACACATATTCATTAACCACAAACACAAAATAATATTTGCTCAATGAATCAAAAAAGAAATTATTATCTCAGTAGACATTAATTAAGCTGGTTTCCTCATATATAACACGTAAGCATAAGTTGTTATTAATTTGTTTAAAAGGCTGAAATTGAATGGAGAGAAACATTGGTGAACATTTTTGTAGCTGTTAGGTAGAATGCAATTACTTGGGAGTGGGGATTTAGGCAGAAGGTATTTGAATTAACCTAGGTGAGAAAGGCAGTTAGGCAGGAGGTGACTGAATAAATGGGCATGAAGCTGACCCTAGTCCCCTTGATGCTGCTGCCAGAGAGGAGGGGGTGAGCATATCACCTTTGAGAATAACGGATCTGCAGGAAAAGGCATCTAATAGTTGGGAAAAACTGGGGACAATATATGTTAATGGTACTCAGGAGGATGAAAGGAGACAGAGTGTGCCATTACATAGCAAGTGAGTTTAGTTTGGCTGAGGAGCCATTGTCACACTCTAGCAGTCATCTCTATGTCATCTAATGAGTTGAGAACAATCAGATTCCTTTGAGAGGTTGGAGCAAGTAGGTTACTCCAGTTAAACCCCTGAGGAGGAACGGCTTGTGGGGAAGAAGGGGACTTAACTTAGATCTTGGCCTAGATTCCCTCTCATCTCTCTCCCCTTGACTGGAGGAAGACCTTTCAATCTTCAGAATGTCCAGAGCATGCTGAATGTTGTGTTTTCCTTTCAGAGTCCTAATAGTATCATCAGATCCAGTGATGGCACCGTCTGCATTGGAAGCCAAGGAGAGATTTGACTTCAATCCATATTATTGAGAGAAGCTCAGAAAAGAAAGTACACCATGCCCAAGGGTCAGTTCTTAAGCACACTATTTATAGCAAAAAGCACTTTCAGTAGCAGGAACTATATTTATTAACTATACTGTATTTTTAATTATATTCAATATATTTCACTGTGCAATTTGTTTGTTGTAAGTAGGAGCCCATGTTTCACTTGACATTTTATGAACTTGTGGAACAGTATGTCATAGATGTTTTCTGGGGAATATAGACACAGACATACATATGCACATTATATACACACTTATATACACAGACATATAACCTTAGTTAATACTCCATTCTACCAGCTACTTAAGGCTGACTTACTAAAATGATTCTCAACTAATTATCTTGCTCTAAGAGTACTCTTATTGGAGAATTCTAATGATAATAATAATTATTGTTAGCACTTATATAGTGCCTGCTATTTTCTAGGCTTAGTACTAAGTGCCTACAACCATTATCTCATTTGATCCTAACAACAACCAAGGGAGACAGATGCTGTTATTATTATCCTAATTTTATAGTTGAGTGAATAGAAGGAAACAGAGGTCAAGTAACTTGCTCAAGATCCCACAGCTAGCAAGTCTTCAAGGATGAATTTCCACTGAGGTCTTGCTAACTCCAGGACCAGCTCTGGATCCACTGTACCACAGACATACCTACTTCAAGTGACAGGACTTGGAGAATGATCCCAGAATAGAGCTCTGAGGAGAACACATAGCCTTGTTCCACAGCGTGAGACTAGCCTGTTACAGCAGGAATGGGCAAAAATTCCTCAAAGCTTTCATAGGCTACACTGATTCTGTAAAATGATAGATTACATGAATGAATTACCAAAGGAACATTGTATAGTGATCTAAACCACAGAATACTTTGAGTAAAGATAAGAATCCAAGACCTCGTCCCCAAGCAGAAAACAAAGCTGAGATAGTATGTAAGGTCAGGGACATGTTGAGATGTTTTAAAAAAAAAAGTAGATCAGAGTAGAAAAAAAATTTAGGCATTGTCCCAGATTTTAAAGAAAGGTGAGGGAAAGTTTAAAGTGTAAACTCAATAGTGATTTGTTTACCTATTAAAGGGTCATATCATCTCTACTTCATGGAATCAAAAACATCATCCAATATTTCTTACAGATTAGTCCAAGGGGAGTGCTGTGGCAGAATTATATATTTTCTTCATAGTTGAAGGGCATAGATAGGAAATGGAGGACTGATAATCAATAATATTGTACATATTTTGTTTTGAATAATTTAAATTTGATTTGTCATTTTTTGGATGCTTTATACAACCAGGAGTCTTTCCCAAAGAGCCTTGCAATATTCCTTTAAATAAACAGATTACCTGAATTGGACTCAGTCCCTTAAGCTTTCATGCCTTGCTGAAAAGAAAGAAGCCTTTTATGTAATCAGTATCAAAACTCTGAAGGGCTTATGGAATAAGCTGAATACAATTTAATCATAAAATAGGTTAAGAATTGTGTGTGTGTGTGTGTGTGTTTTCTCACAAGGCCTCGTAGACACATGATTAAATGAAACCCATTTAAAATAGGTCTATCTGGATACCACAATGTAAAATTGTAGACAGGCAATTCATGAATAAATGAAAATGGAATGCCATTTTAAGGAATAGCTGAATGTCCATGGCCCAGATAGTTGTATGTACCCTATCTATTCAGGAAAGCTGAATTCCTAGTTAACAAATGATCAAACCGGGTCTGGAATCATGGGGATTCAGACTGAAAGTTGCAGCCAGGAAAAGCCCCTTGGGCTCCTTTTATTTCTTGCCCCTGTTACTGGGCTACACCATCGATAAGAATGTCTTGAATTCCTGCCTAGCAACAATGAGTTTACTCTCTTCTATGAGAATATTCTTGTGAGAGGAAAAAAAAAACAGAAAATTAAAAAAGTCACCTGGAAACTTTGATTAGATAATGCATCAAAATGTATTCAGCACGGACTAGGCTCTGTACCAACCGGGAGATTGGAAGGTTCTAGATTTAGCTAGGAGTTAGCAGGCAAAGAAAGTTTAGCGCCAAAAGAATTAATAATAGAGTGAGTATTATGGGACACCAAACTGTGATTCTATGGTCTTATTGTTACTTTAGAAAGTTAGAACTCTGAAAGGGTTGGGGCTGTGGAATATGTCAGGAAAGAATTACAAAGGAGACATGGCAGTTTTTGTACAAAGATGGGAGGACAAGAAAGGACAAATAGCTAAAGGTTGGCCATAATGTATTCAGGGAATGCTAGATACATAATCATTAAATGGTTTCTAAATTAGTGAGGGCATGAGATTTGAGATGCATTTCCTAGTGTTCCTGCCACTGTTTCCAACTCTCAGTTTTTGTGTGCAGTGACTATTGGCCGGCAACTGTCTTGGCAGCAGTACATGGCAGGTGTGTGAGTGTGGGGTGTAGGGAGACCTAATTTTTTCCCACAGAGTGTGCTTCTCCTCCCCTTCCTCTGACTGTGGAGAAGTCCATCTTACTTCAAGTTCTACTGAATCAAAAGTGAGACAACCAGGTGTGCTCAGTGTCCCTAAAGAGTGAGGACTGAGGTAGCAGACCTTTATAACTATCACACAAATGTCCTTTGTTGGTCTAGAATTGAACTGGAAAATTCCAGGATTATAACAGTGGTGTTGACCTTGAAATCTTATTCCTGATTCTTTTGGAGATTACTGAACTATTTTTCTTCCCCTCCAAGCCCATCACTTCTTCTAACTCTGCTATTTCTGCTTAGGATAGCAACATCTATCCAATCATCCAGTTTTACAACCCAGAACTCCAGAAGTTTTTTTCTCTCTCTCAACTCATATAGCCCATCAATTGGACAGATCTTTCATTTTCAGCAACACAGTCACATCATTTCCTTTCATATACTCTAATCTGGATCCAGTGGGGCACAGTGGAAAGAATGGTGAGTCACAGGACTGAGTTCATATCTGGCTTTGGATATTTACTACCTTTGGGACCTAAGGTGATTCACTGAATTTGCTTAGGCTCCAGTCTATTCACCTATAAAATGAAACAGTTGGACTTGACTAGGGTGCTTTTCATCTTTAAGTCTATGATCCAACAATTCCCTATATGACCTCCCATCTTCTGTGTTTTAGATTTTGCTTAGATTGTCTTCTTTTCCTGCAATACTTTCCCTCCTTTCCTCAAGTTTTTGCAATTCCTTGTTCCTTTCAAGGCTAAATTCAAATTATACTTGCAAAAAATTCTGTTGTTTCCTGTAGTTATTAATTTTCTTCCTCACCAAAAGATTATTTGTGTAACTAATATGAAATTTATTTTGTATTTAAAAATTTTTTCTGCAAAAAATGTTTTTTTAAATAGATTTTAAACTCCTTCAAGTTACCCACTGTTTCATCTAGCATTGATCAGAAGCAGAATGAAACTTTAGATCCCAACTAATTCAGTTCATTCATTTTGCAGTTGAGGAAAGAGAAAGCCAGGGAGGTTAAGTAATTTGCTCTGGGTCACAGAAGTCATCTGTCAAAGATAGGATTTGAACTCAGGTCTTCTGATTCTGAATCCAGGCTTCATGTGTCACATGATTTAATTTTCATCTTTGTATAGCACTTGGAACAAAGTAGATACTTATTAATTGCATGCTGGATTGATTTAATTATATTTGTTATTCCCATCCCATCTAAATGTAAGGCTTCTTCTAAGCAAATAAATCACTCCTGGCTTACTTATGACAAGATGCTCAATCATTCAGTCTCATTTGTAGACCCTAGATTGAATGTGAAACTTCTTTGAAAGTCATTAGAAGAGGTGGGAAGATGGCAGCTAGGAAGTCTGTTCCAATTGGCTAAGGGATTTTATCAAATGTCCTAAATCATAAAGGCATAATATTAGCTAGAATCAGAGACTTGCCAAGAGAATGGAGAAAGCATAGCTTTTAATAACCCCTCCTACAACTCCACAAAAAAATGTAATAGAATTGGGGAGGGCAGCAAAGTAGGAAGAAAGGCTGCAGTTTTAGCCTTGAATCTTTTCCACTGCTCGATTCGCAGGAGAAGGACTTCACAAGCTTCAGAACTTCTGGAGGATTTTACATTTTCCATCACCATCTCCTGTGAATAGCAACAGTGTCTTCATTAGGAATCAAAAACAGGCAACACAAAAATATCATAATTTAAAAAGGAGACAGGTAAAAACCTACCACATATGTAAAGGGAAGATCTTGAGAACCTCATGAATGGGAGAAATTGACTTCTAGTCACTACGAGTTTAGATATATTCCTTTGTCAAATATCCTCTCTAAATTTGATTGTAGTTTCCTATAAATACTACCTGTACTTATAGGAGGGTATCTCATTTTTTTAATGGGAGGGAGATGATTTATATCAATTATTCTTATTTCACCATCTTAGAAAATATCCTTTAAATAAGCTTATTAAGCCCGGGTGACAATGCATCATGAATGGATAATGTAGGGAGAAAGCACAATGATGAAACTTGTACTGATGGTTATAGAGAAGCATCTCTTACTCTTCAGGAGTCTCCAGAGAAAGAGAGGGTAACATGGAGCTGTGCTCTCATGCCCAAGACTCATCCAGGAGAATGTGAGCTGGAACTTGTAACTTGTAAAACTTTAAAAAAATAATAACTAGCTTGTTTTAAGCCTAAGACAATGTGATAAATAATATATTATGATAGGAAACAGTTCAACACAATACAATATGATATATGATATGATAGTTCAAGTCCCAAAGTTAGTAGAGTTCCTCGTACTCAGGCAGAGTTTGTATTTTCTGCCTGACCTCATACACACACTCATTATATATGCATGTATACACACATACTTGTATATTCATATGTATATATACACATATGTGTGTACACACAAATTTGTATCTACCTATATATATACATATATGTATATAGTACATTTATCTATACATATGTGTGTATGAGAGAGAGAGACAATGAGAGAGAGAAAGACAGAGAGAAAGTGTGTCAGAATCTTAATCCCAGTCCATTTGTGATTAAGGCAAAATTAAGTTTACTATAAATACTTGAGCAACGAAAGATTAGAGTACATTATAGTACCTATGGACAGGCACGTACTGGTGATTTGGGACAGTGTGCGAGAAGTTAGAGAATGACCTCGACCTTTTCTTGGGATGTCTCTTGACTTGGGTTTTCTACTCCCTGAGACTTCTAGAAACAGTAACGAGCAGTTATTTCTCTTAATTGTGAATGTGATGGATTGCATTCTAATGGGGATATTTACCAATTTAAATAAACTTGCTGAAGGAGATTTCCAAACTAAAAAGTTCATAAAATAGTTCATGATACTGTGTTTTGAATTCATATAATTTGAAAATCTTAAGAAGCCATTTTAGTACCTGGTTTTTACAACCCTTGGGGTCATACCAGGTATTGCCATATTTCCATATTTTCCCCTTCATATGCAATTAAATTCAAAGCTATATTTGCCCTAGTTAGACCATGTGGGATCAGAATTTTGCTTTATAAATGGTTCTGAATCCCTATCATCAGTTCTGCGTGTCACACCTTGGGGAAGACATTGAAAACCTGGGGGAGTGTCCAGAGAGAAGCAAGCAAAACTATGAAAGTACTTCAGGACATAGTGTGGGTTGTCAAAACAAGTGGGGTGTTTATCCTGGAGAAGAGAAGTCTCCAGTTGAATATTATAGCTCTGCTCTAGTATTTGAAAGGCTATCATTTGGAAGAGAGGTTTAGACATACTCTTTTTTTTTTTGGTCCAAGAAACAGAAGTGGATGTAAGTTAAAAAAGAGGGATTTCAGATTTTTTTTTTGCTTTTTTTTTTGAAGGGCAATTGGGGCTAAGTGACTTGTCCAAATTCACATGGCTGGTGAGTGTGTCAAGTGTCTGAGGCTGGATTTGACCTCAGGATCTCCTGACTCCAGGGCCGGTGCTCTATTCACCACACTACCTAGCTGCTCCCATTCAGATTGTTTTTAAATAAAAACTTCCTAGCAATTAGAGCTATGTAATAAGAATGTAAATTTTAAAGATCTTCCCTGCCCCTAG
>NW_027185759.1:22608592-22623554 GCF_028583685.1 Petaurus breviceps papuanus
AATGTAATAAGAATGTAAATTTTAAAGATCTTCCCTGCCCCTAGGCTAATGTGCACCTGATGCCTGGGGTGGGGGAGGCTTGTTTTTCAGTAGATACTTCTTGATTGGCCAGTGAGTCAATAAGGTTGTTACATTCTCTGAGCCAGGAGAAGGCTATGTAAGCCCTGATGTGTAGCTTTGTTTTTGGGACTCACTTTGAGAAGTGTTCTGTGATCTGATCTGGATTCTGGGAAGCCATTGTTGAGAGTCCCCCGGCTTTGAAAAACCCAGAATGTGGAAACCCAGATGTTGACTGGGTATGGATGTAATGGTTGGACAGTTTGGAAATCTGTCTACTTGATGTTTCTGTCTTGATAATTATGCCTGTATACTTTGAGGTTCAGGGTGCTGACCATTTCTCCTGAACAAGGTAAACGATATATGTCTGACTGATTAAAGTAAGCTTGTTAACCCATTTTGAGTTGCTTTCCTTTAACAAAGCAGATCCAAGAACCTGTATGAGCAGCAAACCCTGAGGACGCGCTTGGGGTGCTTGCTGCTACAAGCTATTTGTAGATACCTCAAGAAAATACGTGATTGTTGTGTTTGTATACAAAAAAGAACAGCAAAGTATCTGGAACATAGCGGACATTTAAAAAACATTGATGGATTATTGGGGGAAAGGGGATCTTCAATCAGAGGCCTGGTGACCATTTATTATAGTGAGGATTCTTTCTCTGATATGGAATGGACTATGTAGTTGCTGAAGTCTTTCCAACTCTGAAATTTTGTGATTCTGTGATTAATCAGACTGCCTGCACTCAGCAAAGAAAACCTATTTTGAAATATGTGGACTGTTGTGACTAAGTCATTTCATTTTTGAGATAAAAGTACACTCTTATTAAAGTGAAAACTGTGTGGTTGGGATTGAAGATGGCTGTGTCAGTTTTCTTAGATCTATGAGTGAACTGTTCTGGTTGTATTAGCAATGCCCAACAGAATAATCAAAATAAAAGTAAAAATGAAGGAAGCAGCCAACATGTACAACTCACATGGACATATTTCTTTAATGTGATCTTGTCCTTATGTGCTAGTTAGAAATGTCAATGTGGAGATCTGATAAATTTCTTTGGTTTTGAAAAAGGAAGACTTCATTCTGCAGCTGCTAATAAGGGGTATTACAAGGCAATGTAATATAGTGGACAGAGCACTGGGTTTTGGATCACAAAGACTTAGATTTGAATTAGATCTCAGATACTGGCTGTGACACTGGAGAATTAAGTTAACCTCTCTGGGCCTCAGTTTAGTCATCTGTGAAATGAAAGGCCTGAACTCTTATGGTAGGCAGTGTATTGTAGTGACACTAGCCCTGAAGCCAAATGAACTGACTTTCTCTCTCTCCTGTGATGTTTATAGCTAGTATATAATCTTTGAGTAGTCACTTTTTCTCCATGGACTTCATACCAAATAAAAGAGTTGGACTTAATGACCTCTGAGGTCCCTTTCACCTCTTGATGCATAGTCCTATGAACTATTTGTGTCTCCTATAATAAATCAAGTTTGTGACATTCAATTTAAGTCAAGTCAACAAGCATTTATTAACTACTCACTATATACTGAGAACTGCAAATAAAGATAAAAGCCAATCTCTGATTTCAAGAATCTCACATTTAATAAGGTTGACAACACAGAAATGACTACATACAAAGAAGTAGACAGAAGAAGTTAGAGATTATCAATAAAGGGAAGGCATTAGCATTATGAGGAGTGGGCTAGGGAAGAGTAGAGAAGAAAAAATATGGCTCTCTGGACTTCCTCAGTTTCTAAATTCTTTTGTAATTCCAAGCAAAGGGTGTGAATGATAACTTTGTTCATGTTCCCTGATCCTGGTAAATTTATAGAATTACCTAAGAACTTCAAAGAGGTTTGAATTGGTTCCAATTTGGAAAACCTCTATATATCAACCTTTAATTCAGGGTATATTATAATTACATACTTCTTTGATTCTTGATGTTTTTATTCCAATGTTTAGTCTCTCAGTAGTTGTGCTGGAACTTTGTTAGATAAGAAAGGTCACTTTCACCAAGGTAGTAGGGTAGTAGATCCATCGATTCTCTTGCCAACATAGTGGGTCACAAGAAGGAAGGATAGAAGGAAACAAGCATCTGCCAAGTTCCTACTGTGATCTGGATACTGTGTTAGGTGCTTTACAAATATTTTCTCATTTGATCCTTGCAATGACTCTGGGAAGTAGGTGTTATTATTATCCTCATTGTGCATTTGATCAATGAACTAACATAATATTTATAATTTAATTAAAGAAAAAAATCAGCTGATATATGTGTATATGTATGTGTCTGTCTACATATCAGCTGTTTGCCTTCCCCCAGCAATCAGTCCTATTTGGCAGCATCTAAATTCATATCTAAGGACAAAGGAATGCATACATGAATGCAATGAATTAATTAATGAACAAAAACGTTGATGGCAAAGCCCCAAAATCCTCAAGTTCAAATCCCCAAACCAGAAATCCCTCTTCCAAAATTTAGCCTTCATGGGCAGATGCTCATATCTGCCAGGACCCTTCAAGATCCAGGAACAGTCCAGTTCATTGTTCTCTGTGTTCAATATTCAAATGCACTTAAAGTTGATTTTTTAACTTATTTATTATATTTAAAAAAAACATCCAGTGTTTCCTTTATTAAGACCTAAGTGTAAAAATAGTACAAAGTTTTCTCTCTTTTACTTGTTTGGAAAGGATTATTCTTATGCCCCTGTACAGCCCTCCCATCACTCCCTTGCTCTCTCTTTTAGTGTTTATTCCTACTTTCTCTCATGGACCATTCATGAAGGCCATTTTGCTCAAGTCTCGTTCCCCAGTCCCACTCTCCTTTGCAACTGTAAAAAGCCACTCCTGGGGAAGCAGGGTGTCTCAATCCCCAGGACTAGCAATAAAAAGAAGAATGCCTACTCCGCTGAGCAAGAGCTCGTCCTATTCCGTCAGGCTGATGATGTCATCCCATGTGCTCAGTCTGAGATAGGTCCCCCTGCTGGTGCTCATTGCCATAGCCTTTGCTGATGCCTTTTTATGCCTGTTGTCACACTGCATTCAAAGTCTGGATGCTGTCAGCAGCATCATTATCATCTCTGTCAATGAATATGCAAGCCTCTGACCCCTGAACCCCAGAAGGTTTATTCCTTCTTGGGAATGTTGAGATGATTACTGTATCACTACGATTTTTTTTGGCAAGATATCTTTAAGGAAGAGGGCATTTTTACTGTAAGATAAAACTAGGTTACATTCACCCTTCTCTCTGACTGCAAGCAATTACTAATGTCTAATTCTGAAAAATGAATATTTTTCTGACATAATCACCTCCTTCCCTTCCTCATCATTCTATGGCTAAAGTATTCTCTAGAAACAATCAGGAGTCTCTTGGAGCCCTGGAGATGACTTGGGCTCTGGAAGCTTTATCAGATGGTATGTTTTTCAAATAGGAGAGGGGAGATTGCAAATGCATATTCTGTAGTAATTTCAAACATACACATTTGGATTTTCGATAGGAGTTTCGAAGGAGGTAAAGATATTTATTTTTTAAACATATACACAACCATAAACACATGAGGGAAGAGATTAACGTTTTGAATGAACCTAATGTATTACCTATGTATGAAGGTCACAAAATTTAAATTTCATACTGTTTATTGCTATCTCGGAAGATAATAATTACTCCCCCCCCCCAATAAATCTCTTCATAATCTATTGAACAATTAATAAGGGACTTTTCTCTTTGTTCTTTAAAAATCAGGTAAAACCCCACTTTTTATTAAAAAAAAATAAAATTCAGATCAACCCTCCCCCTCCATGGTCATGTTTCCCACACACTTCTTCCTCCAGATTGCCTTCCCCCTGAAATTATCTCCTATTTCTAGGGTCTACATCATGTGCATACATAGTCAATGCATTTGCATTGTACCTGAATAGGTATAAGGGTTCAAGATCTGCCTCAGACACATAGTAGCTGTAAATCCTATGATAAGTCACTTACTCTCCAGTGAAGTTGGTCATTCCCACACTATAGTGTCTTTGTTGAAGGCAGGCACTGTGTCTCTGTCTTTCTTTGTGTCCTCAGTGCTTACCACAATGCCTGGGACCTAACCAGTGAATAATAAATGCTCACTGACTGATGATTTCAACTTAAGAAAATTAACCAAATAGAATAAATACAATAATATCAATAATTATTATTGCTAATAATTATATAAAACCTACCAGGTTCCGCACACTGTGTTAAGCACTTCACAAATGTTATCTCATTTGAATCTTAATGCATCCTGGTAGGTAGATGCTATCATCCTAATTTTACAGTTGAGGAAACTAAGGTTAACAGACGATTAGCGACTTGTCCAAGGTCATGCAATTTGTGTGTGAGGGTGACTTAAAAATCAAGTTTTCCTGAGAAAGCACAGTGATCTATCTACTTGGTCACTTAGCTACTTGAGTCCAATCATATAAACAATAATAGTGATAAATGTATTACACTCAAGATTTTTTCTTTTTTTCTTGGGTTTTTTAAAAGATTATTTGCCATGTAATGTTATTTATCTTGTATTCTAAAAAAAGATGAAATTTAATAAAAGATCCATGAGTTAAAGAAAAAAATTATTACCGAACAAAATAGTTTTGGAAAATGTAGTATTATAAGGCATAAGAAAAAAATCACATTTCCAATCAAGTAAGGCCATCTTTAAAGCATTTTGAAACCTGCTTTCTGTTCTGAGAAATAAAGCATCATTTTGGAAGGCACAGTGGACCGGCCTGGGAGCCTGGGAGCTCTGGGATCAAGAGATGCCTTTGATACACACTAGTTGTAAATTCCACAGTAAGTGATTTAATCTCCAGTGAAGTTGTCCCTCTTCCAAAGTGTAGAGTATTTACACCATGATCCAGCCAAGGTCACACAATCAGGAGGTGACAAGTGAATTTAGAATCTGGGTTTTTACACTGCCCTGGCTGACCTATAGAGTTGGTCAAAAATATTTAATTTGAGAATTACGGGTTTTTCTTTCTTTCTTTCTATGAAAATAGAAAGAAAAAAAATCTGTATAAATAAGGAAAGAGTGTGTCACTTTAATAAGAAAATGTGAAAATCTGAGCATATTTCATCATTTTGTGTTTCATAGAATAAAAGGTTGTAGAACAATGCACACATAACTTCATAATTTATAATCATATATCATCTTATTCACTGACATTTCTGTAACTTTGTTATAACTATACCTACATATATAGTATCAAATGACGTATGTATAAAACGATGTCTATGAATATAGAATATATGATGTATCAAAGCACTTTATATACATAATCTGACTTTTCAATAATTTTGACATAGTAACTAAAGGATCACATACTAAGAGTTATTTGTAGCAAATTGTGATTTAACAGAAATTTATGTATTAGGGACTGAAAGAAATGGATGGATGAATGAAAAAGCATTTCTTCAGTGCTTTAAGGTTTACAAAGAACCTTACAGACATTAATTAAGTCATTGGATCCTCACAACAACTCTGAGAGGTACATTATCCTCATTTTACAGCTGAGGAAACTTAGACCAACTAAGATTAGTGACTTACCTGTATTCACACACGTAATAAATTTCTGAGGTTGGATGTGAACTCAGGTCTTCCTGAGTGTAGACCCAGTGCTCTATCTACTAGCCCACCAAAATGACATATTGCTGTTATTGATATAAATAAATAATTAATATATACATAGCTGTCTATTTATAGAATGCTTATGGCTTACTGTGCCCCATGCACCGTGGTAAGAACTAGGGATACAAATATAAAAGCTATCGAGATGATTACAATGTAAAAGGGTCTGCCTATATACCACGGAATAGTATTCATAGAAGGTCATTTGGTCAGGCAAATAACCATGATAGTGAATTTGAATCATAGGGAAACTGACAAATTAAAAATATCCATGATCCCTGCCCCCCATGTAAATTTTGGTTTATTCTGAGTGCTTTACTTCATTAATTTCAGTAAACAATTAGATTGACCTATGTATCATTATTATTTTAAAAAGAAAACAATCATTTTTCCACAAAAAATTCTTTAGAAAAATTATAAATTTTTATTAATTCCTGCAAGAAATTAGACTTTAATGGAATGACCTTAGTCCTGAGTCATTCTTTTAAAAATAGCAATTTCACTTATAATAACATTTGTGTAATACTTTAAAATTGACTGAGCAATTTTATTGCCACTATCTTGTGAGTCTCATAATGCAATTATTATTCTTAACTGAAACCCAAATAAAGTCTCAGAAAAGTTAAATGACTTTCTTGGGTCACAGTTAGGAACCCTTGCTGATCTCAAGCTATGAGCTGCTTCTATGACTCATTCTTTTTTTAACTAAACAATGGTACCCTTTTTGGGACAAAGGTAAATTGTTTTTTCAATGCCCATCCCCACCACTCTCTGGGTTATAATAAATGCATACTGATATGGTCTATTTTTACCCATTAGATGGTAATCTAGAGAAAGGACCCCAACTCATAAGAAATTTGAGGTAGATTCATGAATTCACAGACAGGAATGACATAGGATGATGGGCAGATGTAGATCAATTGTGATATTGGGGTTTAACTGTGTTTTCATATTAATAAGATCACTAGTCTATGAAAATATTGGAATATCAAAGTTGTTGGGTACTAATTCCCAGGTCTACAATTCATTTTCACTATGGGCAAGCTAATTAAATATGTATGTGTGCATATGTTTATATATATATATATATATATATACATGTACATATATATACACTTCATTCACTCCACCTCTCTATGACTATACATACATGCATACATATACACACATGTATATAAATGTGTGGGTCCCTATAATTATGTTTCTATATATACTTATATATATATATATATTTATAATCAATCTCTTATGCTTCCTTGTAGACTAAAAATAAATTTGAGTGTTACAAAATTGCTACATAGCAATAACTAATATTAACTTTAAAAAGTGTATAAAGTAGAAAATTTTCAAATTAGAATAGGATGAATTTTGTTATTATATACATGCTATATATGCCCTATACATACATCTCTGTGTTCAATATATACATTTTATGTACGTATGCATCTGTGATATATACCTGTATACATGCAACACATACAAACACATACATATGAATATATACATATAAGTATGTGTATATTTTCATATACATACACACATATGGATTATTAGTAAGTGAATTGAGTGGTGCCTTACTGTCACATTAGAAGCTTGTAATCCAAAAAGTGTCTATTGGGATAATGCACCAAAAATGGTAGTAGCTGTCTGAGTCCAGCACTTTGCCTGGGGGCCTGTCAGTTGCCTCCTAAGGCAGTGATACAGGACGAGATGGATGTATGCCTGGAGGATAAAGTTTACAGGAGGAGGGGGAAAGAGGAAGAAAGACATATCTTTTACCTCTGTTTCTTTTTGACATACTGAGTTTAAATCATTTGAATATCCAATAAAAATGAATAAAAAGGAAATTAAAAACACTAAGGAAAGATTCTCATATTAAGAAAAAAAAGCAGAAATCCAGAAGATGTCCATTTTAATGACTGTCCCTTCAACCATATCAGAGAAATAGCAGCAAGTACATACAGGGAAGAGAATGGGACAGTGGATGTCCTTGAAGAAACAAGTCTGGGGTCAAAGGAACATAAAATCAGTCGATATGGAAGTGTTAAAGAGCACAAGAATATTTTGCTTGCTAAGAAAAACTTAGAGGGAAGAAAAAAAATGAGGATACCACCGAAAAAGGAAACTAGGCCACATTACTGAGGAGAACTAGGAAGAAATTGCAAAGACAGGTGGGGATAACGTTCCCCAGTAGGAGGAAAGCAAGAGAAGAATTCCGAATTTTAGAAGCAGAGGAGAAATGGCAGGGGGGATTCTTCAAATATATCTGTGACAAAGAATGAATCTTTTGGCTTCTATGATGCTCTCTGTTCTTCATTGTTGAGAGATGACTTTGCTGACTTGACATTAGTAAATCATGACAAGTATGTAGATTTCTTGGCAGTGATGGATCCATTGTCTGTTATCCATTAGAAGTCAAGGAGTAAGAGTGAATAAACTGATTCAATAAATTGATCAATAAATTGATTTCCCAATCAAATTTTCTTGAGATCGATGATATGCTTTTGCAGGATGTTTGTCTAGGACCCTAGAATAGAGCAGAGTTAACTAGACCATGCACTATTTCAATCATGACTTCCTTAGCACCATGTTTATAACTAAACTAGTTAAGAGTGAGACGGCAACCTAGTACAATTTTAAAGATAAAATATA
The DNA here is from genome assembly GCF_028583685.1 of Petaurus breviceps papuanus. NCBI lineage: Eukaryota > Metazoa > Chordata > Mammalia > Diprotodontia > Petauridae > Petaurus > Petaurus breviceps. The sequence goes on from NW_027185759.1 coordinate 22,616,942, forward strand.
TGTTACAATATATGTGAAAAGAATAAAGAAAAAATAAATATTTAAATGGAGATAAAAGATGGTGATGATGATGGTGACTATTAAAGGATGAAGAGTCAAGTGACATAATCTGCTCAACTATACAAATAAATGTAACTGAACACACAATCATAGAAAGTTAGAGAGAAGGAGCAAAGATCGGGGCGGGAGGGAGGCAATAACTCACCTGAGATTGCCCAAACCCCTCTGAAAACCTTTAAGCAGTGCTACAAAACAAATTCATGAGGCAGCAGAATCCACAAAAGGGCAGTGTGAAATAATTTTCTAGCCGAAGACAATTTAGGTTGGCAGGAAAGGTCGCACCTGGGCAAGAGTGGGACACAGTTGGGCGCAGGTTGTTCCAGCACAGCCCAAGCCCGAACAAACCAGGAGCAGGCATTGGGAGCCCCTCAATCAGCAGGGGTACCAGCTTCTTCAGGAGCTCAGCCCACAGAGAGTAAGGGTGGTGAACGATAGATTAGATGGCGATTACAGGGATCTCTTTGCTGGCATTGAGGGCAGGACTCCATTGCTTGGCCAATATTCAGATCTGGGTCACAAACCTGGGCAGGAGTCCCAGGGTAAAGAGGAGCACTGGCACACCAGAGCTTGTGACTACAGTGGAGCAGAGACCCTCATCACAGTTCCAAGGCAAAAAAGAGTGCTTATGGCGACTCACAAACCAGAGCACAGGTCAGAAGTGTAAAAAACACACCTCTCCTTAGATCATACCACCTTGGAAGAACTGAAAACTTACAGGTCTCTAGAAACATCTCTGAAAACACTTGCACAAAACCCCTGGAGCCTGGAACCATGCACCCTCCACCCTGGAAGCTGAGCCCCATTTTAATAAAAAGTTAAAAGTCAAGAAACAGACTGACAAAAATGAGCAAATGACAGGGGAAAGGAGTCTGACCATAGAAAGTTATTGATGTGGGGGCGGCTAGGTGGTGTAGTGAATAGAGCACTGGCCCTGGAGTCTGGGTTCGGATCCGGCCTCAGATACTTAACATGCAAAAAACTCCAAACTAGCCATGTGACCTGGGCAAGTCACTTAACCCCAATTGCCCTCCAAAAAGGAAAAAAAAAAAAAAGAAAGTTATTGAGGTGACAAGGAAGATCAAAATACACACTTAGAGGAAGAGAACAAAATCAAAGGGCCAACATCCAAAGCTTTGAAGAAAAATCTGAATTGGTCTCAGGTCAAGCTCAAAAAGGATTTTGAAAATCAAGCAAAAGACCTAGAAGAAACAATTTCCCAACTGATATATGATCAAGAGATAGGGACGGTGTTCGGATTAACTAAGCAATACTATCTAGAGCCATATAAGAAAGTGCTCTAAATTCCCATAAATTGGAGGAATGCAAACTGAAAGAATTCTGAGGTACTACCTCATGTACTGTGTACAAAGTAACAGCAATATTGTAAGATGATCAGTTGTGACTAATTTAGTTATTCTCAACAACACAGCGATCCAAGACAATTTATTATGAAAAACGTTATCCATTCCCAGAGAAATAACTAATGGTGTCAGAATACAACTTTATTTTTCTGGAGATTCTTTCCTTCTTCCTTCCATCCTTCCTTCCTTCCTTCCTTCCTTCCTTCCTTCCTTCCTTCCTTCCTTCCTTCCTTTATTTCTTCATTTCTTTCTTTTTCTTGTCTGTTTTCTTTCACAACACAAGAAATATGGAAATATATTTTGTATGACTATATATGTATAACATATATCAAAGTGCTTGCCTTCTGAATGAGGGGTGTGGGGACAGAGGAAGGGAGAAAATCTGGAACTCAAATATTTTTATAAAAACAAATTTAACTTAGGAAAAATAAAATACTAAATAAGCTTTTAAAATAAGATAATTAAAAAACAAATAACCAAAAAAAGAAGTCAGAATTAAAAGGACCATTATAAGTCAACTAGTCTAACCCTTTCATTTTACAGATGAGAAAAAGGGCATCCAAAGGAAGTAAAATGACTTTTCCAAGGTCAGCAAATCAGAATAGTTCATAGAATATCAGTTATAAATGACTTCAGGAACCATATTCCTGAAGAATGACATCACCAATATCCTCAAGTGCTCATTAAGCCTTTGTTATAATAAATCTCATAAAGAGGGGTCCGTGACCTCCCAAAGCAAACTACTGCACTTTGGAATGGCTCTAATTTTTGATGGTCTTTTTCTTTACATGGAATCTAAATCTCACCTTCTCCTGCTTGAAACAAATGAATTCTAATTCTGCTGTGAATTAAAATTAGAACTGATTATTTCAAACTGCTGGTGTGTGTGTGTGTGTGTGTGTGTGTGTGTGTGTGAGAGAGAGAGAGAGAGAGAGATTTATTGAAATAATTATGTAGTAAGAATGGAATATTATGTTCAACTTAATTTTGTTAGATGTTTGACACCTTAACTATGGATATTTTTCAAGACTGACTTAGACTTCTCTCTTTACAGTCTTGCTTAGTGACCTATTAAAAATTGATGAATTTGATTATCATGATCACACCTTTGATTTTAAGATCTATATATCCAATCTTAATCTCGTCTCTTGGCTTAAGTCTTACATCACCAATTGCTTATTGAACATTTCAAACTGAAGGTTATAAAGTTCTTTCAAATCCCAGTGTAAAACAGAACTCATTATTATCTGCCCACATTTACCCTTCTTTCAAATTTCCCTGTTTTTGTTGGACACTACCATTTCACCAGTTTTCCAGCCTAATACCCTAGGTTTTATTTTCAACACCTCCTTCTTCATCGCATAAGTTCAATCAAAATCCAAATCTTGCCATTTCTTCCTCTATAATATCTTTCATATCTGAGTCCTTCTTTCTACTCAGACAAATTCCACCTTAATTCAGGAACTCATCTTATCTCCCTTAATCTACTACAATGACCCCTAAACTAGTCTCTGCTTCTAGGCTCAGTCTACTCTAATACATTACCCACATAGTTACTAAAGAGGTTTTCCTTAAGTAGAGACCTGAGCACATGACTAACTATTCAAACAAAACCATTTATTTGTTGTCTCTCCTATGAAACACAAAGTCCTTCAAACTAAGTCATTTTGCCATTCTAGGTTACTTATGCATTATCCCCTTTACATAACCTACAATATAAACTGGCCCTCACTCTGTTCTCACATATGACAATCAATCTCTTATCTCCATGGTTCCATCTCAGGTCCAGAAAGTACCTACTGTTACTTTCTGCTCCATAGAATGTTTCTCATCCTTTAAGATGGAGTTCACATTTTACCAGTCACATAAATCCTTTCTCAATCCCCTCTCCTCAAATATTAGTACCCTGTTGTATTGACAATGCAATATTCACAATACCTATGGCAATTATAAATATGCTGATGTGGTTATTAATCATAAAATATATCAGGCTCTCTATACATGGGATAAAGCTAGAACATTTATTAAAATACCAAATGACTGAGTCCCGAAGCCAGACAGTCAAAGCCATCAGAGTAGTAATGAAATTGACACAGGTAGATAAAGTAGAAAGCACCCACATTCTCAACCCTTTAAAACAGAACAGGCTACCTCAGGCAAAGGTCTTCCTCTCCCCACTCACATCAACTATATCCCCACTACATCAACTACATCCAGGAAGCATGCTCCTAGCAGCTCCGGCCCCTGGCAGTCCTCAGCAGGAGTCCTTAGCAGAAATTCTGGCTGGCTCAAAAAGGGGTTCGTGCCTACACCTCCACCTCGGCACTACCGCTACCACTGCCACTGTCTCTGCTGCTACTGCTGCTGCTGCATCTGCTGCCACTGCCAGTCACTGCAGGAACTCTAGCTTGCCTTATGCTTCCTCTTGCCCCACACCTTCCTGCTACATCAGCAAGTCCATTGCGGCATGGAAGATCTTTAAATCCCATAACCCTTACATTCGGCCCCAAGATCTTTCATGTCCCTTACTTGGCAAAAATACATTAGGAATAACTGGTGTCAACAAAATTTCACAACAATATAACAAGGATAGCACACAATAAACACAGAAAACCATATTTTAGAGTGGCGCTTGAGCACAAGCTCCCCATCATTCCCCCAACTGCGAACAAATGGGGCCCCAAAATCTTGTGGCAAGGGGTGAAGGTCTCTTCTTCCATGACTACTTGCTGCTGAAATAGGATGTAGAGCTGTCCCTGTCCCAAGGGGTCCCATTTGAGAGGTCAGTTCTTAATGTGCTCTCTCCCTAATGACCTTGTATTAAACGCTGATTTGTTTTGCATTTATTCCATTTAAAAATATTTACACATTTCCCTCCATGATAAATTATGAGCTCCCTAAAAGTTAATATTTTTTTCTCCTTTTTTGTATTTGTATCTCCATTATCAATTATAGTACCTGGAATATAGTACATGCTTAATAAATGTTCTTTATATGTCGGACAAAATATTTTGTTTATAGAACATCATTTAAGAAAACCCATCTGTTTTCTTGACATCTTTCACTAATGATTCATGATTCTTATAGAAAGCATACCTATTATTATGTAATTTGGCATGTCTTCTTCATAATATATGGATGTGTCATTCAGAATTTCTACCATTCGTATAGAATGCCAAATGGATAATTTTGATTACATTAAATTGAAAAGTTTTTGTACAAACAGAGCCAATGAAACCAAGATTAGGAGGGAAACAGAAAATAGGGAAAGAACTTTTACAACCAGTTTCTCTGATAAAGGCCTCATTTCTAAAATATTCAGAGAACTAAAATATACAGAGTCAAATATTTAAGAATACAAGTCATTCCCTAATTAATGAATGGTGAAAGGTTATGAATAGGCAGTTTTCAGAGGAAGAAATTAAAGAAATCTCTAATCATGTAAAAAAATATTCTAAATAACCATTGATTAGAGAAATGCAAATCATAACATCTCTGAAGTACCACATCTATCAGATTGACTAACATGACAAAACAGGAAAATGATAAATGTTGGAAAAGATGTGGGAAAATTGGAACACTAATGCATTGTTTGTAGACTCATGAAGTGATTCAACCAATCTGGAGAGCAATTTGGAACTATGCCCAAAGGGCTATATAAAGGCATATACACTGTGACCTAGTAATACCATTTCTAGGACTGTATCCCAAAGAGATCATACAAGTGGGAAAAGGACCAGTATGTACACAAATATTTATAGCAGCTCTTTTTGTGGTGGCAAAGAACTGGAAATCAAGGGACTGTCCATCAGCTGGAGAATGGCTAAACAAGTTGTGGTAGATGAATGTAATGGAATACTATTGTGCTACAAGAAATGAGAAGCAGACAGACTTCATAATAACCTGGAGGGACTTATATAAACTGATGTTGAGTGAGAAGAGCAGGACCAGGAGAACTTTGTACGCAATTACAAACATATATGTCTCATGACTAACTTTGATAGACTGGGCTCCTCTCAGCAATGCAAGGCTATACGATAACTCCAAAAGATTCATGATAGAAAGGATATCCAATCCAGAGAAAGAATTATGGAGTCAATGCAGATTGAAGCAAACTACTTGCTCTCTTTTTTGTTTTGTTCTGTTCCTTCTTTCTAGTTGTTCATTCCATTGGTTACAATCTTTCTTTACAACTTAACTAATGTTTAATATGAAGGTATCTGTAGAACCAATATTGAATTGCATGCTATCATGGGGACTAGTTGAGGGGGAGGAGAGGAATGGGTAGAAAGTTTGGAAATCAAAAGCTTGTGAAAGTAAATATTGTAAACTAAAATCAAATTAATTAATTATTTTTTTAAAAAAACTATGCTTTTATAAAGCTTTATTTTTATGATAAATCAGTTTCTTACTATTTTCTGAACAATAAAAAATGAGTTCTCTAAAAGAGACTACAGATACAGTATTTATTTTGAAAAGTTGAGATCAGATATTTGTATCCATTTAGAATATCTTGAAAGTGACTCCTCACAAGGGTCTCTAGGATTTTAAAGGGAGATTACTGTGTTCCAATTTAAGAACCAAATTTCAAAAAAATACTTTGTTAAACAGGAAATTTTACAGAGATCAGGAACTGGAATGGAAAGAGATATGGACTGAACTGAATAAATTAATTGGGGATGTTTAGCCTGGTTAAAAAAAAAGCCATCATGAGTAAATGAACCCTATCTTCATGCTTCTCGAGGACTATCCCGTGCCAGAGCCATTATAGTAGTTTTGTTGGTCCAAAAGCAAGAACTAAAACCAATGTTTGGAGTTCAAAGAGGGTCAGACTTTGACTTGAAGAAAAATATTCTAAAAAATGGAGCTGTCCAAACGTTCAAAGATTTGCTTGAGGAGGTGGTAAGTTACCTGTTCCTGGAGGTTTTCAGTGAAAGACTATTGGCTAAGGAAGATATAATGGGGATTCTTGTTTAGAATGTATTTGACTAGACACATTTTGACAGTCCTCTCAAAGGGATTCTCTGACTTGTACATGTAATCATCAATGAACTTTTGAATCATAAAGTGACATACATAGAAAATATTCATTTAAATATAAATATAATTAAATAATTTAAAAAATCTTGGGGTACAAATTAGTACAGAATAGAATAGAATAGAATAGAATAGAATAGAATAGAATAGAATAG
>NW_027185759.1:22623564-22639870 GCF_028583685.1 Petaurus breviceps papuanus
AGAATAGAATAGAATAGAATAGAATAGAATAGAATAGAATAGAATAGAACACTCTGAGTATGATGGAGTAACACCGAGCACTCCTTTTTGACAAGTGTCTTCAGCTCTCAGTGTTCTAAGCTATGGTCTCAGACTAAAGCTTGGACAGGAGGCGCTAACCTGCACTGGTAGACAGATTTTGCTCTTCTGGGTGCCCTCTAAACACAGATCCATTTCCTCTACTTTGCCTATGAGAGAAGAGTAGGCTAGAGAGATGTAGGACTGAAAAAGCTGCCAAGTATTTTAGATAAAAACCTCAAAATTTATTAATCTGAAAAAAAACAAAAAAAAGTCTATGTGACTCAAAGACTAGGATCCAAGGAGGACAAAGCCTTAAAGAAACAAAGAAAGTAGGATTATTCTGAAAGGTTTTACATATATCTTTTCAAATGGCAAAGAACAATTAATTGCATTTCCTTGTTTGAATTTCTTTCTAGATCCTGTACTGTTGTCAGTGAGTGAAATGTAGAACTTTGATCCTCATTCATTCTATAGTCTTCACATGGCATAAAATGAAGTTGTTTTGCCAAATGATTATATTTTAATTACATATCACTGACAGCTGACTGGACAGGACCTTCAGTAGCTATGAAAAAGAAAATTTATGCATGTTACCTAATGAGTGCTGTATACTATGCTGAGTCTCTAAATATTGGAGCATATGATGAATCATGCTAATTTTAAAAGATACAAATAATGCATGGGAACTCTTATAATGAAGAAACAAGACATTTTAGAAAATAGAAGCAATTATTTTCCTCAATTGAATAAGGAGTAAAAAATAGACCATGGAAACTTGTCACTGCTCATAGAATGACAGAATCATAGGCTTTTGTTCAACTCCCTCATTTTACATATAAAGAAAGTGATGGCTATGGAAGTTAAGGGATTTAGTAAGATAGTAGACATCAAAATTACTTTGTGAGTCAAAGAATGAAAAGGACATGAAACTAATCAACCCATTATGTTTTTTTTATTTTGTTGGAACTCAGAATGCATGATACCTTCTCCCATTTCAGAATTTGTGAGACTACCTCCCTGCCATCTTTGTGACTTTGGGAAATTATTTTAATATCCTTGACCTCATTTTACCTATCTACAAGATTTGTTGACTTTATTTTTTGAAGACTATTTTTTGACTTTATATAATTTGACATTATATCAGTAATTCCTCTGTTGCATCGTTTTCCTTGAGTTTAGGAATTTGTGATCCTCTTTTTCTTTGCAATTATGCTCGTGTAGGTGTAATGAGTTGTTTCAATAGATATGTATTGGATACCTGCTGTGGCACAGGCATTGTGTCAAGCCCTGGAGATATAAATATAAAAAACAAAATGACTATCCTTGCCCTGAAGGACCTTAAAATCGAATGCAGGGAAAGAGGGAGACAATACTCTGAAGAATGCTGAAAAGTGGTCAGGGAGAAGGTGCCCAGTGCCTGGGCATGATGGAGAAATCAAAACAGCCCAGACTGAGTGTTAGGGAGTAGTCAAAGAAGCCCCAAGTAAGTGTAGCTACGTGAGAAATGAGTAGATGTCTGAGTGTGATGATATAGGAAAAGAGCTGGTCTCAGAGTCAGGAAGATGTGAGTTAAAGTCTATTGTATTCCATATACTGGTATTGTGACCTTGGGCAAGTCATTTAACTTCTCATTGCCTCAGATAAGCCTATAAGACTACAAATCACTTGCCAACCTCTATTGGTAGAGGGAGTTCTCACAAAGACTTCATTATAGCGATGACATCATAGTTGTATTTTAAAAGGAGCCAAAAGAGACCAAATCTTAAAAGATAGTAGGATAAAGCCTGGTGATTAAGAAGGTATAGAAGTCAATTCAGAACTCAGCTTGTTGAGGGATTGAGTAGAAGATAGTTGGTTAGAAACACAAACTCTACTGATTTGGGGTACCACATAACAATGGATAGAGGTGGCCTTTTGAGTGAATATAGTAGGCAACTGATTACATAATCAACTTTAAAAGATGCAAAGTGAAATGAATTGGAATAGTGATATTACGTTAATTAGAAATGGGAGCCACAAAAACATATATAAGGATATCTGTGGCATATTAACTTAGAAAATCACAAATTAGCAATATCTGTGTTTTATTACATTATATTTTAAAAAATATTTCCCAATTATATTTTGATCTGGTTGCAGCCACATGTGTTTCACACTTCTGAACTAGAAGATCCCTGGATGCTGGAGCAAGACCTAGGCTCTGACCCTTCCTATCGTGCTCTCCAATGCTGGCACCAACCACCATTGACTTCACTATTCTAAATCTCTCTTTATGAGAGTTACTATGGGGACTGTGATAGTAGTGGCAATACTGCTGACAATGCCAGGACAAGTCTCATGTCCGGGGATAGAAATGCTAAAAATTATAAGCTACAATAACAAGAGAACACAAGGGAGAGGGAAAGGGGAAGCGCTGTGTGGAATTCTCATAATCTGTTTGCTTAATTTAGAGATTTCAACATGGAAATGCATGGATCTCTCACTGTGCCTCCATTTGAGATGTCCAGTGGCATCTCTTATCAAACTACTCAGGGTAAGATCTACATGCTAACAGTTATTACCTGCTCACAATTATGGATGATAATTCTTGGCAAAGTTAGATAGATCATATATAATAATAAATATTGTATGTTGAGTTGGAGTTGGAGTCATGAAGATAGAAATTCTAACCCTTTTTCAGACACATACTAGTTGTGTGACCTGGGGGATGTCACTTAACTTCTGTTTAGAACCAGGTTTTGTCATCAATTAAACTGAGAGTAATGCTCCCTCCTGGTCCACAGCATTGTAGGGAGGACCAAATGAGAGAATCATAAAACACCTTGAAAACCTTAAAGTACATAATTGTTAGTTGTTATTATAATGACTATTATTATAATAGATGGTATATTATAGTAGATTATTTGTACTCACAAATGGTTCATAGTAATTGACTTAAGGAGGATTTAAATGAGCATATTTAGAAATATGTCTCTGATTAATATTTAAATATTCCCAGATGATGTTGATGATGACAGTAGCTAGCATTGATGTAGGACTGTAGAATTTTCAAAGTGCTTTATTTCTGATGTTTCCTTTGTTCCTAGCAGCAATCCTTTGAGGTGGTCGTATTATAATTCTCATTTAACAGATGAAGAAACTGAAGCTGACAAAGGTAGCAAGTATCTGAAACTGGATTTGAACTCAGAAGTCTTCCTGACTTCTTCAAGTCCAACCCACTATACTTTACACCATCCACTACTGTCAAAGATCGATGGTTTCATAAGTCACTATTTCCTACACTAATGTGGATCTATGACTTATTGAATGTTATTTGAGACTTACAGTAATCAAAATCAATCAGTCAATCAAGAGATATTTATTAAGTGCCTACTATGTTCCAGTGCTAGAAAGCACTAGAAAGAAAGAAACAAACAAAATCAAAACAAAAGTGTAATCCTGAAACTTTGCCTGCTCTGATCCCTGGTCCTATTTCCTTCACTATAATGATGTATTTCTCCCATTTTAATAAGGGCATTCCTTGGTTGGTAAAATACAATCCATCTCCAGGGATATATTCAAAGTCATGCCAGCCTGATAACTGGCAAGACTAGTATTTAACTGGTAAAAATCTTAAGAACCCAAGACACCCCCATGCCATCTTTTTTAAATTTTTAATATTTTTTTTTCCTTTTTGTAGGAGGGAGGTAAGGCAATTGGGGTTAAGTGACTTGCCCAAGGTCACACAGCTAGTTTGTGTTAAGAGTGTGAGGTAGGATCTGAACTCAGGTCTTCCTGACTCCAAGGCCAGTGCTCTATTCATTGTGCCACCTAGCTGCCCCACCCCCATGCCATTTTAAAGGACAATGTGAATGTTTAAATACTTAACATGTTTTAGTAAGGCAGGTGCTAGCAGACACTATATCCATCTCTAATTAGTAGCCATAGGAAAGATGTTTAGAAAGTGGGGAGGGTGTGTGTGTGTGTGTGTGTGTGTGTGTGTGTGTGTGTGTGCAGTGGGTGTGTAACAACCATCCAGCAATTCAACATTAGATTAAAGGAAAGGGAATGTTGTAATGTTTGCACATCACCTCTAGTATTAACTTGAGAAAACAGACAGGTGGCCATCTGGCAGTCTTGGTGTACAGAAGGAGACTAATCTGAAAACGGAACGAATTGAAGGCATTATTGTTGCTTTGAGACCAAAAGAGAGATCTACAGGAAGTCACTCAGGGCTAATCTTTGGAAGCTATCTTAAGTTAATGAATTTGGTACCTTGAGGCCTTTCTCACCAAGAAGCCCCTTGAGTATTTACTGTTCAGAGAACCTTGGTTTCCACAGTAAGTCACAGAATAAACTTTATCCTTTGCATGCTTTTTAAGACTGTGATTTCCTTATCTTATAGAATTAAAAGAATAAAGAGGAGAGAAAAGTAGGTCCTGTAAGGACTTGAAATGTCTCAATATATTTTCTATTCTTTGTAAATTGGCAGGCTTGTGATTGAAGGAAAAGCAGGCATAGCCTGTTAAAGAAAGACAGTTGGCATTTGCACCCTGAATCTGGTACACTGCCCATTGTTTACACTCGACAAATTTTAAGTGGTTCATGCTTATTTGAGCTATTTATATTCAAGCCAGATGGGTGGGCTATTCTAAATAAGTACATTAAATAACACTCAATTTGTTAATACAATGAACCCAGAACTCTATCAGTATTTCTTGCCATGCTCACCTTCTGGCCATCATCTAAAAATATATGGTCACAAAGAAGACTAAAGACTCAAAACTGTAAAGTACCTGGAAATATTTTTGCTGGTGATAATAATAGAAAGCTGACCAATGTTGACCATGGTCATGTTATGGAAGGTATATAATATAATACACATGAACATATAATATACACACATGTAATGCATATGTATATATAATACGTGTATGCATGTGTGTGCATATGTTTACATATGCATATACATACAACTTTGTATTTTTTCTTACCAACAAAGAAGAGTTACTTTTGCTAGATTAGATAACTTGGAGTTTAAGAAAGAGTGGATTACTTTGGGAGCTAGGTGTAGATGTGTGAACATAATATATGTTAGACTGAGACCAAATAGCAAAGTAAGAGAACATTTCAGGGTGTGGCAGAGTGGATTTAAAAATAATAATAATAACAAATTATGAATGACTAAAACAGTCCCAAAGGACACGTGATTAAAAAAAAATTCTTTCCACTTGCAGAGAGAAAACTCATGAACTCTGAGTATATATTGAAGGTTATTTTTTGAGCTTTCTTTACTTTTGTGGTGTGTGTGTGTGTGTGTGTGAGCAGTGCAAAATTACTTTTGTTGCAGAAATGAGGAAATAAGACTGGAAGCCTACTCAGTTTCCTTACAGCAATGGTACTATTAGTTGAAAAATAATGTAAGCAGTAATTAATACAAACTTAGACAATTGAGAGTAGAATTAGTTATATTATTGTTTTTTCCTAAAAATGGTTGGCATTGGCAGGATTTTTTTGCTTACAAATTAGATACTACTTAGGAAGTGGGCTTTTGTTTGTATTTCTTTTCCTATTTCATTGGAGAAGTGACTATGTTAATATTTGTGCTGTTTTAGATTTTGGTGTCTTGAGGCAAGACCAAATTTCCCCATTGTAGCTATAGGTCTGCCTATTCAATCTGTTGGCTTAACAATGCTTGAACTTCTGTTTACATGATATTTCACATGACTTTTATAACCTACTTTAGACCATCCTGATTCAGACTAGCTGCCTAGACAATGTAAACCTTTTTCAATTCTTTCCTTTTCCTTTCTTTTTCTTTTCTTCTTTCCAACCCCTCTTCTCTCTTCCCCTCCCCTTTCCTTTTCTTCCCTTCCTTTCCCTTCTTTTCTTTTATTTTCTTATATATTTGATTCCATAGCACTTAACATGCTGGCTGGAACATAGTAAGAACTTAATATAAAGTCATTGATTACCTGTTCTCTACAACTTGTGGAGACCAAAGCACAATGATCTTTTGTCATTCCTTCAATCACTGGAAAATTAGGTTTCATAGACATTTATTCCACATGAGGCAGGTTGTAAATTACTCTTGAATCATAATTAAGGACCATCTGAGGGATTTTTTTTAACATTTTGTGGTCCACCAGGGTAGAAAGCCATGCTCTTTAACAGACCTTTGATTGGTTAAGCCCTTATGATGAAAACTTTCAAAGTTCTTCTTCCTATATTGCCTAACTTACAACCTAAGACTAATTCTCCTGTTTGAGAGAAGTGAATTCTAGGGAAAGTCTGGAAGAAAGTCCAGAATTAAGACCCAAAATTTGCTACATCAACACTTGGGGAATTTGTGACTCTATTGGTGTTGACCCTTCTTCTTTAGTGTTTACTGAAATTTCTCTACACTACTCTGAAGACATTCTTCCAGAGTTACTCTGGCTAAAAAATTCATCACTCTTACTACCCACCCTGATAATGAGCCTTTCTAAATCTAGCTCAGTTTGCTAGGTTTGTACACAGATGATTTACCAGTGAGCTCATAACGAAACTGTTCCTGAGTGATAAGAGATGAGAATCTTCTAGAACCCAGGGTCTCTTCTGTTGAGGAGAAGATGGGAGATGAAAAATTTCCTGTCTTTCCACAATAAAGTAGAAGGAAAGAAACTGAATCATAGTATAAGATGTGAAGTGGGACATATTGGAATGGAAACAAATTCTGCTTGAATAAAATATTCAGACCTAATAAATGTTGAGTGATTCTATTTAACCTCACTCATTTAACAACTATTTACCATGTGCCTATTAGGTCAAGGTACTTTTAGATATTGAAGGAAGAATTAAAGAGAGAAAGGATGTGATTTCTACATCTAGATCTTGTGGGCTAATAGAAGAAGAGTTAACAGACAGCTATAATGGTGACACAAGATAGCATGAAAAAGGTGTATGAGAGATACATAGAGACTTTTTATGGGAATTCAGGATAAAGAAAAATTATTTCTGGCTCAGGGGAGAGGTTATGGAGTTAGTAATCAGCAAAGGCTTCATGAGAAAAAAATGGAGGGATTAGAGAAAAGAAAGCCAGACATATCTCCTATGTCATGATCTAGAGGTGGAGGATTATTACAACAAAATGTAGAATATGATGTACAATAAGCTTTCAGCATTAGTTGTTTTTGCCTACTAGCTCTTCTTTGTCATAAGGGATTATTCAGTGTGGACTAAGGTACCTTTGGCCTGAACCTTGCAGAATGATAGAGATTGAATGGGTGCAATTGAAAAAAAAGTGTATTCCTGAAAAAAGAAAAAAAAAGAAAAAGGAAGGGAATGGAAGAGAAGAGAATGGAAAGGAAAAGAAGGGCAGGAGAGGGGAAAGAAGGGAAGGAAAATTTCAAAGTACAAAAGTGGAGAAACTAAATTGTGCTTGGTTAAGTAGAAGCGTCTAAAACCTACGATATATGAAGGGTTTTAAGCCAAAAAGAAGAAAAAAAGGAGATCTTCAAATTGGTTGCTGGCACAGGATTAGCCTTAACAGGAGACCAGAAGGAAATAGGATACAATGAGTGATGGAGGACACAAGAAAAACTTAAGAGTGGGTGACTGAGAGCCAATAAGAAGCCCTGGGCAATTTTAAGGTTGAACTCAGGAATAAAACTTGGTATTTGAGGAGTTCTGACCAATGATACACAGTACAATGAAATGTATTTGAAGGCACCGAATGTTTACTTTTTTTGTTGCTGGATTCACAGGCCTGGTATAAGGTCTGGCAATCTGTAAGTGTTCAATAAAGGGTTAGCAAACTGAACTGAAATGAATATATAGAAACCCTAACTTACATCATGGCACTTGCAGACACTTTGACTTTAACTTCTGTGGAAGTTAAAAGACAATTGGAGATAATAGGTACAAGTAAATGACAAACACCTGGAAAGGAACAGAGTCTCTGGTGAATAAGCAACCATCAAGGCTGTTTAAAAAGAATAGTCTTGTCAGACGTCAGGAGACTGCTTTCCTTGCAGACTGACAGGTCTGTTAAGTGGAGGAGCAGTGACAGGTACAATTTACATTGACTTGAACAATGACATTTGGTTACTGTATTACACAATGTGCTCATTGACAACCTAGGTAAATGCACTAGCTGAGCAGGGATCATTCTTTGCCCATCTATTATAATGGCATCCAATCAGGTCCTCCCCCAGACTCTGAGGCCTCTGCACATGGGCTCTCCCTAGACCACTTCTGCCACCCCATGACCTTTGAAACCAAACTAGTATCCAGGAACCAAACCATTTTTTCATGGGATACATAAATAGATAACATATAGAAGAAATAAGTCAAGTCAACAAAAATTTATGGTATGTTTACCATGTAGCAGTCTCTGTCTAAGCCCTGGGGATACAAATATGAGCCAAAAGAAAGACAAGCCCTGCTATCAAGATATATATTCTAATAGGGGAAGACAACACAAAGAAGACGACTCTAAAAAATGAGTCAGGGGTGGGAGAAACATACTTGGAGATATGGTGTGATATGGGGTTGAAGGCCAGAGAGTCAGAAGCAGAGCCAGGAGAGGAATGAAGGATGGCTGCCCTGGACCTCTCATCAATGGGAAAAGCCTACCACAGGGATGTAGATTTTCTTTTCAGATTGAGAAGGCTACAAGGGAGGAAGACACTTGCAAGTTGAAAAGGCAGTTGCAGCAAGGAGTCAACAGCAGAACTGGGAAATGAGTATATGCTGTGTTGCATTATTCTTGGTGTAAGCTAGATTAAAGTTGAATGTATGTCCTATTGTGTGTTACAGAATGACAATGAACTTGGAAAACTATTAAAGGGAGAATAAAACTGATTCATTTGAAATAAATTAGTTACAGGGAACAAGGATCAAGAGATGAGAATTCTGTATTCTGAAGGACAGAAGGATGAGAGGTTATTTAACAAGTGTTCACAAAGTGATGGAATTTTAGGGTCAGAAGGGACCTCAGTAGCTATCCATCTCAATCATGCCTGAAAAACATTTCCCTTTACAATATCACAATTTCATTTGAAACACCAAGACTGTAGGTGAACGTTCATATTTTCAAAGGTCTCTTTGGACTATATTTAAACAGATTTTCTAGCCATTTAATCTACACCACCACCTATCCTTCAGGGAACAGGGACTTGATTGGCCATAAAATCTATCCAAGCCAGTAGTAACTTCCCCTAACCATAATTTTGCCTCTTATCTTTCAAGCAGCCACCAAATCAGTATTATTATACTATTACAAAAACATACTAATCAGGGGTGGCTAGGTGGTTCAGTGAGTCAGGAGGACCTGACCTCAAATCTGGCCTCCGACACTTAACACTTACTAGCCACTTAACCACAATTGCCCTACCTTCCCCCCTCCAAAAAAACAAACAAAAAGACCATACTAATCAAATGCCACATAGTATTATTCATAATTCTTGTGACTCTATGGAACAAAACACTTTCTATGCCAACTACTCTCACATATGGCCTTTCTTTCCTATTAGATACAAGTTTCTTGAAATCATTTACTATCTCTCTTTTGTCTTGGTATCCAGTGCCTACAGCTGTGCCTGGTACACACATGTGTTTTTAAAACCATTCATTCATTTAAATTTCATCAACAAATAACATTTCTTGAAAATCCTCAGAAACAGGGAACTCATAAACTCCCAAAGCATAGTCCTTCTAGAAAATCACCCCTTCTTTGAAAGACTGAAGATAGGACAAAACAAAATAAAAAATAAACAACTGTTCTCTGTCTTCACTGAGGACAGCACAAGGCAAATCAGGTAAAATAAAAGGATAGGTTGTTGTGTAGATCTGATGTCTTGAAACCATTAAACACCAGAATAAGCAATCCAAAGGAGACTTTTGAAAATATGAATGCTCTTCTATAAATTTCAAATATGATGCTGCCTAAAAGTAAGGAAATGGACAAGTCAAGCTCCCAAGGTTTCTTGAAGTTCTATCATTTCGTGAATTGATATCAAGCATACTTTTGTCATGGCTAAGGTTTTATATATCACATCATATTACAGAACGCTTTTCCAAAAACTCCTTACAAGTGAGATAAAATGATAGTTCCTCAAGTAATATTTAAATTGTCTTCAAGTTATTTCCCTATGGGGAATCCAAACTTCAGATGGTTTTGTATTACCTTTATCAGGTATAAGCTCCCAGGGTCTCTAAGCATACCTTCTTTAAATAAATACATTTTAGGATCCCTGAGAGCTGAGCTTTAAAAGCCTTCTATTGCTCATAAAGCCTTCCAGCATTTAGAACAGAAATACGTGGTGACTTCCCAGGAAATAAAGTTTGCTATTCCCCAAACAGTATGAAAGAAACTAAAAGAAATAAAATAAAACTATCCACTATTAACATCACCATAGCTTTTATTTGTGATAGTCGTTTCTCTTGTTCCCCAAGCATTCCTCTGCTAAGAAGCAACAATAAAAGTTTGTACTGCTATGTCTACTAAAATAATTTACCAAGCAAATCACTTTCCTCAATCTAATCCCTTTCTGTTAGCTATCTAATAGCTCAAAGTGGGCCTACAGAAGCATCTCTGACTGGCCTGGGAGGTTCTAGATTCTCAGTCAAAAGAGATCTGCAAACACTTCTCTTGACCCCATATACATTTCTCTGGGGCTCAAACCAATTTGTGTACAAGTTGTCTCCTCCTCTAGTGACTACACAAGATCTAATTCTCTAGTCTTCCTTCCAAAATTATCTTTCTTTGATGATTATGATCCTGGTGCCTTTTTTTCTTTAGAAGAAGCAGTGAGATATATAATGGAGGTCTTAGATCTTAGATCCAAGAGGCTCTGGGTTTAAGCTTAGCTTCTCATATATACTGCCTGTGTGATCATGGAAAAGTGACTTAAGTTCTCAGTGTCCCAGGAACCTATCTGAAACTGAAAATCACAGAATGTCATTGTTCAATATGATGAAGGCAGATTCTACCATACTGATGAAACCAAAAGTCCAGCGTACATTTCCTTCCCCCTTACCAAAGTACCTGCTATGTACCAGGCACTCCGCTAGGTGATGCGGACACAAAGTCAAAACTGAAACAACCCATGGCATTAAATCCTTTACATTAAATTATATATGCACACATATGTGAATCTTCATAATATATGCATGTGCATTTATATAGGGGGTGTTTATTCTTAAAGTTTATTTCATTTTTAATTTATGGAATAAAGCAATCCTTAATGCAATAAAAGGATGATTGCACATGAAACTGCAAATCTACTATACACAACTTCTTTTGCATTAAGATATACAACAACAATTTCATGTAATAAATAAAATAAACATTTGTTTATTTATTCAGTCTTGTCTGACTCGTAATGACCCTATATGGAATACTCTTGGCAAAGACACTGGAGAGGTTTATTATTTCCTTCTCCAGCTCATTTAACAGATGATGAAATTGAGGCCAATTGGCTGCCCAAGTTCACAGAACTAGAAGTCTTTGAGGCCAGACTTGAACTCAGAAATATGACTCTTTTTTTCTGACTGCAGCCCTGCCACTCTATCCGCTGTGCCACATAGCTTTGAGGTAGGTTTACATGAGACAATATATCTGCTTTACATAAACTAGATATAAGCCAACACTCTTTCTTATTTTTCTTTTCACATCTGTCTCTGTAGATATGTATATGTGTGAGTGTATATATGTATATGTTTATATACATACATATATGTGTATATATGTGTGCATTTACATATGCATATGTCTCTATCAATTTGTATACACATATATCTTTATATAACTAATGTATATTTTACTTTAACACAGAAGACATCTCCAAACAAAAGCATAAACGTGCATTTTCTCTGAAAAAAGTGAATTTCACTATGGTTGTAAAAGATAGTTCATGTCATTGGCCACTTTTGTAGTTTACTATTCTTTGTCAGAAAACAAGAATACACTTAATTTTAATTTCTATAATTTGGTAGATGTTAATTTTTTCACTTAAATTTTCTCTTCAGCTATCTTAATTTCCTTCATAGTAAGTTTAGAGCTAACATGGACATTGGAGATCATTCTCCCACAACCTCTTCACTTTCTATACAATTATAAATAAATAAATATTGGGCTGCAAGTTCTGAGACAGCTAGGACTAGTTTTTATGCCTTTCTTTGAATACTCAGTGCTAAATATTGTACCTGGTACATAGTAGTCACTCTCTAATGTTTAATTGCCTTTACTTACTCAAGGTCCCACAAGTAGAATGTGGCACAGGTAGGTTTCAAATTCAGCTCCTCTGAATCCAAATAAAACATATCCTATTATAATGAGGTATCTGTCTTCATTATTTTAATTCTCAGGCATTATTGGGGTTATTTTCCATCACTCTGTAAAAATTTCCCCCATACTGCTTTGTATTTTTAGAAGCACACTTATGGGACATAATGTTTTGTTATTTTTATATATCACAATTTGTTCAACTACTGTCTAACCATTAATGCTTTTGACTTTTGCTCTGGGATTAGCTCTCCTTTATTCTGTCTAGATCTTGAATGTAGCTAATAATTTACATGTTTTCTTTTCCACTAGAATGTAAGCTATTTATGGTCAAGGAATAATTTTAATTTCATTGTATCCCCATTACTTACTATAGTACTTGATGTGAACTTAAATGTTTTTGGAATAAATTTTGATATGGCAAAAGTTTTTTTTTCCTCCTCCTTCCCCACCCCCAGCATTTGGTAAGATTGTATATATATATAATTTTTCTTTTATTTCATTTTAATCCGTAGGTTTTTTTTTTCTACTTTCACTGATCTCTTGGAATCATAAATTAAGTGCTGGATCACTGATTCAAAAAGTACCAATGTGGCAGGGATCACTCCATATGAAACAAATTTTTAACATGCCAACAAGTCAATCATCAATCATTTATTAAATTCTTAGTATGTATCAGGCCCTGTTGTAAATATTAAGGATATAAAAGAAAGCAAAAATATGGTCTCTCCCTTCAGGAACTCATATTTTAGTTGACGAAACTACATGGAAAAACTCTACTTAGGTGACAAAGAGAATGTAAATGAAAATAATCTCAGTGGAAGACACTAAAAGCAGAGGGGCTAGTAAAGGCTTTTTGCAGAAGGTATTAATGGAGTTGTTTCTTGAAGAGAGAGAGGAACATTAAAGCAGTGGAGGTAAGGAGAGAGAGCATTCCATAGATGGGGGCAGGCAGTGAAATAGCATGGAGTCCAGAGATGGAGGGTCATAAGCAAGGAACAGACAAAAGGCCAAAGTTGTATCATGCAATATGTGGAAGAGGAGAAAGAGTCTGTAAGAGTAGGAGGGGTACAAACTGAGAAGCATTTTAAGTGCTGGAGTAACACTTATTTTATCTTGGACGTAATAGGATATTCCTGGACTAAGACTGAGAAGAGGATCACATGGTCAGAGAACTCTGTTTAGAAGCTGAGTAGAGTATGTATTAGAGCAGAAAAGAGACAGGGCAGAGACCAACATGAATATTACAATAGTCTAGGCATGAGGAGATGAAGGCCTCCATCAGGATGGGAGCTGTGTAAGAGAATGGAAGGGCACAAAAATACTATTGTTGCCAAAATAAAAACAAGACTTGTAAAATGATTAGATATGTGGATGACTGTGATTAATGCTGCAAGCCTGGTGACCAAAAGGATGTCTGTGCCATTGATAGGAAGAGGGAAGTTGGAAAGAAAGGGCTTTTGAGAGGGGTAGAGAGGGAGTTTTTGGAGGTTTTGCGATGCCTCACCCCAATTTTGGTCATTGAGGTATGCAAAACACAGTTGGTAATTTGAGGCTGGAATATGAGAGGTTAGGAATGGTTACCTAAATCGTAGAATCATTTGAATATGTGCATATGTGTATATATATATACACACATATACATATGTCTGTATAGAATGCCTGCATACATATATCTCCATATATATGTACACATATGAATAAAACACACATGTATATATGTACACACATGCACATATACATGCATATTCCCATTCAAGGGGGGGGGAGACACACACAGGGGTGGGAGGGATGGAGAGAGAGAACCCATGGCAGCGGATGAGATCACCATGCAAGATAATATAGAGAGATATAAAAAGAAGGCCTTAGGGACAAAACTGGAGAGACACACACTGAGTGTGTCTTGATGAAGGTCCACTGAAGAAGGCTGAGGAGGAAGAGTCAGAGAGGTAGGAGGAGAGACTGGGGGGAGCATTGTCATGGGAAAACCAACATGAAATGGAGAGTATTTTGTGCCAGTACTGTGTTAAACAATGGTGATATGATGGAGGTTAAAAACAGTTTCTTCTCTCAGAGCTCACATTCTGACAAGAGAGAAAATGTATGAAAAACTATGTCCACACAAAAAGATAATTTGGAGGTAATCTCCAAGAAGGCTCGAAGAAAAAAGAGAAAATAGTGTTGTTTTCCTTTGTTTGCTTGTTTGTTTTTTTGCAGAAGATGGTAGTTTAGCTGAATCTTGAAGGAAGCTAGGAAAGGCAGGAGACAGAGATAATGAGAGAATAGTCTAAGTATGTAGGACAAGCAGTAAGCAAACATGGAATTAAGAGGTAGAGTGTCAAATATGAGGAAAAGCAAGGAGGCAAGTGGCAAGCTTTTAGAGAACAGGGAAGGCAGTGTAATGGAAAAAGACTGGAAAAGACAGAATGCTTCAGGTTGTAAAGAGATGATTTTATATATTATCTTGGAGATGATATGAAGTTACTGGGATTTTTTCGGTAGAGGAATGATATGGTCAGATTAGGTGAAGAGAGTGATGGCACCATGAATTGTAGACAGTTCAAGAAAAATGAAAATTGAAAAGAAGAGATTAGATTTATCCAAAAAAGATATTATTGAAAACTGGGAAAAGTACTTTCAGTTGAAAGATGAGAGCAGAAGCAATATTGAAGAGAGTATAGAATCATGTGAGGGGGTAGAAGTGAATGCTTTCTCATGAATTTAAGCAGAGAAAGGAAGGCAAGACATAGGACAAAAGATAGCAAAAATTGTAGTATCAAGCAAGACCTTAGTTTAAAAAGGACTATATGCAGTTGTTCAGCTAGCAGAAAATTTATGAGTAGATTGGGAAAAAAATGAAGATTAGTGAAAGAGTGAGGATGTAAGAAGTTATAACCTTAAAGAAGACAGCATGGGACAGGATCAAAGATGCATGTAGAGATATTTGCCTTTGCAAGGAGAAGGTTCCTATCTTAAAGTGAGAAAGGGATGGGGAAGATACTAAGGGAAGACATAAAAGTAATGAGAGGTGAAGAGGAGAGGAAAAGAGGAAAATGTTTTTGTTTGCTTATTTGTTTGTTTTACACAATGCCATATGAGTCAAGTTACTCTGTTGGGAGAGTTAAAGCAGAATATTCCAGAAAAGGTTTGAGGAAGGATGAACTGATTTGGAATAGCTATATTGGTTAATGGGCTAGTAAATTGATTGGAGATATATAAAATGATTTCCTTTCTTCAACAAGGAACCATATGTCCAACTTAGATTATGAAATATAAATCGATATTGGCCCCAATCAACACAATTTTAGGATTTCCTCTAGCTTTGTTCTGCAGCATTTGAATATGAATGAGGTAGAGAAAGGCCAGAGTAATCCAAAGCTGAGTTTTATGAAGGAATGGTCAAAAAGAAAAAAAAATATGAGAGGTTAATAGATGACTGTGTAGAAGAGAGAGAAAAAGTTCAAACAAATCACCAAGTGGCACAGAGAGTAGAGGCCCAACAATATAACCAATGCAGGTATTACACCTAGCAATGACCTAAGCAACAGAGGGCATGGCAGTCAGTCTGAAAGGGAACATCAAGATTAGAAATTATAAAGCAGGGGAAATAAAGGGATGGTATGATGGAATGATCAAAATGACTGTCAGATAGAGGGATTTGGATTTCAAGAACACAAAAGTGGAATACTTGGGACTGGTGGCATTATCAAGTTTATAATTGTTCTTGTCTATAGCTGAGGTAGAGCAGAGGAAGAAATGATGAGAATTGCACAGATTAAGTGAGAAGATGAATATCTGAGGGAATATCATTATGCATAATGAAATATCTTAATATGAGGGCAAGAGTTGTGGTATGTAGGTAAATTACTAGGCAGCTATAGAACTTGAACAAGGAGGGAAAATATCCTTGGAGTTGTTTGATGATAGCCATCACATAGACAGACAGACAGACAGATAGATAGATAGATAGATAGATAGATAGATAGATAGATAGATAGA
>NW_027185759.1:22639880-22726190 GCF_028583685.1 Petaurus breviceps papuanus
GATAGATAGATAGATAGATAGATAGATAGATAGATAGATAGATAGATGTATATGCAGAATTGAGGCTTTAAAACAGAAGGAGACTTGCTAATCCACTGATATATGCTTGAGAGGGGAATGGCAATATTGTTTTGTATAGGGAGAAGAATCTGGAAGAGGTGTGGATGGGATTTTAAGAAATCCTACTGGATGCTGAGAGATAAGATAAAGCAAAGTATACAGAGATAAAGCTTAATATTATCATGACTATTCTCATTTTTGTCTAGAAGTTGAAATGGATTTTTCTAGGATAGAGTTGTGTAGATTCTTTTAAACATTATGAAATTATTCAAATTTATATTGTTAACATAGTCATGACCTTTCATATAGAAATGTACCCTCATCCTGAGTTTCATATCTGTTATCTAAGAATTTTAGAAAAGTTACACAATAGAAAACAACAATAGAACATTCCAGGGGTTGAATTGGTACTAAAGAATTTTTATATCAAAAGAAAATGAATGCATATTTGGAAAGATCAAAATTAATGAATTCTATCAAATATCTGCTATATACAAATCACATTGAAATTTGTCACTTTAGATTTTAAATTATGTGTCGAAACATTTATTGGTCAATATAGCCATTTTTGTGGATTGTGAGTTTTTCCAAACAATTAATCTCATAATCTTTGGGAACTAGTCAGTTTAGTGTTTCTTTTAGCTTAATTTTGGGGTACTGGGAGAATTAGCAGATATAAAAATTTCCCCAATTCTTTTGCTTTGACCAAATTCTGAAACTTAAGTTAGTACATGTGTAAGCATGGTATCCAAACACCAATGACATAATGGGACCAGATCCATCCTCTCTCCAAAATGTGTAATAACAATACAAGCAATAAATACAACAAAATTAAATGTAATTATTTTTTTCTGGATGAAAAAAAATACATTGATAAAGGTAGCCAAAAGTTAGTATAATCTCCAGGGTATTAAAGTATCTAGAAAAAATACAGATCCATTTCCTGATTGCTTAAGGGTAGATTTAATTTTTGTCAAAAAAAATCAAACCAGATAATATTGAATTATCATTCAGACAAATTAAAATAGTAAAATACTGTGTTCTCATATATTGAGTAACAAACTTAACATTTTTGTTAAAGTATTTCAGTTGAAATTTCACTAATAATGAGGAGAGTTCGCAGGATATTGAAGGGCCTCAGGAGAAGTAACTGGGAAAGTTTAGCTGGGAGAAGAGAGGACTCATAATGACCTTGCTATCTAGCTATTAAACTAAGAATAGGCATTTTTAATTTATTCAAGTAATATTGAAAATATTGAACTATCCTCATATCACAATGAATCTAATCAGACTTTTCTTCTGAAAAATAGTAATAATACATAAATTTAGAATCAATATGGATATATAAAACCAATATATGTTTATGATATGAAAATAAGATTAACTTTTACAATAACCTTGTAAAAAGAAAACAGTTACCAAGTTAAATGAGAAAATCAAAAGAATTATGTCCTGCTAAAAGAGTAAAACATTAAAAAAAAAAAAGATTTACCATCATTATGTGTGCTGATCCATACTAGTGATATGCTCAACATGACATTCTGTTCTATGGAATTTCAGTAACTGATTTTCTTTCATCCTCACCCCATATTCATCTATTTTATCTAATCAAAGAATTTGACTTCAAAATCATTTTAAGTTATAGGGACGGGATATGTGTGTGTGTGTGTGTGTGTGTGTGTGTGCGTGTGTGTGAAAGAGAGATAGAATGACAGAGAGAGCGAGAGCGAGAGAGAGAGAGAGAGACAGAAAGAAAGAAAGAGAGAGAGAAAGTGACAGAGAGATAGAAACTGAGACAGAGAAACAGATAAGGAGGAGGAGGAGAAAAAGCTGGACGAGGAGGAGGTAGAGAGTGCTAGAACACTGTGTGTATATATATTTATGAACATGTATACTCACACAGAGTGTAAAAGAAAAAGGATTTGTCAGAGAGACAGACACAGAGGATGGGATAGTGTATGTAGATGTCTAGCTTTTTTGATCTCAGAAGTAAATAAAAACAAAAATTCTTTAATTTACTTTTCTATAAAGAAATATTTAAAAAAATACTATAACACAAGTGATCCTTACTTCTCACTATTCCCTCTTATATTTAAAGGATTTTTTTCAAGAAGTTATATTCTTAAAATAAAATTTCTTCATTGGCTACTGCTACATTATTAAGACAGGTGTGATACCTCCTGCCCGGAGTATAGTAGGAACATCTGAAAACTTCATACAGACTGACCTTTTAGGTCATACAGACATGACAAATTTAGAAGTCATTCATTATAGGGATGGTGTATCTATCTTACAAAATGTACTTAAGGCATTTCACATTTATTTCTCCACTGACATTCAATTACTGATGTTCATCATATCTCTGAAGAAAAAGACATAATTCATTTTGGGGGAGAAAAACAGGACAAGAAAATTTGAGATATGCTTACAAAATAATACGCCTGATTATGTACCAAACATACTAGAATTCATATATCTAGATAAGAAGGTTCTTTCAAAGCAATAACCTTAGAGGACTGAAGATTTATTCCATAATTCAACATTCATACATTTGTAATTCCTGGAATTTCCTTTTGAATTGGTGTGAGCAACATTTGTGTTATATGCATGGAGTTAAAAAAATGTCCTTGGAAGATGGCTTTGATTATAGAAAGTAGCCTAAAGTTATCCGGATCCAAATCTCTTAAAATGAGGGGAGTGAATGATTTGAATAATACCATTTGGGACTGAAAATTTGCTATGAGTCAGTTTAAGGATATATGAGGCACAAATGGGGGAAACATATAGACACAGAGATTTTTGTCTCTAGAAGACAGAAACATCTTCAAGGATATGACCTCTGGCAACAGAGGAGCAAATTAGCTATACATTCAAGAAAAAGCTTATTCTGGCAATTGAAAGTCAAGATTCAGAGAGAAGATCCTAGGAACATAGGAAAGCAACTCGTATAGCAGAGGTCCATGAGGGAGTTTTGTGATGATTTCAGGAGGTGAGAAGGCAAGGCAATATAGACAGGACTTTTTAAATGCTAACTATGTGTCAGGTGCAGTATTAAGTGCTACACATTCAAATAAAAGCAAAAAAAAAGTTAGTCTCCATATACATAAATTCTAATTAGAGAAGACAATAAATAAAATGGAGCCGGAAAGCAGGGTTTGAGGGTATATGGAAAGTACCGCTACCAGGTCATGGTGCCAAAAATCCAGAAAATTAAAAGCAGATCCAGGAGGGGAATGAGCCTTGGCCAATCTTCAACCTACACCTATATGAAGGCCAGCAGAGAAACTCAACGATAAGAGAAGGGGATTGGCATGTCAGAAAGATGTTCCAGAGTCAGGAGGCTTCAACATCTAAGGGAAGTTTAGGCTGAGATGGCAGCTTAGGCATTGTGTGAAAAGAACTTCAAGGCCTAGAAATAAGCTGTCTTGACCACATCTCTTGTCAAATGGACATTGTGACATGCTGGCTGCCGTGCTGTCAAAAGAATTATTGAAGCAGTAAGTGCAAATTAACCCAGATTATACAGCAGGTAATGTCTGACTTGGTCTCCAACACACAAATATTTAAGGGAATTTGTGTTCTAGTCAATAGCCCTGAAAATGCAAGCATTGGGTGAAATTTGGAAATACATATAAAGTTTACCATAAAAAGTATTTGATAAAGAAAAAAGAAACAGTCTTCATTGCTAACAAGGAAAGAAATGGGATCTGGAGACAGTACTTATTTGATAAAAACAACAGATTGAAAAATGGTCCATCTGGTGTTTTTGGCCATCTTAATAGCTGAGGCAGTCAATTGTGCAGAACTATTTGTGAAGATGAGTAAGGAGCTTTGAGTACTATGGCCAGAAGCCACAAACACTGATTTGTGTCTGTGATTCATCTATGTTTATCTACTGTTTTTAAAGCTCAAACCATTGAAATTGATGGTTACTTCTCCTAATCTGGGGAACCAAGGGGTTATTTTGAACTGCCCTCCATGCAATGATCTCATCTAATTGATAAAGTTGACTGTCAGTTACAAGGAATAAGACTGAAGTATGTATGTATTGGAGGGGAGTGAACTCCTCTCCTCTCTTCAATAGGTCCCCACCTCTTAAAGGAGTTAATAAATGAATCTGACAAAGTTCTTTTCAAGTTCATCTCAGGCTAGAACTGTTGTTGTCAGCAAAGTTGAAAGAACCCTGTACATGTTATTTGTGACTAGAGGACAGATCAAGATTTTTGCCTGCCCCTCTTCCCCAATAAAGGCCATCTGGAAACAGACTCTGAAGGAGCTGTTGATGTTGATCATAAATGGTGATTATGATTGATGCCTCTGGTCATGTGAGAAGAAAGTGAGCCTATCAAAAGTATGTGCATTCTGCTGGGTGGTGGAGGGGAGAAGAAAGAACTCTGGTAGGAGAAAGAGGACACACAGAGTCAAAGAGTAATGAGAATATTGTGGACTTGGTTAAGCGATGGCCTGTGAAAGAGGTCAATTTTTCATTGTAATTGGAAAGAGCAGTATCAATACTTCATAAAACAAAACTAAACAAACAAATTTCTCATCTTTAAAATGGCAATGACCAAGCTTCATTCCAGGAAGTGGATGAGAAAATGTAAATCTCTCCTTGCAGAAGTTGGCATGAATGGGGTATTATAAAAATAGGTAAGTTAAAGCCAGAAATGTCAAAAAAAAAAGAGGTGAAAGCATTGGATTTCAATCTGATCAAAGTCAGCAAGCCATTATTAAATGCCTAGTTGGAAGTGCTTAAGACAAACATGTACAAAGCCTGTTGCAAGGGTCATGGAGCTAACCTAGGGGTGAGAGGGGTTACTTAAGATTGAGGAGAGCCTGGGTTCAAGCTCTGACTCTTGATACACTTGCTGTGTGTATATGGCAACTTTTAATACTACAGGCACCTAAGATTCTAAATTAAATGAGTTGCTGAGCTGCGTAGTAGGGAGTTTCCATACCAAGAATTTCCTACTTATGAAATTAAAGGTTTAGATACTCCTTTCAAAAAACAAAAGAATCACCATTATAGAGATGTAAAAACAAACGATTAGGAAAAAAGTCCCTAACCTCCAGGCGTTGACATTTATGACATGTGAGAGGGATTACAAATATAAACAGGTAACATAGAAAGATGATAGATTAGATACATAGACAGACAGACAGACAGACAGACAGACAGACAGATAGATAGATAGATGGATGGATGGATGGATGGATGGATGGATGGATGGATGGATGGATGGATGGATGGATAGACAGAAGTATCAACAAAGGCACAAAGATGGAGGCTGGCACAGTCTATGTTGGCAGCTGAGTAAAATGGGGTGATGTGAGGGTAATTATATAGAAAGTTAATAATGAATGAAAAGAAAACAAAAAGCATGGTGGAAGGGGAACACCAATTTTTGGGAGAGGCAGGAGTAGTAATGTGAAGAATACTGGTTTAGGAATCAGGAGAATTGTATTTTTATCCAACCTCCAATGAATTAATGGATGATTTCATCTTCTGAATCAGTCCTCTCATAACTGCCCTATCTTACTAAATGGGTTGCTATGTGTGTGGGAGAGGGGAGGAATGAGATACTTTATCTGAAACAATTTTAAAAGCATAAAGTAATATTTAAATGTAAAACATTAACATACTAATGACCAAAGTTTTTAATTATCATCATTCATATGGAAAAATATTTTAAAGATTTCAGAGAAATAACTCTAAGATAATTCTGTAGATTTCAACAACTATAAATTAACAACTGATGAAATTTGACTAAGCATAGACATATATGTATCATGACAGAACATGGTTTAAGAGAAATTATGGGAAAAAAAAAAACAAATTTTGTCTCATTTAAAAGAATCTAGCCAGGAGACATCATCATGTCATAACTTTACATCCAAAATAAGGATTGAGCATCTTCAGGAAGCTAAATGTGCGTTAATGTTGTGTGATGAGAATAAGTCAACTTTGATTTCTACTTATTTTGTAAAGGAATACTTATGTAGACTATGGTTTATTTTTTAAAATTCTAATGAAAAATAAATAGCTTTTCCAAAGTTATCACTTGGGACGCCATTTCAGATTTTGTTAAAACGTATAAGCAATTGGCGTAGTTGGTTGTCTCTTGCCTCCATTAGACTGTGGGCGCTTTAAGGGCAGGGGTTGCTATTTTTTGTTTTGTTTTGTTTTTCTCTTACTTTTCCTTATATACCCAGTGCTAAACATGCATGTGTCACTTAGCAGGTATTTGAGAAAAGTGCTTTTTGACAGACTGACCGACTTTATAAATGTAATTATTGCGCGGACACATTGCAGAGAAAACATACTTTATTCAATTTGAAAAGTTCCATGGAAAGTCAAATGTTCCAAGATAAATTTTACATTAACAAACCCACTTTTATCTAGTATTTTTCTTCACATCTTGGGATCCAAAGATCAAACTATTTTTTATTCCAAATCCAGTAACCCATACTTAGGAAATGAGTGTATGCTAAAAGTGCATCTGTACATCAATTGTTTATAGCTTATTTTTTTTGTTCAGTTGTCTTCAGTTGTGTTCGACTCTTTATGACCCCATTTGGGGTTTTCTTGCAAAGATATTGGAATAATTTTTCATTTCCTTCTCCAGTTTACTTTATAGATGAGAAAACTGAAGCACATAGGGTGAAATGATTTTCCCAGAGCCACATAGCTAATAAGTATCTGAGGCCAGATTTGAACTCATGGAGATGAGCCTTGTTGACTTCAGGCCCAGTGCTCTATACACCATGCCACTTAGCTACCTTTGTTTATAACTCAGAACACTCTTATTAAAAATAAATAGAAATTTTTTAAAAATCGCAAATGGGATGCACCCCTCGCAACCTCTTGCCTCCGGTGTGCGAGCCCCGCAGCCCCGGTAGACTGTCCATTAAGTATATACATCAGTTAATATTTTCGTGCCTTGGATGTGATGAGGCTCTGTTAATAGCTGTGTGAAGATGAGCTCCTCCAGTTATACCAGGGACAAGAATGGCAGCTTTGAGAAGAGTGATTTGCTTCTTACAGCAGAATTTAGTGAAGGTCAGCTTTCCCACTTCACATCACCTGCATACATCCTCCCTCCCTCCAGCTCAACTCCAACCGAGCTTCTCTCACTCGAATGCATAGGAAGGCTTATGCGCAGTTGTATCCAGAGATGTTGGTCAAGCAAGATGGATCTACCATTCATATCAGATACAAGGAGCCTCGGCGGATACTTACCATGCCAGTAGATATTGTAACAATTTCTCCACAGGAAAGAAGGATGAGACTACGCAAACGGAATCCCAAGTATATGGAAGTGGGGAAAAAAGAGGCAGAATTTGGAGATGACTTCAATGTGGAACAATACGCAAAATTGTGGAAGAAAAACTGAATATTTTATAATGTTAAGTTTGTATAAAGGGTGAGTGCATTTGATGCACCCAAATATATTACTATTAGAAAAAATTAAAAACTACTGAAGTTAAAAAAAAGATTGCAAATGAGAGTTGTATTTGTGATCCAATAAACATCATAGACCAGAATGATGGAAAGATATGGTATGGGTGGAAATAGAAGAAAAAAAAAAGAAGCAGCAATATGAACATTCCCTCTCTAATTCCTAGATATAGTTTTGGGAAAAAAGTGTAGGCAAAATGTGTCATTGAAGTCCTTTGCATACCCTACAAACTATTGGGCCTTAAAATTGACCTTTCAGAGTCATTTTCTCCCCTTATTTAACCCCTAACTTCCATGTTTTGACCATTAGCCCTTTCCTATGAAATTCCCCATATTTCAAATTTCTTCATTATGTCTAAGTTTCTGGAGAAAATTATATTGGTTTAAATATTTCATACTTACATAATATTTCATGACTTATAGAACCACTTAGCCTTTGTGGAAAGTTTTGACTATTTTTTAAAAGTATTGCTTGCCCAATTTAATCTTTAACAGCTACTTTTAAAATCTAGTTGATAGAACCAGAAAAACAAAATTGTTAAGGGCAGGTCAGATCATTATAGGCCTATCCTCTTCCTCTAGGCTATATATGTTCCCTATAAATGCAAATACAAATTTGACATCGAAAAGCTGTTTAATCATGGAATTTAGACAGAGAGATGTCTTATAGCTTTTAGGTCCTATGTTACCCCAGTAAAACTAAACATAGAGGAACGATGATTATCATGTTGGTGATGGTGATGCTGCTGATGATAACAGTAGTAGTTGTTGCTTTTGTAGTAGTATTTTTTGTTGTTTTTGTTGCTGTAGTTGTAGTTGTAGGCATAGAAGCCATAGTAATAAGCATTTTCTGTGGGGATTTCCAAAATTGTCCAGTCTGCAAGCAAAGCCACTATGGCAGAGCTCTGAGACAATCACTTTATTCAAGGATCCATGGGCCCCTCTAATGAAGTGTACCTCAGAACTTCCTCATGATCTCAGATGCCCCCTTTTTCCAAGGCCTTAGTTTTATACTGCTTGATGCCCAGATAATACAGGTGAAGCAGACCAAGATTACAGTCTTTTTGATGGAGATAACTTTCTCCACAGCTTCTAGGAGGTACAAAGTACAGAATCCCATTGGTTGGCAAATAGGCTAATGGGAAGACCTTGCCAGATTTATTTTGACCTTCCAGGAGGTTCTACCAAACTGAGGAGCACACCCATTGACTTGTAGACTGGCAGACCATACGTCAACAACCAGGGTTACTTATTGAACAAGTGCCCACATTCATCTCTCCATGTTTGGCAGAAGAGGGATGACAGGATGGAGGGGTAGCAAAAACAGATGAGGGCTTTCTATGTAATCAGGTCACCTGTGCCAAGCTGGACTTGGTGACCATAAACGGAAAAACAAGGGTGGAGGTCCTCTAGTTAGATTCCTATTATTACGCAAGTGAAGAGAGAATCTTCAGTTCACAGCTCTGGGGCCTTCTATCAGAACTTATGACCACCAACCCTGTCAAATCATATCAAACTGACTAATACTGATTGGAATAAAATAGGGTTCCAAGAAATTATCTACCACAGTGGAGATCTTTAAGCTTTGCAGAGAACATCACAAATAATTGTTCATTTGATCTTTACATCAACGCTGCGACAAAAGTGCTATTATTATCCCCATTTTGCAGATGGGAAACTTCAGGCAAACAAGGGCTATGGCTTGCTCAACATCATGTTCCTGGTACATGTCTGAGGCCATATTGGAACTCCGTTTTTTCCTAAATCCAGTTATCTCTATCTACACCAACCTATAGCCTTAGGGAAATAGAGACAACTGATGAAAACATTTGTTGCTGATTATCTCAAGCAGAAATACAATCCCCAGAAGAGACCAAGTTGTAATTTCACATTGAGAACTGAGACTTATGCATTTCATACAGATTTTAAATCTTACATGCATGTAAGAGAATACATTACTCCATTCAAAGCACCAAAAGCATTGAGCAGACATTCTCATATGAGTGAGACTGTCAGCTTTAGGAAGTAACAACATTTTTGACTTCACAGGGGAATCTTTATATTCCATTACTATCACAACGTATGCCAAAGTATTCATAGCAACCCTTTTTCATGGTAGCAAAAATACTGGAAACACAAGAAAGGTTTGTGACCACACAGGTAAATAGAATGGATCATAGTAGGGTAAAATAGATAATTTTGGTTGCATAATTTTTTTTTTAAATTGCAACAACAGATTTAATGATTTAATTCAGTAAAATTAGAATGAAAATAGGAACTGGGAAAATATCTCCTTAAAGAATTTGCTCCTCTAAAATTCTCATTCCCGAGATACAAGGAATTGATTCAATTTATAAGGTTAAGATCCATTCCCAATAGATTAATGGTCAAAGGATATGAATAGGAAGTTTTCAAAGGAAAAACCCAAACAATTAACTGTCATGTAAAATGCTAGAAATCATTAATACTTACAGAAATACTAACTAAAGCAACTTAGAAGTGATAACTCCCACTCTTCCCACTGCAGGTATAAAAAGAAGGGAAAATGACAAATGTTAGAATTCTCATTTGATCATTTGTGTTGAAAAAAAAAAAAGACTCAACAATGCCCTCTTGGTGGAGCTGTGATTTGGCCCAGCCACTCTGGAAAGCAATTTGGAACTGTGCCCAGCAAACTGTCAAACTGTTCATACTTTATGACATAACAAAATGTGTAGCTAAAGTTGGAAACTAAAGAGAGAATGGAAGATACTCCTTAGTGGATAATGGCTAAATAAAAATTTCAGTCATGATTGATTCTTCATAGCACCATTTGAGGTTTTCTTGGTAAAGAGAATTGAGAGAGATGTCATTTCCTTTTCTAACTTACTTTATAGAAAAGGAAACTGAGGCAAACAAGGTTAAATGACTTGCCCAGAACCACCCAGCTGCTAAGTTCCTGAGGCCAGATCTGAACCAAAGAAAATGAGGCTTCCTGACCCCAGGGTCTGACACTTTATCCACTATGCCACCTAGTTGAGCCTGTAGAAATAAATGTGTTGGTATACATACATTCAAGGTGAAGTAAGCATTTTCCAAATATTTTCTCATTTGATCAACATAACAACCATGGGAAGTAGTTGTTACTATCATCCTCATTATATTGTTGAGGAAACTGAGGCAGCCAGAGGTTAAATGACTTTCCCAGCGGCACACAGCTAGTCAAGGTTTGAAGTAAAATTTTAATTCAGTTCCTCTTGACTGCAGGTTCGACAATCTATCCACTGTGCTACCTAGTTGTCTTTGACAGTAACAAAGATGATATAGCTGTGAATATGTATATCGATGTCA
Organism: Petaurus breviceps papuanus; assembly: GCF_028583685.1. Classification (NCBI taxonomy): domain Eukaryota; kingdom Metazoa; phylum Chordata; class Mammalia; order Diprotodontia; family Petauridae; genus Petaurus; species Petaurus breviceps. The sequence goes on from NW_027185759.1 coordinate 22,650,730, forward strand.
ATATATTTCTATCTCTTGATCTATCTCTTCTATGGAGAGAGAGAGAGAGAGAGAGAGAGAGAGAGAGAGAGAGAGAGAGAGGGAGAGAGATGGGAAGAGACACATACACAGATTCATAGGTGTGTCTAAGAACATACACACATATATACATATAAGTATATACATACATGCATCTATTTGTGTGTGTATGTGATTCTTCACTCCCAATCCATTCCCTCTTTGTCAGAAATGTGGGAGCATGTTTCATCTTTGGTTCTTTGGAATTGTGATTGGTCATAGCATAGAACAGAATTCTTATTTTTTTCCTTGTTTGTGTCTTTACAATGTTATTGTTTGTGTCATTCTCTTGTTTCTATTTACTTGTCTCTTTTTCAATATTCCCAAGTCATTGTGAAACTGTCTCTCTCATCATTTCTTGCAGTACAATAGTATTGTTACATTCATACATCATAATTTCTTTAGTCAATGTCCAAATCATAGGCACATTCTGTCCTTTCATTTCTCTAGCACCAAAAAAATCTGCTGTAAATATTTCTGAACATATGGCTCCTTTTTTATTTTTCTGATCTTCTTGCTGTATATGCCTATTAGTGGTATTACTGAGTGGGGGGAAGATAAAAAAGATAATTCACATTCCAGAACAAAGCTTTCAGAATCAATGATTTGTGTGTGTGTGTGTTTGTTTGTTTGTTTGTTAAATAAACCTCACAAGTTAGCTACAGGACTCTCTTTTTCACTCAGGCTCTATAAGCCTGCCTTCTCAGCATTGGCAAAGGCAAAGGTAATATAAAGTTGGAAGGAAACATAGAAGCCATGTACTTAAATCCTTTCATTTGACAGATGAGGAAATTGAGTCAGAAAGGTTATGTTTCTTACATAAGGTCACAGAGGTATAAATAGCAGAGAAGGATTAAAACTAATATTATTTGACTTTGTATCTGTAATTTATATGAGAACTTCCAAATTCTGATAGTTTTTCATTGATTAATTGAATCTAAAATAATATAAATTCAAGAAATAAACAGATTATTTTTTATCTCTTCCCTTGATGCATTGGTTGACACAGTTTTAATCTTGTGAATTTGTCATCATATTTTATCAAAAGAAAGGATAAATCTAATGGGTGGCAAGCATAACATGAATCAACTGCATGGCATGTCTATCAAAAGAGCTAATATGACATTAGAATTGACTTAGAAGGTCATAGCATCTGGGAAGAAGGACATTAATTTTGTCAGTTCCCCAATTCTCTGCCCCACTCATACTATGTCTACTAATCTACATTCAATTATAGATTTCATGTTTTCCATTAGGAAGGATGATAAAAGTTGGATAATGTCTAAAACAAAGAGACCATGACGGCAAAGGGAAGTGAGTCAATGTTCCATGAGGAAAGGCTATGCAAACTGGGTGGTTTTAGCCTTGGGAAGAGGATATTATCATGTACCACATTGTAAGTGTCTTCAACTCCGTAAAAAGCTATCCAGTGGTGAGTGGGTTGGAGAGGACAATAGCCTTTTCCCCTTTACATTGATAGAATTTCTTCTGAATGGGAAAAAAATCTGCTTGTCTACCTTTCAAGTCTTCTTACATCTTACTCCTTACCATATACTCATTGATCCCATGACACTGGCCTCTTTGTTATTCAGTGAACAAGACCCTCCATCTCTTACCTCTAGGCATATTTTTCTTGTTCTCCCTCATACGGGGAGTGATCTGATTCCTCCTCTCTTCTTATTTTTTTTTCCAGCTTCCTTTAGCTCCCAGATAAAATTTCCCTCAATTCTCTTCATTCTAGTGTATTTCCTCTGTTAATCATTCCTGATTTATCCTATTTATAACTTCTTCGTATATATTTGTTTGTCGTCTCCCTTATTAAATTGTGAGCTCCTTGAGGACAGGGACTGTCTTTTGTCTCTTTGTATATCCTTAGTATAGTTTAGTATACAGGGATAACATAGTACATCTGTAATAAGTGTTGATTGATTGATTGATTGATTTGTCTTTTGGCCATTCATTCAAGAAAATGTCATTAGGTGCCAACTATGTGCAAAGAACACTGTGTTAGAAGCTTGTCAGAGGAATAGGATATGTGATGGCAAAGATTAGGTGAGACAACTCTTGTCTTCTTGGTTTGTCAAGTTAGATTTTGTATTATATCTATTCATTACCAACTTGTGAACCCTTCTGTATTATTCCTGGTGTGCCCGTGTCAGAAGTTGTGGGACCCTAACTGAGTGAAATAAAATGCTATACCCATTAGAGCAGTGGAGATACAATGCTAAGCAATTATCACTTTCCACCCCTGTCTTACACTAAATATACTCATCAACAGCATTTTACATTAAGCCAACGCATGTTTCACTTACGGGATGAATATAAAAACTGCAAAAAATTAATTATAATAATTACAAAGTAATCTTGTTCCTTATCAGTAGTACGCTGAAATATAAAACTAAGGAAAGTGCAGATGGTGTTCTCTGAAATGATTCAAAACAAAACAGTTGGCAATTAACTAACACAAGGAGTATTCTGCTAACAAAGTCATAATCTATACATAATACTATGTACAGTGCATAAAATATTAATGGGAACATTTTGGAAAATTGCTATGAAATCCTGCACACAATAGATGTTGAGATGTGTTGAATTGAGTTTATTTGAGTGCATCAAAAAGTTACTATAGTACTTGATGACAGAATTCCTTGAAAAGCAGTCCTTACTAGTTTACCTTGTTGTCTAATAAAGAACCAGATTGTTATCTAATGTCACGCCAGATTGTAAGTTCTACGTTCTTAAAAATATCGTTTAGCTGAAATGTCATGACTGTTGTTTTCAAGATGCTTTCTAAGTAAACATTTGAGTGAATTCTGTTGAATTTTTCTCACTATTGAGAAGCCTCAGAATAAATAGTCAAAGTTTTGAAAGAGCTATTTTATTTTTAAAAGGAATTTGATAAATAACCTAAAAGGTTTGAGGCAGAGGGAAATGTTGCTAGCAAGAGGTAAGGGAGAGTTGTTTTGCAATACTTCTCATGGGTACTCTATGATTAAAAATATTTGGTATTTCAGGATGATATTAAACTAGGTTGTTAGAGAAAATAAAACGGAATTTCCTTTCCATTATACTGTGTATTTTCCACAGTCTTAAACCTTAGGGGTAAGTGCATATTTCCTCTTAGAATTCAGGAAAAGGAAAGGAAAGACAGGCAAAATCTGACATACAATCTAGGTTTTGGAAGGAAAGATTTCAAAAGCATAATTAGGATACCATGAGTTAAATTCTACAGGGAGAGGCTATTTAGGTGTTATAAAGATATCTATAAAAGAGGGATGGAAGGAAAAAATACAAGATGAATACAAAATTCGGCATAGTTCTTGAAAAATAGTGTTATGGCTGTTACAGCTCAGAATGAGTGGAGGTTGGCAAAGAATGTGTCTGGTACATGATAGGTCTTAATTAATGTTTCTTGATTGATTAAATTTGTTATCATTGAGTTGCTTCAGTCATGCCTGACTCTTCATATCCCCATTTGGGGTTTTCTTGGCAAAGGCACTGTGATAGTTGGACATCTCCTTCTCCAGCTAACTTTGTAAATGAGAAACAGGCAAACAGGTTTAAGTGACTTGCCCAGGGTCACATAGCTAGGAAGTGTCTGAAGCCAGATTTGAATTCATGTAAATGAGTCTTCCTGACACCAGGGCCAGTATTATATCCATTGTGCCACTTAGTGGCCCTGTTGATTGAATGCTAATGCAAAAAAAAAAATCTGCTTGTTGTTGGGCAGTTTGTTTTGCTGTAGCTTTGTTGAGCTATAGGCATCTGATTGCTCTGTGGATAGAGCACTGAGCCTAGAGTCAAGAGAACAGAGAGCAAATTCAGCCTCAGACACTTCCTAGCTGTGTAATGCTGGACAAGTCACTCAGCCTCTGATTTTCTGATAAAATGGATACGCTGGAGATAGAAATGGCAAATCATCCCATTATCTTTGCAAAGAAAACTGTAAATGAGGTCACTGAGGATTGGGTACAACTGAAATGACTGAATTAAATAACAACAAAGCTGTATTGAGGGGGCAAAAGAGGATTTTCAGAGGAGTGGGAAGGACCATTGCTTGGGCATGATTTAAAAAAATGATTGAGTGAAAGCAGAGCTGATCAATTCTAATGTTCTTGGTGTTTTCTCTGCCCCTCCAGAAAGGTCTGTTTTGATACCCCTTTGTGGCAGAGACATAAGCTCACATTTTTCAAAGTTATGCCAGAGGAATATCAATGTAAAAAAAATTCTACTTGGAAAGGAAGATGGACAGACTGCAAGAATGGTTGTGGCCAAAGACTGCATCTTAATTCCAAGAACAATCATTAGGTATAGACAGTCTTGTGACTGCTCAAAAAGGAAAGCTTTGGGCATGGCTACTCAGAGACCAAAGAAAAACAGGGAACAGTTTTCAGTCTGAGGTGTCCCTTTTTCTTCTCATGGCCGTCATACACCTTGCCAGTCATGGGGGTGGAGAGGTCAAAAAGGGGGCTGAAGGAGTGGAGAATAGCATAGTGTTTAAAGCTTTTATAAACATTAACCTTACTTTTGTTACTTGTTCACTGACATATTACTATACTTCCTACTGACATATGTCAGTAGACATATTACTGGAATAAATGAATCATGATTATGCTGGCATTCTCAACATAATTGTAAGCAAGGGATAGGAGAATGTTGTAGTTAAATGGAACTTCTTACATATTTCCTTTATAAGACAAAATTAAAAAGTTGGTGGACTTTTTATGTTGTATACATAGGCAACAAGAAATATCATTTCATGGAACATTTGTCCATTTCCTATTTCAGTGCTGACAAAAAAAAGGATTTACAAAAAGATCATCCTGAAAATAACTAAAATTTAGGCAATAACATCCATGGCAAAAGATGAAGACACAGACAAATTTTGTAAAGAACTCAAATCTTTTTGTTTATAAAAATATGCATAGTATTTTACCATGACTTAATTGGCATAGTGTGCTACCCAGTCACTGCAGCTTCTAGCAGTTTCACAAGAAAATATGGTATTTTGGGCTCTTTTGCCTAGAACTGGAAAAGTGCAATCTTTCCTTCCTGCTTACGTGTGCTTACATGTTATTGAAGTAATTGAAAAAAAAGTTTATAGTATCATTCAGAGTCACTTCATGAAGACACCATGAAGGACTTACTCAAAGGTTCTATAAATTTCTTAGTCACCCTCATTTCTACTCTAGCTCAGGGTGGAATAAAAGCATGGATTGGTGCCAAGACTCTGTCCAACCAGTATGTGGTCCAGGAAGTGATCTGAACAGATTGGCTAAGCTATCCCTTTATGTCTTTCCAAAGAACTATTGTAAATCTAAATCAGGTTACATTCTGACATTAAAAAACAAGGCTATGAATTATCTTCTGGGCTATCAAAGAATTCACATATTCCTGAATTTCTTACTGATGACCCATGATAAATAAGAACAAATGAATAAATAACAAAAAAATAAACTGTTAAAAATGTTGATATATCGTGATGTTTGCTTGTCTCTCTCTCTCTCTTTTTCCCCCAGTGATTTTTTAAACTAAAACAGGAAAATATTTCAACAGCTTCTGACCAGTCAGGAAGCTCTTGAGTAAAGCAATGACCAATTAGACAGATTGCTAAAATGTAGGCTAGAGAATATAAATTCCCAAGACATTTGGGCAATGCTAACACATACAAATTAAACATCTTGCTCTACAAATATATCAAAGAAGTTCAAATAAAATATTTTTCCATGAATAGTATTAGCAACCATGATAGCCAGTCAAAGATGCACTTTCCATTCTAAGATATTATCCTATCAATCAAAGCCAGTATAGCATGGAATACATGGAGAAGATTGAATTCCCCTTAGGAAAACCCAATAAAAAATATTAGGTCAGCTCTAACAGTTATAATTAACAAATTTAAAATCTGAATTTTTAAGGAAACCCTAGAGTATATAACATGAATTTAAAATGACAGACATGGATATTATAATTCACTGAAGATAGCTTCTTTCAATATTGCCATTACTCTATAAATATAATTCAAATTTTAGGTTACTGTCCTAACCAGCTACCCAGATGCAAATCTTAATGGGGATTGGATTTCACTTCATTGACTGACAGATATTGACATGGTATCTTCCTCTTCTATTCCCAATTCTTGGTCCCCAAATATCCCTTCCAAATTAATCCTTTCAATCCCACTCACATGCAGAAATATCCATTTCAATAGACAAGAGTATTAAAAATAGGCAAAGTATCTTAATTAGTCCAGAAAATGTGTATTTATTACCTGGAATACTCTCCCCCCTTCAACTCACCCCTCCCAAGAACTGTTTTTCCTCCACAACACCCATTTCAAGTTTTGTGTGTAGGGGACTCCTAGCCCGGAAACCTTAAGCACATGGATAAATTATTACCTTGCTACTAACTTGAGGAGTAGATTGGTAGTAGTTCAGACAGGTAAAGAAAGTGATTTGTCCTTCAATCATAAAATTATAAGATCAGCCCCAGTATGGAAAGAACCTCAGGCTTATTCTTCTACAGCCCCCTCATTTTATAAATGAGGAAACTGAGGCCCGGGGAAGTTAAATGACGCCTAAAATATCATAAATAGTAAGTGCCAGAGGTGGTCACACAGGTAGCATGTGTCATGTGTAAGACTTGATTACAGTTCTGTCTGACTCTGAGAGCAGGTGTCCATCATTTACACCAACATTAATTCATATGATGTAAAACATGGACAAGATACCACTAAACACAAACTACAAAAATGCTTTCTTCAGCAGAAGTCAATATTAGGTAACATAAAGGAAAACTGGATGATAACATATCAGAAGTGCAATTAATTCTTTATGTTCAAAGAACTTCTGCCCATTGGAAAAGGTGCCATGGTTCTAATTGTCATAAAAATCTGTATTACATGGAGTCAATAGCATTTAAATGTTGAAGTGTAATGAACCATTCAACCTAATTTCAGCATTTTTATTTATTTTCTGCTTATTTATCTATATTTTAGAAGGTGAGAGAATGCAAAATAAGGCCTTTAAACCCTACCACTTTGGACTTAAAACAATGTTTTTATTACTGCCAATAGGAAACCCCAGCTCTATAGTTAAAGTAATTGGCTGCTCTTTCTACTTCTAATAGCTATTTATAATTATGAAGATAATTCTTTTTAATGTTATATCCAGTGCTCGTTCTAATAAAGTAGCCATTAAAATTAATGGAATACAAAAATGAACAAGGCTTGCATGCTGGGACTCACTTCTCTTGGGCACTTTACAAACCATCCAGCAGTGGTCTCTCTATAGTTAGTTCATGTTATAGGGAATTAGATTTTTATATACATTTATATTCATTCATATTCTAGAGGGTTCATAGAATAAGGGTCTACATATTATAGAGGGCTATTTCTCTTTGATACCTTTGTTTAAATCAGAAAATGCATACAGCAAGTAGAAAGAACCCTATAGAAGTTGACTGGAGCTTACAAGGGCCATGGTTCATACTTCTCCCCCATCTTCCACATAACAATTCTTCAAGTGCCTGAATGAAACTATTGTTTCCCCCCTTAATTAATCTAGTTTCCAAGTTGAATATCCTTCTTTCTTTTAATTAATATTCATATGGTATAGGGTGATGTAGTCAAAAGAATATCACACAGACTAAGAATGACTGGATCTTGATTATCACTTATCTTTGGGACCGTGAATGAAAAAGAGGAATTTATTAAGGGACTACTATGTGCTAGATACTGTTTTAATCATTGGAAATATAAACAAAAAAGAGAGATCCCATCCTCAAGGAATAGAGAGAGACAACACAAATGGGGCAACGATGCCCAGGGATATAGAGGTATAGAGATTCACAAGGCTTGTGAGTGGAGTCATAGGCAAACCAATGCCATACCGTTCCCATTCATGATGGTAGTGTTAATTTGATCACTGGATTTATATCAAAAATCAGAAAGCCAAGATAGGCACTGTGTGAGAGCACAGGAATGAGGAAATGTCCCGATAGAGTCTGAGACCCTAGTGTTTGAGACGAGCTGACACATGAAGTCTAGTCTGGACAGGGTAGATAGAGTGGTCTTTTGAGTTTTTACCCTTTTATTCACTGATCAGGACAGTTTAGCTTTGATGCAGTTACAAAATTGAGTAAACTGACTTCCATCTAAGAAGGGCCATGGATCTGTTGGTGGGGAGGAGAAGGTCCATTGATTTATTCTAGGATAGTCTCAGGCGCTTTTAATTGACAAATGTTAATTAAGCATTTGCTATTTTCCAGGTATTGTCCCGGATATATATGGGAAAATGAAAACTTGATTTGTGGAAGGTGCTACAAAGGCCATACCTTATGTTCCTTTGTGAGCAGCAATGGTGACAAGGACAGGGAACTTGATAGGACTCTCTCCTCCTACTCAGAGGTCAGAACTCATTCAGACGCTCCAGAAGACTTAGAGCAATCTACACCAAATTCTCCAATAGGGGAAATGGGGAATGGTTTCCATGGTGTTGGTGAAGATGTTATATCGAGGCTCTCAAATATATCCTTAGGGTATTTAGCAGAATGACTTGGGAAAATCACAATGTATAAAATGCCACTATGAGTGGTTCTCTCTTCACAAACATTCCTTAATAGAAAATAAACTAACTTGCTCCCACCAACAAAGAAACCAATCCCATTTATAGAACACATCTCAGGAAATAAGGTGCATCTTGTTGCTTCTCTGATTGTCTCCTCATCAGCTGATACACTGAGGACCTGAGTGGAAAGGTGCCTATATAAGGAAAATAACTCCCATCAGACACAAACCATGCAGCTATTTCCTTCTAAACGCCTACAGAATGGGGTGGGTTTGATCCTCACTCTTTAAATAGCCAGATATACACACATTTTTAAAGCTGCCTCTGAAACAGTGTTCAACCTTTTCCTTCCTTTAATGCTCCAGCATACCACTACCGAAGACCCCTAGTAGGGAAGTTATTAATACTGAAGTAGTTCATTGATCCTACTGCTGGCCCTTCCTCCACTTGGCAAGCTTAAATGTTATCTTATTCTGTTGCTTTATTATCTATTCAATAGCATTTTGTATCAGTGAGTCATTTAAATCTCTCTCTTTTTATAAACCACCCTAATGCATCTTCATTTAACAAATTCTCCTCATGTCTAAATACTCTTTTTTTCTGTGAGTCTGTCTATTTTTATCAGAAAGTACAGGATACTAGTGTTTACATCTGTTGAAGGAGTTTTTCTCTGGAGATGAACCAATCTTATCATAATATCAATTTCTCTACTTAATGAAATTATCATAAACTCCGTGTGAGTTACTGAACTTAAAGAAATACATAGAACATTGTTTCTTGCAGTTTTCGTAAATTAAAAATGTATATAGTTATCAATCCTCATATAATAGTATTCTATTAAATGGTATTACATGGCTATAACAAACCTATTTGGAAAGCTTAAAGCATTATATAAATGCTGGCTATTATCTTTTAGTGTTTCTTGCTATTTCTGCCATCGCATGTTTCTGCCTCTACTACTTTTTGTTTTTCTCTAAATATGTCTCTCATATACTTTTACTGATTCCCAAACATCTGTCCTCTCCAATTTTTATATAACTTTATTTGAAAATTTGCATCAACTTTGTTACTCACTATCAATTCATTTGCTGCCTTTTCCTTCTGGTTCCTGGTCTTTCTTTTCAACCATCTTTCTGTTTTGTTTCAGTCACTATATTCAATTCCGATGCCATGCTTGGTGGAGCAGAATGACTTTCTGACATTTCCTAGGGTCTGATTGTTGTCACTAGTTTCTTCATCAAAAGTTTATGGGTCAATTGACTCTTCATTTCCTATATTGATGAGAACTCTGGGTCATCACTGAACTGAGGAGGGAAGGACTATCAACTTCAATGTTTTTCTCAATATTTTGGCTTACATTAAGGTTTATAAAGTACATTTATATCAATTATCTCCTGTGAGCTTCAAAAAACATGAATTAAGCATTATAGTATTTATCAACATTTTTACAAGGCTCATAGACATTAAGTGACTTGCCCAAAGTCACACATCTGAAATATACAGAGGCAAAAATAAAACCAACATATTAACTGGGTGGCACAATGTATAAGATATTTGGATGTGGGATATGAAAGATGTGAATTCGAGTCCTCACACTGTGACCCTATCCAAGTCACTTAGAACTACTGAGCTTCAGTTTCCCAGTCTTTGCAATGGGTACAATTATAGCATTTACCTCACTGAATTTTTCTGAGGATCAAATGCCATAGCATCAGTGAAGAAGGTTGCTAACCTTAAGTTGCAATATAAATATTATATTTATTATTACAAAAATGCAAACCCACGTATCTACCAGTTGCAAGTTGAATATGCTTTTCCCTGTTTGTGTTAACTGATTGTAAAAATAAAGGGTAATTCAGTGTAATATAGATATAGTTTGATTCCATAAGCTCTGATGGAATAGAGAGTTGTCATGGAATCTGCAGTGAATAAATGTACTATTGTTCCTTTCCAGATTGATTTCATAGAACTACCCCCTGTGAATTCTTCATTCCAGCCAAAGTGATGCCTGCTGTTCTCTGGGCACATTTTATCTCCTGACTTCCTGCATAATTTTGCAGAATTTTCTCCAAGTTCAGAATGTTACCTTTATCTCTTTGAAACCATTTGAGGTTTAGTTTATGTACCACCTAACACAATTGGCCTTTCCTTATTCTACACCCAACCCCCCAGAGTTCTCCCTATCCAACAATTAAATTAGTAGGTACTTGATTTATGTGGCACACCCATATATTTATACCCACACATATACCCACATGTATGTACATAGCTATATATTGTATATATGCATACAGAGCATATGAATCTATATGTGCACATATATACAGATGTCTGTATATGTACACATATGTATATTGCATATGTGTGTACATAAGTACTGTGTACACAGACACATGCTATGTATGTATGTATATTATATATGTGTATATACATATACACATACACACATATATAATGTATACGTGTATATATACATACATATCTATACATACACACACACATATATATATATATATAAGAAAATGTGAGGGTAGGGACTGCTTTAATTCTGTCCCTTTATACCAAGTGTCTTGTAAAGTTCTTGGAACAAAGGTGCTGACTAAATGCTTGCTGTAGTGATGAATAAGTGATTGAATGAAAAGGCATCAATTGACCACCTCCCAAGTGCCAAACACTGTGCCAAATGTTAGACAAATACAAAGGCAAAGCCAGTACCAGCTCTCAAGGAACTTGTATTCAAATGGAGAAAATAAACTCACATAGTCAGTGTTAACCAGGAAGGGGCATTTCCCCCTGAAAGTTACAAGAATAGTCGGTAGTTCAATAGAGACTTGACCAGTACTCCTCTGATAAGAACAGCTGCAAATGTGAAATGATTACAGTTCAAGAACTGATGGAGCTGACAAGGAGTAGATAGAATGAATGTGTGTGCGTGTCAATAAGGCCATTGGTGGGGATATTGAGAAGTTGGGGGGAGGGAGGCCAAATGACACTTGTTTGCCTTCCTCCTGACATATGAGACAAGCAGAAGCTTAATTGAATTGAATTGGGTTCCCCTTCTCTTTCTTGGTTTCCACATCAGACATATTCATGCATATGTGCAAGCTACTTCAAACTCTTGTAAATTCTTTTTTTAGTTTGATTCTTCACGCCTGACATAATCTCATTCTCCTCAACCACTGCTGCTCCAATCTCTCCTACAAATGTTGGTACAAAAGATGCTTCAAAGCTTCTTATAAGGTCATTTCAAACAGAGTCCCCAGTGTCTAGGTAGAAGAATAAGTGAAGAATGAATTCGCTTTATTCTTTGTATGATTCTGCAGAATGCTTTATTAATTAACTTTACTGGTAGAACAGAACTGGTTAGATTTTATGGCATTTTTAAGCGAGGGGTTGGTTGGGATTTTGGGGAAATGGAACAAGTTGATTCTTCCTTTCATCACATTGGTGACCACTTTTCCTAAATCTATAATTTGTATCTATTTACCAATTGACCCCCCAAAAGATATCCTAAGCATAATCTGCTCACTTTTGCAATGAGGATTTATTAAGCACATACTGTGTGCCAAAAAATGTGAAGACGCATACCAGCCATTCTGTCCTGTGCTTGTAAAATATTTCTGACCAGTCATAATGTATGACATATATACTGTTTGCAGATTTCACTGTCATTAGGATTTCACATTCAACTCCATGGTTATGCTTATTGCATCATTTCAGGAGAAAATAATCTGAGTCTTCCATATGTTAATTTATTATTATTAAAGACCATAGTGTATTATTATTCCATCCCCCCCCCCCAAATAGTATTGATCCTATAACTGGTGTTTGATCAGCTCCATATTATGCCAGTCTTGTCTGTTTTTCCCTCACCAGTAATTTGTGTTCAGCTAAATGTATTTAGAAACATTCCTTTCTCACTGGTAAGATTGCCACTTCTAATTGACCTCACATTTATTGAAATTAGAGAAAGCTTATAGCAGGGTAGATAAAGTACATAGTCTGAAGCCAAGAACACTTGTGTTCAAGTATAGCCTTAGGCACTAACTGTATGACCCTAAGCAGTCTCTTTACCTCTATTTCCCACTATACCCCCCACTCTCCCCTATACACACACACACACACACACACACATACAGATACATAGTTTTAGCACACTGCCTAAAATATAGTAGGTGATATATTAATGTTTATTCTCTTCCCTTCCCCTTCCTTTGGGCTAAGATTCATCCTACTGCTAACAAAATGCCCCTCCACATTTGTTTTTCTCAATGAAGTTTATTGTGTTGTATACTAAGTATTCCTCCAAATTTTTCAGTGGATATATTGGACACTTTGTAAATACAGATTATTCAGTATCAGTGGTTATGAATTTAAAAAAAAGTTCTAAATTAAAACAGACCCACAGGAAAACTACTAAGGTAAAATGTGAATTCTCCAAGTAATTATTTGGATAATCCTTATCCACAGATAGAGAGAGTAAGCTGGCCACTAAGTCACTGATAATGTTATCTATCAAAAATGGAGACCAATCTGCTCTTTTGTTTGTTTCTCAATGAAAAATACTACGGCTAATCTTTAAGGTAAGCATGAGCTTTTTTGACCAATATTCATTGAAACAGAAAATGGAATGTGAATTTGAAAATTTATACACACACACACACACACACACACCATATCACACAAAGAAACCTATCATCAAAAAGAATCCTTTTTTTTTTGGTCTTAGCAAAGCATGAAAACTTTAGATGAACAGTGCATTTCATTGAGTCAGAGATCTTGAGAGGTTAATTGACTTGCCCAAAGTCATACCAGGTAGTCGATTTCACAGGAGGTATTTAAACTCATGTTCTCTGGATCCAAAGGCAGTGATAGCTCCTAATATTGCAAGTTCTATTTGGAGAAGAGCAATTGTTTTATAATGCCAGGAAAGACTCGTTCATTCTACAGAAGAGTTCCAAAACATCAATGAAGGCTAGAGCAAAATGGCAGGCACTGGAAGCCAGCGTAGGATTATTTTGTCAAACAAAACACAGAAACTGAAGAAATATTTTTTTCTAGTGGTTATGAATGTTTTACAACAACACTGAGAGAACTCCATGAATGAAATTCTTCAGAAGCAAGTGTTCAAAAAGCAAGTGATGAAACAGAAAAATGGCCAGTGAGGAGAGCTGCCAATGCTAAGAAGCATGCTCCTGTACAGAGCTTCCCCTCTTAATCTCCTCCCCCTGCCCCCAGGCTATCACAGAAGGTCTCCTAAAATACAAGCAGTTGGAAAGGACCCCTGGAATTATCATCTGATCTACTTATGTATCCCAAGGACTCTTGGGCCTTGTCATATACCCTGACTATGTACCTTTAAAATGTCTAGGCCCTTAAATCAACCCTGCAGCAAAACATTAGACTCTCTGCTCTGTTTTTGATTGTCTAGACTTTGCCACAATGTCCCGTCTTCTAACCCTGGAGGTTCCTTCATTTCCTGAAGCCTTCTCATGAGGGAATATACCAATGCCCTTATGGGCCCCTCTTTCTCATTGTGAGTTCCTCCCATAGATCCCCATATGTTTTAGAAGGATGATGACAAATTATAGAAGATCTAGAAGTCAACAACTAGCCTAGGGAGATACTTGAAGTTCAACATATGGAAATAAGATTTAGGACCAATAGCTCTATCTATATTTGTATTCACATACACAAACAACACATATATACACATACAAACACATGTTTATGTGTATGTATCTGCACCTATATGTATGTATATATGTATATTTCCCTGGAGAAGACCTGACAACTGACTTAATATATGTGAATGTTTTTCGTGTGGAAGAGGGATGGGACTTCATCATAGGATAATGAATTGAAAGAATAAATAACCAATGGATACATGGATGCTATCTCAGCTCATCTAGTACATTTTCTGAGGAAACTCCATTCTCCAATTAATTAAGGGTCAAAGGATATGAACAGGCAGTTGTCAAAAGAAGAAATCTAAACTATCTAGAGTCATATGAAAACATGTTCTCAATCACTATTGGTTAGAGAAATATAAATTAAAACATCTCTGAGGTACCACCCCACACCTATTAGATTGGCTAATATAAGAGAAAGGGAAAATGACAATTAACAATTGTCATAAAGGGGATGTGGGGAAAATTGGCACACTAATACAGTCTTTGCTCACGCTGATTCTAAGTATCAAACAATGATGACACCAAGCAAACTATGAATTTTTTTTGTATTTAGGTTAAACATAAGATGCACTCTACCCATAACTTTCTTTTTCCAAAGGAAAACCTTGTGAGTCATTCGTTCATTCAGTTTTGATGTCTTTAAATTGCTTTCATGTATACAGAGCATATCAATTTGTATATGTTTTTGTTTCCCCATTAGTGAGATGACCCATTGATTTGGACAAGGACTTCACATCACACATTTAGAGGGAAAATCATTAAATAAATGATTATTGATGATCTAAAACCTGTGTTTCTTAGTATCCTTTCCTCATTTTGTCTACCATATCACCATCGCTGGTGAAATATTGGGGAATAGAGCATGTAGATATGAGGGCTACTCATTTTTTTCTTAATGTGATGATTTCAGTGACCAAATCATTAATGTCATGGTTGGCAATGTGCTAGAGAAGAGTTGATCTGTCACCAAAATGTCTGCCCATCACTAAAACCTCTTTTACCATGACAGAATCTGCTAATGCTTAAACTTGTATGGCATAACCTTGGAGAATCTAGCATCATCTTGAAGAGAAGATTTTTTTAAGGACTGAAGAATATGTAATTGAATGACTTTCATACTATTATTAGATCATTAAATTAAAACTAAAGGTGATGAAGTCACAAACATGAACACATTACTTTTTAAAATTGTATTTTGATTTTAGCTTTTAGGAAATCTTTACTTTCTAAAATAGAATCATGCAATTTAAGTAGTAGTAGTAGTAATAGCAATATGATAGCTAATATTTGTATTTTACTATATGGCTTTCACAGAATTTTCCATATCTTTTTGTATTTAAGATTAATCATTTCAACAAACTTGTGCCATTATAATCCCCATTTTATAGATGAAGAAACTGAGGTTGGAAGATGTTAGTGGCTTTTCTTGGGTTACCCAGTTAGTATGAGTCTGAGGCAGGATTTGAATGCAGATATATGTTTTCTATTCACCTCACCACATATTCCAACTAATTCCTTATTTATAGTTCTCTTTCCCTATATCAGTTGTTAATATGCCAATTCATCTGGATGAAGGAAACAGCATGTGGACTCCAGGTTGTGTTATTAAACATAAAACATGTGCTCAGGTTTCTAATGCTTAATCATTTAAGAAATTCCACCATAACAAAGTTTTACAGTTTTTCAGTCAATGCTATGCAACTGTTGGTAATATTCCACATGACCCTCTCCCCCGCCACCAAATGAAAAGGAACACAATCTCGTTCAATAGAGTCCCAGTTATATATCAGTAATAAGAACTAATTTAAATGATAATGTGACAGTCAGCTAGCCTATATTCTAAGTGACAACCCTAATAGAGAGAACATTTGATAATCTTTAATATGTTACCTTTTAACACTATTGGTCAATTGCTTGCTCCTGGATATTGACTCTTAACTGGATTTTCATGACAAGATCCTATGCTGTTTCTCTTTCTACATGATTTGACATCTTAGTCACATTTCATAGGTGATCACCCATGTCCCAATCCCTCCACCCCATTCCTTGATGTACCTCAGAATTCTATCTTGCTTCCTTTTCCCTATTCTTCTCACATTGTCTCCATGTATTGTTGATATCATAACTGTCATGGTTTTGGTTGTCTTCTTCATTCAGCTAACTCAAAATTATCTCTACCCAAATGTCCTGTAGGTATCTCCACACAATGAAAACAGAATCTGTTTTTTTTTTTTCTTACCCAATACCTAGACCTACAGCTCCTCTTAATTTCCCCATTGTTGTCAATATCAGCCCCACCTTTTTGGTCATCCCATTTTAGATTTAGGAATCATCAATTCCACTCTCTCTTAGCCAACCATATTCATTTATTTGTGAAGTCTTATCAATTCTATCCCTATGGTAACGATCTCACCTCTCATCTTTTGTCAGATCAGACCCAACAAATCCTGTTTATATGTGTTTAATAATCTACCAGTTAGTCACTCTACTATAATCTCTCTATTCTCTAATCCTTCATGCACACATCTTCCAAAATTATGTTACTAAAATACAGGTGCTTTGTTCAGGAATCTTTAGTGGCTTCTTATAATCTGTAGGCAAAATTCAAGCTCCCTTGTTTGACATGAAAACCCACCTCGGTTGCCAGACTTTTCACATTATCATTTCTCATTTGTTTGTAGCTGTAGTGCTTAGCACTATATTTGACACATCATAGTCATTTACTAAATATTTGCTGATTGACTGACTTTACTCCTCTTCATATGATCTCCATTCCAACCAAATTGCTCTCTATACGTAACATTCCTTCTCCTTTCTCCATGCTTTTGCACAATATCTCTCCCTGATACATTCCCCCTGTCTTCTCCCTATTAGAACCACCAGATTTCTTCAAAGTTTGCCTCAGCTGCTACATTATGCATAATATTTCCCCTCATCACCTGAATTGTTAGCATTCTTCTCCCAAAGAAAGTCTAGTCTTTGTAAATGTAATATCTCCTAGTTATATACAAGCTCCTTGGGGAGGGCAGGGGAATTGTTTTATTTTTCTTTGTATTCCCTTAATATAGCACAGATTCTGAAATATTGAAGATGCTTTCTGAAAAATATCCACACCAATATGAAAAGTGTTCATTCATTTTTCCCCAAAACCCTTTGGCATTTAGGATGAAGACATATGATTATGAGAGAGAAATTAAAGGAACTAACTCGACTATAACATTGACTGAGCTGGCATTATCAGTGTAGGCAATTGATAAAATGCCATGGTAGTTCAGCCCATTGAGAGTCCAGCATCTCTACTGATAACTTGGAATAGAAACATAGAAATGACAGGGACTTTGGAAGCCAGAGAAAGTAATTCTATCTTGTTTTTGTGTCATAGACCCCTTTGGTAGTCTGATGAATCCTATAGATGTCCTCAGAATAATGTGTCAATGCAAAACTAAGGTACATAGGATTTTAAAACAAAGCAACAGAAACTACCCCAATTATAATAAAATACAATTATCACAACATTTTTGCAATATAATTTCAGGGACTTCAGGTACAGAACACTTGAATTCTAAGGCAAGGTTAGCATTGTGCATAGAGTACTGGATGGGGAATCATGAAATTACAATATTAATCGCTATTACAAACTTCAAAACTTTATATCATCTCTGAACCCCACTGTCTTCACTCTTGAAATGGACCCAAGAAGAGCTAGACTACTTATCTCGTAGGTTTGGTACAAAATTCAAATAAAATAATATATGCGAAGTTGTACATGATTGCCATATTTAAATCATGCATGTTTGTATGTGTTATCAGGTGCATATATTAAATAATATAAATATTTGTGTGTGAACATACATAGGCACACAAATATGCAGTACTTATACATATGCATTCATATACATACACACTTACATTATTCTGCAGTGAAAGACTCAAATTAGAAGGAGTCAAATATATTCTTAGATATTTAGTTAACTTATGGTGCATTCATTGATTATGCTTCCTGGCATCCCCTTAACTACTATTTCTGCTTTTTTAATGTTTCTCTCTCTCTTTTTTAAGCAAACCAGTTAGTGAATCTCTCTCTACACTTTAGGAAAAATAATGACAGGTGCTTTAAGAAATGTAATGGATTTATTGTGCTTTAGAATATGTTAAATCTCTATATTCTCCCCTTTAATTTTCATTTATGAGTTGGGACACTTTTGGGTCACTGTTCCTACTCTATAAGAAATATTACTCAGGGGAAAACAATTATTTCCTACTCAGTGAATTATAAAAGTCATTTTGTTATTTACTCCTTGAAACTTCAGCTATTAAAATTCCCTCTTTCCATTTCTGAAAAAGTCAGAGTTCAGGAGTTGTTTGGTACAGGTTTAGTGTTTGGAGTACACAATTAAAACCGTTAATAAGATAATTGCAAAGAATCTCAGTCACTGTTTTTGTTTTTGCTTTTTCAAAAGCTTGAGGGTACAAAAACATTGAGTCTGGTTTTATTAATGAAAAGCAAATGATTTAATTAGGTCTATAGCCACCTTCCTCTAATGGATTACAGTGAGATCTTTGAAAAGAGGAGAACTTAAGGGGGTTTTAAGAAAGAAACAAAAAGAGAGCATGGGAAGAAAGGAAGGAAAAAAAGAAAGGAGGGAAGGAAGGAAGAAAGGAGGGAAAGAAGGAAGATAAGAAAGAAGGAAGGGTAGAAAGAAGGAAAGAAGGAGGGAAGAAAGGAGAAATAGGGAGGAAGGAAGGAAACACTGTACATACTACGTCACTGCCTCTTATTGATTGAGGAAAGTTGTAATCTTCTGATACATTTTTGAGATTCTTATATAGTTTTTCTATGGGAGTTAAATTAAAAATAGAATGCAGATCAGGTGGGTATCTGGGCAAGGACTACTGGGCAGTGTCATAGTTGCAATACCCAAAGTAGCAAAGTGAGCCTAGTTGGGAAAAATTCAAGAGGATTGAAGAACACATCACCACCAGAAAATAACGTGGTGTCAGATTCTTAAGTGAATTATTCTTTCACAAAGCCCCACATTCTGTATTTTCCTGTCACGATTCTGAAGATACCCATTTTACTCGTATTACTCCTAAAATAACATTCTTTTCTTTCTCAAAAAAATTTCTAAATAAGTATGGAGGACAAAGAGGAGTTTTAAAAGCTATGTTGTATTTGTTTTGCATAAGTTGTGTATACTTATTTGTATGTAAGTGACCTCCACTATGAAAATATAAGTCCCCTGAGATTAAGGACAGCTTCACTTAGGCTTTTGTGGCTCTAGCACTTACCTCAGTATCAGGTTATTATAATGGGTCAAAGACCTGATCTGGGATTTCACTTGTATAAGGCAGAACAAGAGGAAATTTCCCTACAATAGTAGATTGAAACATTCTGGGCAACTTTTAGTCTTTGAGATCTTCCTGGAACCGCTGAGAGGTTAAGTGATGTGCCTGTAGTTATAGATTCAGTACGTGTCAGAGATAGGACCTGATCCTAGTCTTACTGGCTCCAAGTCTGGACCCTTATCCATAAACCACACTACCTGTCACAGTAGAAAGAAGTGCTTAATAAATGAATATGGCATAGTTTATTAATACTTTACAAATTTAATAAATATTTAACAAGGACTGTGATAGTGCTGGGGATACAATTAATAAAAAGAAAAATAGTGAGTTTAAATCTAATGGAGAGAGAGGAGGCTAGGTGGTGCAGTGAATAAAGTGCTGGCCCTGGAGTCAGGAGGACCCAAGTTGGGTTCTGGCCTCACACACACATACACACACAACTAGCCGTGTAACCTTGGACAAATTACTTAACCCCAATTGCCCTCCAAAAAGGCAAAAAAATAAAAATAAAAATAAAAATCTAATGGAGAGAGACTGCACAGAAAAGGAGACTGGAAAGCAGGATGGGGGGTGGTTCTGGGGCTCACCTGGGAGTATTTTGTTCCATGGAGCTGAAAACAGCTAGGGCAGCAAATGCAAAGTGGAATAATCTGAGAGTCCAGTTTCTGACCTCCATAAAGGAAGGCATTGGGAGGAGTTTGGTACTCTGCCCCCTAGTCTAGCAAGCAGAAGTTAGAAAAATTGGAGTTGATCAGGCTTGAGTTATCAGCTTAGTGGTGAGTTTAGAAGCTTATCCTGGGAGAGGCACTTTGGTCTATGGATTTGAAATCAGGCAGGGTAGCAGATGAAAAGTCAAATGTTTAATACTTTTTTGGTAGTAAATGAAACTCTTTGGGGTAAAGTGGGAAAGGATTTTGAACAGAAAGCTTACATTAGCAGATAATTAGATACTATAACTCAAAGTGTAATGGAAAAATAAAATAAGAGCTAGCATTTGTATGACCCTTACGGTTTTTAAAGTGCTGTGAATATATTGTCATTTGAATCTCACAATAAACCCAATATATGTGCTTTTATTTATTTCCATTTTACAGATGAAGAGACTGAGGCAAACAGAGGTTAAGTGAGTTGCCCAAATATCTGAAGTAGGGTTTTAACTTAAGTCTTGTTGATTCCAATCCCATTCCTTTTTTTCTGCACTGAATTACCTAGCTGCCTAAGATTTGATTATCTTTATAGTGAGGGGAAATGTGCTATCAACTGACAGTCCATTCATTCCACTTTGGGAAAGTTTTAATTTTGCACCCCATTTTCCATGCATAGAATCAAAATTTGCTTTACTGAAACCTCATTGTTGTTCCTAGTTCTGACCTGTAGACCTAAGCAGCATAATCAATGCAGAAGCATGTATTAAGCATATACTATGTGCCAACTCTTTCCTTAAAGTGTTTCTATAAAAAAACTAGATAAAAATTTTCAATAATATTTTAGATATTTCCAAAAACAGAATAATGTTATCTTGTTAGCCAATGAATGGAGATTTATATTATGTTAATAAGCATAAATATAGGGATGGCTAGGTGGAACAATGAATAGAGCACCGGACCTGGAGTCAGGAGGACCTGAGTTCAAATCTGGCCTCAGACACTTAACGCAAAACTAGCCGTGTGACCTTGGGCAAGTCACGTAACCCCAATTGCCCTACCTTCCTCTCCCCAAAAAGCAAAAATAAATAAATAAATAAATAAAGTAAACATAAATATAAATGTATCACTACTAGAAGAATAGTAATGCAAAGGACAAACCATATTAATTAGAGGCGAGTGGTCAAATCAACAAATACTTATCAAGTACCTTTGGTACCAGACAGTGATAGTTGTGCCAATGGATGTATGGTATAATGTATAAAGAATCACTCATATGTAAAAAATATTATATCCAAGATTTCATGCCTTTTGTGAGAAAGAGTCTGAAATATGTTCAATATGGATCCTCTCCTGAGGTGGATACATAAATTTGATGGAAAGCCTTATTTCTCATCAATAACTATTGATGTTTCTTTTCCTCTATATGTGCTTTATCATTGGACTGCGCTCCAGTCCAGTGACTGCCAATTTTGATTTTTAATAATATGTGCTTCTAGCTAGCTAGAATTTTACAAAGTTTTCATAGTGTTTCAAAATATCATTAATTTTCATTAACTCTTGTACCCCACCTGTCAAAAAATCTACAATAACAAAAACTTTCCATTAGCAAAATGTCATGAAGTTTTTACAGTTTTTAAGAGTCTTAATCCTAATAATTATAGCAGCTGAATGTATGCCGGTGCAAAATTACAAAACATTCTTCATATATATTATCTAATTTGAGCCTCAGAATGACTCTGGGGGAACTCTTATTTTGCAAATGAGGAAATTGACATTAAGAATGGTAAAATAATCCAACCTGTTGCATTTTACAGACAATGATATAGCCGAGTTCCGCCAAAGAGAAAGTGACCTTTTCAAGCAACAGAGTTGGGGTTTAAACCCAGGTTTTGATGAGCTCAATGATCTTAGAAAAGTATGAGTTGACTTACATGAAATAAGGAAGAGCAAAATGAGCAGAACCAAGGCAAAATTTTATACAGTTACAGCAAGATTTTTTTAAGAACTTTTAGCAAATATATTATAAATATCCCAATTAACTATAAAGGACACATGAAGAAAGACATTATCAGCATCCAGAGAAATAACTGATAAACAGAAGTATTTATAGAATAATTTTACATACAAGAGCACATGTGTACATACAAACATTTGTGTCTAATGGTGGCCTTCTCTAGGGTGGGAGATGGAGAGAAGAAAAAAGAGAAATTTACTTTGCTATATATTTTAAAGAAATAGCAAGTTGTATATAGATTTTTAATTTCATGTGCAATCATCTTTTTTAAAAAGTTATACTATGTTATGGAAATGCTTGTTTTATTGCATAAATTAAAAATGAAATGAATTTTTAAAAAATTCTATATTTTATTCTTAAATGATAAAAATACCCCTCCTTCAAACTGTTTCAGAAATACTCAGAATTTAACTCTCCTCACATTGACAGATTTTTCAAGAGATTATGCCAATCAACAGAAGACATCTAACTAGCAGTCTATAACTGCCCTGAAAAAAATCTTTTTTTACTGAATTTTCTCCAGTCCTCAATTAAACTATTGATACCAACCTCCTTCAATACATCCCAAAATATATGAATGGAATTGTTTCACTGATTTTCCGCAGAATGGGCATCCATTTTCTCAGCACTAATCATCACTAAACAGTTAAAATAGTAGTAATAATCATGATATCCAGCCTTTATATACAACCTGAAGCTTTACAATTTGCTTTAGATATGCCTTCTCATTTGATCCTCATAGCAACTCTAGGATAGGAGTGCTATTTTATGCCCTTTTTTGCAAAGGGAGAAACTGAGCCTTAGAGAGGTTAGATTATTTGTTCATGGTCACATAGCTATTAAATATATGAGGGAAGATTGGAATACAGATTTTCTTGACTCGAATTTCTTCAATCTATCCATCACATAATCTAGATAATGACATGTGGGATGGTGGTGATGGTGGTGCATAATTGCCATTCCTGTTTTAACTCAGATTATATAGTAACTGGATGTAGTCATAGATGATGAAATTTTAATATGTTTAGCCATTATGAACCATAAACATTTCTCTCTCTCACTAACATTTATTTTATTTTCTCTTTCTGTCTGTCTCTCTAAAGGTCTATGATACTTGAAAGTGTATATTACTTGTATGTTTAATCAAAAATTAAAGAGTTGGATATATCACTGGTATGATTCATCTATTGGAATGAATCCAGCTCTTATTTTTAGTGGGGGTGGGGGTTAGAAGGGCAGGAAGATAATAAATTACATTTAGATTTTCAATTTAATTTGAAAACAATTCTCACTTTTAATGAAAAGATAAAACAAAGTCTCTCCTCAATGAGCTTATGTTATAAATTCTACTTAATTCGAGGATAGCCAAGATGGCAGAGTAAAAGCAGGTAATTGGTTGAGCTCCTACACCAACCACCTCCAATACCTATAAATATGATTCTAAACAAATTTTACAGCTATAGAGCCCAAAAAGCAACGGAGATAAATAAATCTCACAGTGAAGGTAACCTGGCAGCCCAACAGAAAGGGTCTATCACACCAAGCAGGTAGCCGAGCGCAGTCCTGCATGAGCCGCAGGGTCTCAAACCCAGGATGGCCCCAACCAGCAGCACAGACTGGCCAACGCAGACTTCAGGAGAGTGAATTACCAGCAGCTACAGCAATTTCCAGACTTTTCAACCCATAAACACCAAAGGGAAAATAAAAGGTCAGTAGGGAACTCTGTTGGAACTGGGTGGAGAAGAGCAGGATCTGGCCCTTGCCCCTGGGGCAAGAGGTGGCTGAGGTGTAATGGCTGCAGCTGCTGCTGCATGGCTGCCTCCAGAGCTCCTGGTCTGCAGATTGTAACAGGACAAAGTGACCATTCTGAGGGTAATGGCTCTTGCTTTGACCTGCTTAGATCTGGGACACAGCCTTGGGTGGTGGTCCTGAAATGAGTGATAGTGTCAGAGCTTGTGATGGCTGTAGAGAGAGCACCTTCCTCAGACCTCTGACAACTGTGATACCCCAGCAATTTGGGGCACAGCTCTCCCCACTATGGAAGCAGAGCTCTACCATGGCATAGAGCTCAAAAATCAAGTAATTGGCTGACAAGATGATCAAGCAGAGGAAACACAATAAGACGACAGAATCCTTTTTTGGGGGACAAAAAGGAATAAAACATGGAACCAGAAGAAGACAACAAAGTCAAAACTCCTGCACCAAAATATTCCAAGAAAAATATGAACTGGTTACAGGCCATGGAAGACCTCAAGAATGATTTTGAAAATCAAGTAAAAGAAGTGGAGGAAAAATATGGAAGAGAAATGAGAATGATGCAAGAAAATCATGAAAAGTGAGTCAACAACCTGCTAAAGGAGGCCCCCAAAATACTGAAGAAAATAACACCTTAAAAATGGACTAACTCAAAAGGCAAAAGAGTTCCAAAAAGCCAATGAGGAGAATAATTACTTAAAAAGTAGAATTGCCTAGATGGAAAAGGAATTTCAAAAACTTACAGAAAAGAATAATTCCTTCAAAATTAGATTATAGCAAATGAAAGTTAATGAGTTTATGAGAAATCAAGATATTATAAAACAGATCCAAACGAATGAAAAAATAGAAGGCAATGTGAAATATCCCATTGGAAAAAGCACTGACCTGGAAAACAGATCCAGGAGAGATGCAGGAGAGATAATTTTAAAATTATTGGACTTCCTGAAAGCCATGATCACAAAAGGAGCCTAGAAATCATCATTCAAGAAAATCTCAAGGAAAACTGCCCTGATACTCTACAACCAGAGGGCAAAATAGAAATGGAAAGAATTCACCAAGCACTTTTTTAAAGATCCCAAAAAGAAAACTCCTAGGAATGTCTTAACCAAGTTCCAGAGTTCCCAGGTCAGGAAGAAAATATTACAAGCTGTTAGGAAGAAGTAATTTGAGTATTGTGGAAACACAATCAGGATAACACAAGATCTAGCAGCTTTTACACTAAGGGATCAAAGAGCTTGGAATATGATATTCCAGAGGTCAAAGGAGCTGGGATTAAAACCAAGAATCACCTACCCAACAAAACTAAATATAATCCTTCAGAGGAAAATATGGTCAGTCATTCAATGAAATAGGGATTTTCAAGTATTCTTTATTTTTTACCTTTTGGAGGGCAGTTGGGGTTAAGTAACTTGTCCAAGTTTACATGGATAGTTTTTTTTTTTTTGTATGTGTATTAAGTATCTGAGGCCAGAACCAAACTCAGGTCCTCCCAACTCCGGGGCTGGTGCTTTACTCACTGTGCCACCTAGCTGCCCCGATTTTCAAGTATTCTTGATGTAAAAACCAGGGCTGAACAAAAAATTTCACTTTCAAATACAAGTAAGAGTAGTATGAGAAGGTAAACAAGAAAAATAAATCATAAGGAACTTATTAAAGTTGAACTGTTGTAATGGTAATGGGATTTGAAGATGTCATTTGTTTGTGTTGGCAAGCAAACAGGTATTTAGCACCTTGTTTCAAGTTCATGATTCTATCATATATTAAGATACAGAATTTATGAATGTCACAGTGGGATGAACTTTCTGATGTAACAGGAAGGGGCAGAACAGGGAGGAGTTGATACCATATATAAGGAAAAGCCCAAGCTGGAGAGAGTCAGAACTGTTGGGAAATCAGAACTGCTGGGAGAAAGCAGCATGGAGTCTGAGCTGCTACTGCTGGAGAGAGAGAGAAGAATTGAGAGCAGAATTGAGAACAGGTAATTGAGCAGAACTGAGAACTGAAAAGAGAATTGAGCAGAACTGAGAAGAATTTCTTCTGTGAGCTACTGAGAACTTTTGAGAGCCAGCAAGAGATGCTGTAAACTTCTGAGAGCCAGACAAAACTGCCAGGAAGAACTGCTGGTTTCCAGAACTTCTGGGAGCAGGCAGAATGGAGGCTGAGGAGCTACTGTGAGTGAGGAGAGGAAGATCCTTGCTTGAGGGAGCCTGTTTTGTTTTGAAGGCTTGGGAATGTGGGTGTTCACTGCATTGACTATATGTAACAACTTTGTAGTTACTGTAATGACTTTGACTTACTGGTTTTGGGACTCGGTTTTCTGGTATTTGAATAAATGCTTTGGTTCTGTCCTCCATGTGGAGAGGCTGTTACATCTTGTGATTCACAACTACACCAGCATATTCATAGCCACCGTGGGTGCTGTGAATATTGTACTGATGGCACAGCTGCTTACATTCCTACATGGAAAAACTATAATTGTAACTCATGAGACTTCTCTCAGTATGAGGATAGTTGAAGGGAATATATATATATATATATATATATGCATGTGTATGTATGTATGTATGAATATGAGGGTGTATGTGTGTATAAATACATATGTGAGTGTGTGTATATGTGTGTACATGTATAGATAGAGGGCACAGGATCAGTTGAATAGGAAGGGATAATATCTAAAAAATAAAATTAAGAGGTGAGAAAGGAATATAATGAGAGAAGTAGAAAGGGAGGGATAGAATAGGGTAAAGTATCTCATATAAAGGAGACAAAAGAAAACTGTTATAATGGAGGGGAAGAGCAGGAAGGTAAAAGGGAATGGGTCAAACTTACTCTCATTGAATTTAGCTTAAGGAGGGAATAACATACTCACTCCTTTGGGTATCTTACCCTACAGGAAAGAAGAGGGAATGGGGTAAGAGGGGGGATGATAGAAGGAAGGGAAGATTGGGGGAGAGGGTAGTTAGAAGCAAACAATTTTGAAAAGGAATATGGTGAAGGTAGAAAATAGAATAAGTGCGGAGCAGGATAGGATGGAGGGAAATATAGTTAGTCTTTAACAATATAACTACTATGGAAATGTTTTGCATAACTACACATGTACAACCTATATTGAATTGCTTGTCTTCCCTTGTATTCCCAGTGGGGGTGGGTGAGGAGGGAAGAAGGGAAAGAATCTGGAAATCAAAGTTGTTTTTTTTTTTTTTAAGCAATTGGGGTTAAGTAACTTGCTCAAGGTTACACGCCCAATTATTTCTGGGTGTGGTGCTAAGTATCTGAGCCCAGATTTGATCCCCAGGTCATCCTGACACTGGAGCCGGTGCTCTTACTCGCTGAGCCACCTGGCCGCCCCTTGGAAATCAAAGTTTTAAAAACAAATATTTAAAAAAAAATTTTACATGCAACTGGAAAATAATATACGCAGGTACTCGGGTATAGACACCCATTTTGCCCTACTAGAAAGTGGGCGGAGGGGAGGATATGAGAAAGAGCAGATGGCGGGAGTGGTGTCCAGTAGGCTATTTTGGGGGTGGCGGCAGGGGAAAGATGGGGAGAAAATTTGTAACTCAAAATCTTGTGGAAATGAATGCTGAAAACTAAAAATAAAAGATTAAAAATAATAATTAAAAATTCTACTTAATTCAAATCTGCAAATTTAAGTGAAGGTATTTCCCAGTTCTTTTGGTTCCCTGTCCCACTATGTTTATTTCATTTTTCTTTTTTACCTTAGACATAAAACAGCTCCTTGAATTCTTATATCTTCCATGTCTTCCAAGCTTCTATGACCTTTGCTTTTGTTCCCTTATAGCTGCTCAAATCCAATAATAATCAGAATACTCAAACAACTTGTCCTTCTGTTCTATTTAATTTGCAGCCTGACTTAATATGTAAGGAGGAAAATTTTACCTTGAAAATGTATTTTTGTGGTCTGTGTCCAGAAGACCTTTGCAAATTATATTTAATTAAAAACATCCTTAGTGCAAAATAGAGCTAAAATTGTGAAGACTCAAGGAAGCCCCAGAAATCAAAGATTATTATTTGAAGTCATGAACTAGCCTGTCAATAATTTTTTTTATTTTTCTAATGATCAAGGAAAAATAACAGGAAAACCCTTTTTGTAAGAAGAACCCCTTTGCCCCCACCAATTGCCCCATATCTAAACATTATTGACTCATTTATTTGAAATTTCATTTTTTTTTTCAAAGTTCTATCTTGCTTTTAGGAAACCATCCTTTCCACATATCTCTCAAAAGAAAGGGATTTGTGCAGGCTTCCTATCTTCATTATAGGAGTGTTTGGCTCTTCATTAAATTGCTGGATTGGAGTCAGAAGACCTGAGATCAAATCCTGCCTTTATTACTTCCTTACCCTATAACAACAACAACAATTCTCCAAGTTTCAGTTTCCTTATTTGCAAAATACTGATGCTGTTCCTGTAGTATCAGTTTTATATTCTGGTTGTAAAGCACAAATAAAGTTATCAATAGTTTTATGGCATCAAAGATTTAGAGCCAGAATGACCCCAGAGACCTTCTAGTGCAACACCCTCATTTTACAGATGAGAAAACCAAAGTCTAAACTCAAAATCAATTTAAATATATTCAGATGTTCAAGGTGACTAACTCATGGTCATATTATGGTAAGCATGAGAGGAAGTATTTGATACCATATTATCTGACTCCAGAGATGCTGGGCTCTCCACTATACTTTATTATTGCCATTTTCAATTTTGTATTTATTTTATTACTATTACCTTCCCCATAGCATCTAGCACATTTTACATAAAATATGTTTTACATATGTTTAATAAGGTAGCAAAAGAACAATAATATCTATCAATAAAAATCCAATGGTGAATTATTTGTACATACACATTATGAATCTTATTTGAATTTCAGAAGCTTTTTGTAGCTAAAAATGACTTTTAGGAGTCCACAATCATTTTCCAAAGTATAATGACTCCAATCATATCTAAGAAATTAAGAAAAGCAATAAATAGCATGTGCTAATCACTAGTTTGGTTAAAAAATTATCCTCAATTTGCTTCATGCTGGAAGAGAATAATTTACATGAAAATACACAACTCTCAATTCTTTTTAAACCTAAAAATCTGCCTTGTATATCCCATCCCACTCAGGGCTGGTTTAGATGACATTAAAAAAAAAAAAAGCACACTGCCGGTTATATGTGGAGAGACCCTAGAGAGCGTAACATTTCTAGCAAGATTAGAAATGTACGAATATCTGACTTCTTGGAAGATCAGTGAGAGTGATAGGAAAGTAACCATGACAACTGGAGGTGGCTCAATTGTTTTCAACCATCAATCATTAGCTCATGCTTGACTGGAGTAAGTGAGCTGGCAGCTAGAAAGAAGATGTTTAGAAAGTATTCAACACCAAATATTTAGCAAACACTTTATGCTCTAATCGTTTTCATTACATTTGGATTCTCCATGTTCACAGCGACTGTATTGCATGTTGTGAAGAGAAAATAAAGCATGCAGCTGCTCATATAGTCTTGATTTAAAAATAATTCTGAAAGACAGTAATGCAAGTCTTTTGATTTCCCATAGAATAGTGAAGGAGACAGGCACAAGACGCTTGAGGGGTTTTTTTTTGTATTTTCTAAAAATTTTACTTAATTAAAAATGAGAAAAGAAAAAAAAAGCATTGCCATGTACACAACAGAGCATATGAGAGGATTCAATATAAAACAATAAATTTCCATTTCAAGAAAACATGTAATAAATATTATACATCATTTTCAAAGCTGCCCAGCTTTTCTTTGCTTCCTAGTAGGCTTTCTTTTGTTTTTTGCTGTGCAGTTTTTATTTTATTGTTTGCCTTCTTTCCCCCAACCACCATAAAGAAGGCTATAATCAAGCATGGATGTGTGTGTGTGTGTGTGTGTGTGTGTGTGTGTGTAAGAGCATACTATGCTTATTTCATCCTATCATTTATTTCTCAGGAGGTGGATAGCCTCTTCCTTCATAAGTGCAAATCTCTCCATGTTTGTGTGCTTGTTTTTACCCTAAATCAACCAGCTCATCATTTCCTACACCACAGCAATATTCCAACTTAATCACATTCCATTTGAGAAATTGTCTATGCAATTCCACCCAATCAATTTTCTGCATTCCTTATATTCTTGGCTACAATGGTTTTATTTATGTAAGAAAATTTTAATTTAAAATAATCAAAATTATCCTTTTTACACTTCACTGATGCTGTTGCCTCATAGTTTAAGGTCTGGCACTGCTGAATCTACTTTCTAATTCCTTTACATCTTCTCTTGCCCCTCGGTTTCTTTGAAATTCCTGATCTTTTTTCCTTCCAAATTAAGTTTATTATTTTTTTTCTAACTCAGTAAAATAGCTTTTAGTAAATTTAATTTGGATGACATTGAATAAATAAATTAGGTGAGATTATCATTGTATAATTATATTGGTGTTGCAGCAAGCACCCCAACATCCCCAGGGTGTCTGCCAACACTGGTTCTTAGATCTGCTTTGTTAAAGGAAAGCAACTCAAAATGGGTTAACAAGCTTACTTTAATCAGTCAAATATGTATCATTTACCTAGTTCAGGGGAAAGAGGTCAGCACTCCGAACTTCAGAGTATACAGATAGAATTATCAAGGCAGAAACAGATCAAGTATACAGATTTCCAAACTGTCCAACCATTACATCCATACCAAACAACATCTGGGTTTCAAAGCTGGGGGGCCCTGGACAACGGCTTCCCAGAGTTTCATCTGATCAAATCACAGAACATTTCTCAAAGTGAGTCCCAAAACAAAGCTACACATCAGGGCTTATATAGCTTTCTCCTGGCTCAGAGAATGTAACAACCTTATTGACTCGCTGGCCAATCAAGAAGTATCTACTGAAAAACAAGCCTGCCACCCCAGGCTCCAGGTGCAGATCTACAAATTTAGCCTAGGGGCAGATCTTACAAATTTACATTCCCATTACAATTGGCTTTACATGTCCAGGAACAATAAATATTACTTCAGTGATATAGATCTGAATTTATGTGGAAAAAAAATGTTTATGTTCCTATATTTCCCTGTGTCTGTTTGTGTTTCATTGTATTTAGGGTGGTTAGGGAGGGAAGGGAAAAATAAATTAAAACATGCAAAGCAGAAATGCTGTCAGGTATTTCATGATGTCTACATATCTAAATGGTCTACAACAATACTGAATATTGCTGAAAGGTAGTATAATTTCTCTACTTTTTACTTTTGATTAAATCTGCTTTAACTTTAAATTTATTTGGAGTAATGACTTGCTTTTTTTACATACTGAATTTAATTCTTGCCCTTTATTTTATCTTCCTTTGTATCTCTCATTTTTAAATTGTTTCCTGAAAGAAAATATTGTTGAATTCACAAGTTTAATGTGCTATTAACTTCTGTTTTATGGGTAAATTCCTCTCATTCCTCTAAGCAACAATTACTTGTGTATTTTCCTCCTATTTTTCCTCACTTTTCTCACCCTATTTACCCTCCCCCTCCTCAATCTTCTACTGGATGTCTATCCTCTAACTTCCCCTCCCCTACAAGAGTCCCTCCTTTCTCCTCTCCTCCCACCCTATCCCCTCACCCTCTTCTTTATGAATTTAGAACATTTTATTCCCTTCTACATATTTATGTTGTTGCCTCTTTAACCAATTCCTGATGAGAGGAAGGTTCCATCACTACCAGACCTTGTCCCCACTTGCTTCTTCTGTGTCAATTTTTCCTTTTATACTTCATTTGTGTGAGATAATTACTCAATTTTTTCTTTCTCAATGCAGTACTTTTTAGAATCACTCTATCATACTCAGCTCATCCCGTGTCTTTCAAACTACCCACAAATTGTCATCATAAGAGTGCTGCTAATATTTTCACATACAAAAAGTAAACAATTTGACCTCGTTGAGTCCCTTGTAATTGGTCTTCCTCTTATATTTCTCCTGGATGTTATACATCAAAATTTCCCTTAAGTTCTGGTGTTTTGTTCAGAAATAACTGAATTTCTTTCAGTTTGTAAAATGTCTATTTTAATCCATTCAGGATTATACTTAACTTTTCCAGGTATGTTATCATTGATCATAACTGCAGCTATATTCCATACAAGAAAAGTGTTGTCTTCAAATGTCATTATCTTCCCTTTGTCCAATTCTAGTTTTCAAGGATTTGTTTTCTTTCATAAGTTTTTGGTTCTCTGTTTCAACTTCATTGACTTTCTTGTCATAATTTTCTTGGATTGCTCTTATTTTTTTCCCTAGATCTCTCTTATATATATTTTAAGTCCTTTTTAAGTTCTTCTAAGAACTCTTTTTATGTGTGGGACCATTTAACATTTCTCAATGAAAAAGAGTGTTGTTATTGTTTCAGCTCCATTATGTTCCTCTGAATATAAATCCAGATGTTCTCTATCATTCTAGTAGCTATTGTGATTGGGTTCTTTCTCCCTTGCTTGTTCATTTCTATTTATTTTTTTTTAAATATTGTTTTTAGCAAGCATTCATGTAATTAAGTTGTAGTCATAAGGTATGGGAAATGATGCCCTAAACCTCAGGTCCTTCTTACTGTTATTTTCTAAGGTCTATCTTGGGGCCCAACCATGAGCTTTCCTCTTCATTCTTAAGACAAAGCTACAGTCCTCTCCTGCAGTTCTGCAAATGATCTTGCTCCCTGTGGTCCCTCTGGTGACTGAAAACTGTAGGTGTATTCTCTACCTGGAACTAAAATCAGGGAATCTGCTCTCCTGTCCCAGCCTCTCTGCTGCTGCACTGACCAGGTGAGTGCTAGCTCCTTCTCCCCATAGCCACAGAATGGCATGCTTCTGGTCAGCACAGCTGTGCTTGGTGGCCCTCAGCAATGGATGATCCTTCAGTCTTCTACTCAGCCATCAGAGCTTTGTCTCCAGTATAAACATTTCCAAGCTGAGGCTGCCTCTCACCCTAATTGCCCCTAGGGCTTGTTGTTCCTTGATTCCACAGAGTTGGCCTCGAGGTATCTGCATGTCATTCAGGCTAAACTTCAGTCCCTACAGGTCAGATCTTTCCTGGGTTCTCAAATTGTCTTAGGAGGACAATTGCTTTATCTGGTGTTTATTTTTGTTGCTCTGAGGTGATGTTCCCTCTCCCTTTCCCTCCTGCAAAAATGTGGAGAGATGAAGGTTTTCTGACCTACTTCACCATCTTCCCAGAATCCTCCAATGTTTGACTTTTAAAGTTCTTTATATTGATTTATGAGTCAGTAGTGAAAATACTCTGACCATTCACAGATGAATAATAACTCTATTCACACTGCAAAAAAAAAATCACAAATTCTCACCTACAGTAGTTGAATGCCTGTCTCAAATTTAATTTTCACAGAGGTGCTAAGTGAATTCTAGAAATTTAGCAGATGCTTCAGACCTCGTTGTCTTATTGTGGCATAAAGACAAACTTTCTTAATGGTTTCGTTGCCCTTTAAAATACTTTGAAAAGAGTAGCAAATATCATTTTGGAAGGCAGAGATAGATGTCACTAGTGAAATAGACATAAGCCTGTGTCACTTGAGAAGTAATGTTTTAAGCAATAAAAACCCATATATCTCGACAGTTTTATCCTCCTTATCAGAGGAGACAACTGCTAGGCCATAGAACTGTACTATTCTGTCTTGTCAGACCACAGCTAGGTTATTGTCTTCAGTTCTGGGCCTCACAATTTAAGCACGTTGCCCATCTAGAGATCATCTAAGGGAAATGACCAGAAGGGTAAAGATCCTCTAGTCCAGAGGTATTAAACTCAACTAAAATGAAGAACACTAAATCTTATATAGTGGCTTCTAATTGGCTTAGAAAATAGCATATTAACATTACATATTTTTATTGTATTTTTTACTTTGCTTAATATTTCCCAATTACATTTTAATTTGGTTTCAGCCCCACACCAATCATGGTGTGGCCACAATTTGACCTACCCTCACTGGCTCCATGATTGACACCTCTGCTCTGGTCCATGAAATATGGGGATCATTGAAAAAAAACTGGGGACATTTATCCTGGATTATAGGATAACAGTGTTAAAATATTTAATGAATTGCCATTTGGTAGAATGATTAATTATAATAATTCAGTTTCACCATAAAGGGTAAAATTAGGAGCAATAGTAGAAGTTGTAAAGACAATAGGCTGTCTTTTTTTGGAAAGGAAGTATTCCTTTTATTGGAGCATTCAGTTCCTGATCTAGGAGGAGCACTAATAGACCAGAGCTTGTGACCTCAGGGGAGCTGGGATTCTAATCACAGTTGCATGGTAGAAAATAGTGTTAGTGGTCATTCACAGAACAGAGCAAAGTCCAGGAGAGTAGCAAACACACCTCTCCCTAGATCACACCATCTTGGAAGTAATAAAAACTTAAAGGTTCCCAAAATTATCTTTGAAAACAACTGCACAAAAACCTGAAGTTTGGAACAGGGCTCTCCACTTCAGAAGCAGAGCCTCTCTTTAACATAGAGTTAAAAGTTAACAAACAGACTGTAAAAATGAGCAAACAGTAAATAAATATCCTGACTATAGAATGTTACTATGGTTACAGGGAAGATCAAAACATAAAGTCAAAAAAAGTAATAAGATGCTACTTCCAAAGGCTGAAAGAAAAAAAAATGTGAATTGATCTCAGGTCATAGAAAAGATCAAAAGTGATTTTAAAAGTCAAGCAAGAGAGGTGGAGAGAAAAATGGTAAGAGAGAGGAGCAATTCAAGAAAATCATGAAAAAAGAGTCAAAAGCTTGGTAAAAGAAGTACAAAAAATACTGAAGAAAATAACACCTTAAAAAACAGAATTAGCTAAATGATAAACAAAGCACACAAATCCAATGAAGAGAAGAATTCCTTAAAAGCAGAATTGGCCAAATGGAAACGGATGTAGAAAATCTCACTGAGGAAATTTATTACCTAAAATTTGCAATTGGGCAAGTGGGTGCTAATGATTCTATGAGAAATAAAAAAAAATCAAGGAAACAAAAAGAGAAGGATAAAAAAGAAATAGAAGACAATGTGAACTCTCACTGGTAAAAGCAAACAAATAAACAAAACAAGACAAAAACTGTCCTAAGAAGTAGATCCGGGTGAGATATTTTAAAAATTATTGGACTGCCTGAAAGCCGGGATCAAAAAAAGAAGCTAGACACCATCTTTCAAGAAAATATCAAAGAAAACTGACTTGATATTCTAGAACCAGAGGGTGAAATAGAAATAATCCACTAAATACCTCCTGAAAGAGATCCCTAAATGAAAACCCCCAGGAATATTATAGTCAAATTCCAGAGCTTCCAAGTCAAGGAGAAAAATATTGAAAGAAGCCAAAAATAAACAACACAAATGCTGCGCAGTCAGGATAACACTAGTTTCAACAGTTTTGACATTAAAGTATAGGGGTAGGGGGAAGAGGGGAGTTGGAATATGATATTTCAGAAGGCAAAGGAGCTAGAATTGCAACCACAAATCCCCTACCCAGAAAAACAGTAAAATTCTTCTGGGAAAAATAGCTTTTCAATGACATAGAGGATTTCCAAGAATTTCTGATAAAAAGAATAGATGTGAATAGAAAATTTAACTTGTAAATACAAGAGTCAAGAAAACCACAAAAAGGCAAACAGTAAAAATAAATCTTAAAGGATTCAATAAAGTTAAACTGTTTACATTTCTACATGCTCCCATGTAGATACTTGTAATTCCTGAAAACTTTCTCATTATAAGCAGTATACATAGACAGAGGCCAGGGGTGTGAGTTGAATATGATTTGATGATTATCATATATATATATATATATATATATACAAACACACTATATTGTAGAACAATTTGGAACTATGCCCAAAGGGTAAAAAACCATGCATACCCTTTTACCAAAGAATACCACTCCTAGTTTTATCTCCCAATGATAAAAAGGGGGGGGGAAGGACCTCTATGTACAAAAATATTTATAACAGCTCTTTTAGTGTTGTCAAAGAATTGGAAATTGGGGTATCCCCATCAATTTGGGAATGACTGAACAAGTTTTGATTATAACTGTAATGGAATACTATCATGCTATAAGACATAAGTATAATGCTTTCAAAAACCTTCTAAAGACTTATATGAACTAATAAAAAATGAAATGAGCAGAACCAGGAGAGCATTCTATATAGTAACCACAATACTGTGTGATGATAAACTGTGGATGCCATCTATTTTCAGCAATCCAGTGACTCAAGACAATTTTATTTGAAAAATAAAATATTAAATTAAAAAATAACATCCAGTTTAGTACATTTTCCTACCAGGGGGTAGTTTGAATATTCACTAGTGGCCAATTTCCCAGAAGACTTCCCATGTGTTACCTCTGTAATTATTTTTGAGGAATATATATATATACATATATATATATATATATATATATATATATATATAAACTTGGAAACAGCTGTAAGCAATTCAAGTAAATAAACATTTATTTACAAATAATTGATTGATTCTCTAGCTGTCAAGTTGTCATCTACTCAGAAAACACAGATCATTTCTCTAAAAAAGGTCAAAAGAAATGAGTGGAAATTAATGAAAGCATTAAAACGAAACCTGTTTTCTCTTAGGGAATCAGCAGAAACAGAGCCATCTGTTGGCAACAGACACATTCTATTGGGATTCCCTGGTGAGGAATCCCAAGTGAAAATAAGTAAGGATGTGAGCAAGCTGGTCTTTGTCCACACCTGGTTAAAATAGATGACAACTTAATATTGATCATTTTCTCAAGGAATTCCTAGGTTAAAGCTTGCCATAGCAGGGCAGGAATGTAGCAATTATTTCATTCCCTCATTCTTTTCTTTTTTCAGTGAATTGTATTCATTTATTTATTTTAATTTTAAAAAAATATTGTGTTCAAAATTATCTCCCTACTCTCCTCCCACACACATTGAGAAAGCAACCAATATATCAATCACATATGGAAAATAATGCAAATCCTATTTCCATATTAGCAATGTTACAAATAAAAAAGAACTTGAAAAATTATACTTGTTTATTTAAAGTTCATCAGTTCTCCCTCTGAATGTGGATAGCATTTGTCATCATGAGTCCTTCAGAATTGTCTTGTTCCATTGTATTGATAAGAGCAGCTGTGTCTTTCACAGTTTATCACCATTACAATATTGTGGCTGCTGTGTACAAGGATCTCCTGACCATTATACTGTATCAGTTTATATAGGAAGTCCCAGGATTTTGGGAAACCTATACCCC
This sequence comes from Petaurus breviceps papuanus, assembly GCF_028583685.1. Taxonomy (NCBI): domain Eukaryota; kingdom Metazoa; phylum Chordata; class Mammalia; order Diprotodontia; family Petauridae; genus Petaurus; species Petaurus breviceps. The sequence goes on from NW_027185759.1 coordinate 22,688,055, forward strand.
TTGTCATTTCTTATACCATGATAATATTTTATCATAATTATATACAGCAACTTTTTTCAACCATTCCCCAGTTGATGAGCATCCCATCAATTTCCAATTTTTTGCCACCATTAAAAGAATTGCTGTATTTTTGTACATGAGTCCTTTACCCTTTTCTTTGATCTCTCTTTGATATAGACCTAATAGTGGTATTAGTAAGTCATTCTCTTCACTTAAACACATATTTAAATTGCAGAAGACTTGAAAGCTTATTTACTAACAAGTATTTACTAAGTTCTTACTATATATCTGACGCTGGGTTAGGGTATACAAAGTTTAAGCTTACGCCCCCTAAGACTTTACATCCAATTAGAGGAAACATGTGCCTCTGTCTCTCTCTGTCTCTGTCTCTGTCTCTGTCTCTCTCTCTCTCTCTGTGTCTCTGTCTCTGTCTCTCTCTCTGTCTCTGTCTCTGTCTCTCTCTCTCTCTGTCTCTGTCTCTGTCTCTCTGTCTCTCTCTCTCTCTCTCTCTCATATATATAACCACCTCTGTTTAGGAAGTCTTAAATATATAAAAATAAAGAAGCCCTGAAAAGCAAAAAAAATGTAGACAACATAGAATGGAGCAAGGAAAAGGTTTCATGAGATCACAAGATTTAATTTAAAAAATTCTCAATATAAACATCAGAAATGAATAGAAATTTTAATATGAATCAAAGAGGAAGATTCTGGGAAGATGGCAAAGTAGGTCAGAAAACTTTCAATTTTCCAGAATTCCTCCATAGAAAAAGCCAGAATATTGTTTCAGAGGGAATGTAGAACAGCAGAGATAAATAAAAGTCAGGGTAAAACAGTTGTTCTTCTAAGACAGCCTAAGACCACCAGAAAAGATATGTCCTCTGGATGCTGAGGTTCAGCCAACTCTGTGGACTCAACAAACAAGAAGCCCTGGGGGAAAACTGGGTTGAGAGGCAACTTCAGTTTTAAAAACTTTCATCTTGGAGACAGTGGGAAGGATCTCATGATTGAGACTGAAGGACCTTCCATTGTTGAGGGACACCAAGAACAGCTTTGCTGAACAGACTGCATCATGGGCTGGGATGACTCTGCCTGGGAGAAGGAGCTAGCACACACCTGGTGAGTATGGTAGCAGAGGGACTGGCACCCTCCTGGCTATGGGAACTTGCAGGAGAGCAGAGTCCCTGGTCTCAGTTTCAGGGCAGAGAGGACAGCTGTAGCTTACAGCCACCAGAGGGACCACTGAGAGGAAGATCATTTCTGTATCAGTATGACAGGGATCTAGCTTTATCTTAGCAATGAAGAAGATCTAGTCACTGGATCCATATGACTCTGGAGGAGAAAGTGAGGCTGGAGACCTTGCACAGCCCTCCTTCACTCAAATCAAAGTCAACTGCAAGTCATGACATCATGTCCCTGATGCCATGGTCCTGTTTGAAAAGGTAGGACACACACAACACATGGTATCAAGAGGAGAGCCCAAGGTTGGGCCCCAAGACAAACCATAGAAAATAACAGTAAGGAGGACCTGAGGTTTGGGGGCATCATTCCCCATACCTTGGGACTGCAACTTAATTATACTAGTGCTTCTTAAAACCAAAATAAAAAAAATAAATGAAAAATGAGTAAGCAAGGAAGAAAGAAACCAACCATAGATAGTTATTACAGGGAAAGAGAAGATCTGGGTTTGTATTCAGAGGAAAATAATGGAGCTAAAAACAATATCTTTTTCAATGAGAAAAAATTAAGTAGTACCAAGCATAAAAAGAGTTCTTGTAAACTGGAAATTAAGCAGATACCCTTTAATTGGGGAATGGATAAACAAGTGGTGGCATATGAATGTAATGGAATACTATTGTGCTATAAGAATTGGGGAACAGACAGACTTCACGATACCCTGGATAGTCTTACATAAACCGATGCTAACTGCGGGGATCAGAACCAGGAGACATTGTAAACAATTACAGATACATCATATCTATTATGACTAACTTTGATGGACTGGTTGCTTCTCAGCAATACAAGGTTATAAGACAACTCCAAAGGACCCATGATGGAAAAGGCAATCCTGAACCAGAGAAAGAATTAGAGTCTGAATGCAGATTGAAGCAAACTACTTGCACTCTCTCTTTTGTGTTTTGTTTCATTCCTTCTTTCTTATTCATTCCATTGGTTATAATTCTTCTTTACAACTTGACTAATGTTCAGTGTGAAGGTATATGTAGACCCTATATTGGATTGCATGCAGCCATTGGGGGGAAAGAGGGGAGAAAATTTGGAACTCAAAAATTTGTGGAACTGAATGTTATAAACTAAAAGTAAATAAATTTTAAAAAGAAAAAGATAAGGTCATTTTAGGAAAAAACAATTCTTGGAAGAATTTTTAAAAAGACTTTAAAAATTAAATAAGAGAGATCAAGGGAAAATAGGGAAAAATAAGACACTAAGAAATCATAAAACAAAATCAAAAGAATGAAAAAAAAATAGAAGAGAAATTGAAACATCTCACCAGAAAAGCAACTGATTTGGAGAACAGATGAAGTAGAAATGATATTTAAAAATCATACTAGCTCTGAAAATGCTGATTAAAAAAGAACATTGATATATTACAAGAAATCATTCAAGAAAATTTCCCTTAAGTTCTAGAATTAGAAGGTAAAGTAGAAATAGAAAAAAAAATCTATCTATCATCACCTGAAAGAGGTCTCATGAGGGGATGTCACAGAAATATCATAGTCAAGTTTTAAAGCTCCCCGATTAACCAGAAAATACTGGAAGCAACAAGAAAAAAAAACATCTTAAACACATGGAACTACAATAAGGATTACAAAAGATAAAGCATCTACTACACTGAAGAATCACAGGTCTTGAAATATATTTCATAAAACAAAAGAGATTGAATTATTACTAAGGGTAAATTACTCAGGAAAGTTAAGTATAATCCTCAATGGAAAAACATTGAACATTTGACAAACTGAAAGACTTTCAGGCATTTGTGACCTAAATCCCTTAATTTAAAGGAAAAATTGACATGTAACATCAAGGAGAAATAAAAGGTAAACATTAAGGATGAATGATAAGGGTCAAATTGTTTACTTCCTCAATGTGGAAATATGATCACTTTTATGACTGTCATTTTTATTTGGGTAATTTGAAAGGAAGACTTGGGCTGAATTGAGTATGATGGGTTGACTCTGAAAAACATGTGTCAGGAAAGATAAAAAGGAACAATTATTTCAAAAAGTGAATTTGGAAGAAACTAGTGAGGAGAAGAGTAGAAATGGAAACTCATCAGGAATGGATTAAAGAAGGGGTGACATGTATACACACATATGTACACATATACATACATATACTTGTTTGTGTATGCATATATATATACATATATACATATATGGGTATAATAGTCTTCTACATTCAGAAAAAAGTGAGAGGGTTAGCAGACAGGATAAAGAAGAGTATAAGGGAGGGACTCTTGGAGGGGTGACAGGTTAATTAATAAGGGGGGAAGGTAATTGGAAGTAAAGAAAGGAAGTAAAGCAGAGGAGTGAAGAGTGATAGAGATAGGGTAAGAAGCATAGTGAGGAAGAATAGGAAGGAAGAGGATATGCAACAAGGAACTATAGCTTAGAATATGAATGCAATGAATTTCACCATAAAATGGAAACTGATAGAAGATTTAAAATTTGAATTCAACAGTATTGCTTTGAGAAAATTCTATAAAAATGAAAGATACACACAGATAAAAAAACAGGATTAGATTTTATTTTATTAAAAAAGTGGGTGTACTAATCATTACCTCAGATAGTGTTAAAACTGAAATAGATTTAATCAAAAGAGAAAAATAGGAAAACTACACTCTGTCAGCAATATTATTCAATATTATTTTAGACCATTTAAAATACCTACACAGTAAAAAATACCTGAGAGTATACCTGCCAAAATAGATGTAGGAACTATATGAACATAAACATAAAACACTTTTTATAGGAAAACAACAACAAAGATCTAAATGATTGAAGTAGTATTTATTGTTCTTGCATAGGCAAAGCCAATATAATTAAGAAATTACAATTTTATCTAGTTTGTTTATGTGATGCTACATGTGTGTATGTGTGTGTGTGTGTGTGTATCTTACTGAGTTAGAAAAAAAGACTAACAAAATTCAACAAAAAATGTCAGGAACTTCAAAGCAATCAATGTGTGGGAGGGGAGATGTAAAGGAAGCAGATTCAGTAGTATAAGACAATAAAGTATAGTATAAGGCGAGAGCATTATTTAAGCATAAAAAGGATAATTTTGATTATTTTAAATTAAAATTTTATTGTATAAATAAAGCCTATGTATCTAAGAATAGAATGAATGCAGGAAATTCGGATTTAAAAAAAACAATATCACAGGCAGAATGTGATTGGGTTAGAATATTGCCATGGTGTGGGAAATAATGAGCTGGTTTATTCAGAAAAAAAAGTGGAAAGACTAGTTTTTATGGAAGAAGATGTGATCCACCTTCAGAGAAGTGATGATAGCAGGAAATAAGGATAGAATGGTTTTACATAAATGTATATTAGTGTATATACATGCATATTTATAGATATATAGGTATATGTATACATTTTCATGTATAATTTTAGCCATCTTTAGTGTAGTTGTGGGGAGAAGGGAAAAATAAAGCAAAAAGTTCACAGAAGAGGAAAAAAACCTACAAGGAGGCAAAGAAAATTTTGACAGCTTTGAAAAAAGTTTAGTATTAATATATGTATTATTGAAATGGAAATTTACTGTTTTGTATTGAATCATCCATGTTCTACTGTGTACATGGCAATGCTATTTTTCCTTTATTTTGTATTTAAGTTTAAAACAAACTTTAAAACCTTACAAAAATTTTCAAGAGAAAGAATCCATGTAGAATTTGAGGGAAAAAATATGAATGAAGTTGTTGTTGATTTTTTTTGTTGCTGTTTTTAACAAAGGGAGAAGAGCCACATTTGCCTTTAAAACACTATCAAAAATAGTTTTATAGAGAACTAGAATAAAATAACAACAAAATTCATCTGAAAGTGAAAAAGGTAAATAAATATCAAGAGATTGGCCTACCTGTACCAGATCTAAAACTATATTATAAAGCATCTGGAAGAAAATGATATGAGTAGGAAGTAGAGTAGTGGGTTTGTGGAATAGGTTAAGTACACAAGAAATAGTAGTTGATGACTATACTAATCTGTTTGATAAACCCAAATACTCTAGCTTCTGGGATAAGAACTCATTATCTTACAAAAACTTCTGGGAAAACTGGAAAATTGTATGGCAGAAAATATGCATAGACTAATATCCCAGATCATATGTGAAGATAAGATCGAAATGTATACATGATTTGGATATTTTAGACATAAATTGTGAAAGTATAAGTAAATTATTAGAGTAAGGGCTAGTTTACCTGTGAAAACTATGGATATGGGATGAATTTCTGACCAAATATAGATTGGGAACCTTATGAAATGCAAAATGGATAATTTTTATTACATTAAGTTAAAAATTTTTTTGCACAAACAAAACCAATGCAACCAAGATTAGAAGGAAAGCAGAAAGCTGGTAAACAATCTCTAGAGGAAGTGTTTCTGCTAAAAGCTTCATTTCTAAAATATACAGAGAATTGTAACTAATTTATTAGAATAAAAATCACTCTCCAATTGGTAAATGGCCAAAGGATATGATCAGACAGTTTTCAGATAAATAAATTGAAGCTATCTATAGCCATAGGGGGGAATATGCTCCAAATCACTATTGATTGGAGAAATGGAAATTAAAACAACTTTGAGTTACTACCCCACAGCTATCAGATTGACTAATATGACAGAAATGGAAAATGATAAATGCTGGAAAAGATGTGGGAAAATTGGAACACTAATGCATTATTGTTGGAGTCGTGAGCTGATCCAACCATACTGGGGAGCGATTTGTAACTACGCTCAAAGGACCATAAAACTGGCCAAACCCCTCCCCCCCCCGTTTTTTTCCAGCAATACCACTACTAGGTGTGTATCTCAAGGAGATCATTAAAAAAATGAAAAGATACCCACACGTTCAAAAAATATTTATAGAAGTTCTTTTTGTGGTAGCAAAGAATTGGAAATTGATAGGATGCCCGTTAAGTGGGAATGGTTGAACAATGTTTACAAATCATGTAGAATTTGAGGTAAAAAACATGAATGAAGTTGTTGTTGTTGTTGTTTTTGTTGTTGTTGCTTTTTTTTTTAAGCACTCGGGGTTAAGTAACTTGCTCAAGGTTACACGGCCAGTTATTTCTGGGTGTGGTGCTAAATATTTGAGCCCAGATTCGATCCTAGGTCATCACGACTCTGGGGCTGGTGTTCTTATTTACTGCGCCACCTGGCCGCCCCTTTTGTTGCTGTTTTTAACAAAGGGAGAAGAGCCACATTTGCCTTTAAAACCCTACTATCAAAATTATTTTATAGATAACTAAAATAAAATAATAACAAAATTCATCTGGAAGAAAAAAAGGTAAACAATATCAAGAAAATTAATGAAAAAAAAATGCAAAGGAACGTGACCTAGCTGTACCAGATCTAAAACTATATTATAAAGCAGCAATCATCAAAACTAGTTGGTACTGAGTAAGGAGTAGTGGATTAGTGGAATAGGTTAGGTATGAAGACTCCAGCTTTGGGTTTATCGTTTATGAATGTAATGTAATATTATTGTGCTATGAGAAATGATGAGCAGGCAGATTTCAGGAAAAAAAAACAGAAAGACATACATGAACTGATGCTGAGTGAACTGAACAGAAAAAAAATTCTACACAGTAACAGCAATATTGTGTGATTATCAACTCTGATAGATTATCTCTTCTCGGCAATATAATGACACAAGACAATTGCAAGAGACTCATGATTGAAAATGCTAATTACATCCAGAAAAAGAACTATGGACTTTGAATGCAGAAGCATATTATTTTCATTTTGTTTTTGTTTTTTTCTCATAATTTTTATTTTTTGCTTTGACTATCCTTTCACAACATGACTAATGTGGAAATATGTTTAATATGATTGTATTCGTAAAACCTATATCAGATTGCTTGTTGTCTTGGGAAAGGAGGAGGGGAGAGAGAGGAATAAAATTTGGAACTCAAAATCTTATAGAACGAATATTGAAAACTATCTTTACATGTAATTCTAAAAGAAATAAAATACTTTTAAGAAAAAAATGACTGTCTTTAAGGATCACAGAGACAATTAATAGGTTAGGAGGAGGCAGATCAAGGGCATTTAACACCAATGGAGGAATTTGTATTTGATTCTGAAATCAATACAGAACAACTGATGTTTAGTGTATAGTGGGGAAATATGGTCAGACTTGAGTTTGGGATAGATCAATTTAACAACTGAGTCAATGGAGTGGATCAGGGAGAGACATTTTATAAACAAGTCAACAAGTAGCTCATTGTAAAAGAGTAGATGTAAGGGGATGGGGGCCTGAATCAGACTGGTTGCAATGTCAGAGGAGAAAAGGAAACGTAAAAAAATGTTATGAAGGTAAAATTGACATAATTTGACTTCTAAATGCATACAAGGAGTGGTCAAAGAGAGTGAAGAGTCTGGGATTAACATCTAGGTTTCAAGGCAAGGTGATTCGAAGGAAGGTGTTACTTCCACAGTAATCAGGAAGACAGAATAAAAGGAGAGTTGTGAGAAAAGACAATGAATTAAGTTTTGAACATTTTGAATTTAAGACATCTATAGGATATCCAGTTTAAAACATCTAAAAGGCAGTTTAAGACTGAAAGTCAGGAGAAAAGATTGATCTGGAAACAAGATATGAGAATCATCTACGTAGAGATGATAATTGAAATCATGGGAGTTAATGAAATCACAAAGTGAAATGACATAAAGGAGAAAAAGAAGAAAGTTCATTATTTTGTTTTAGATAATGCACACTATTAACAAGAATATCTTAAATGATGATCCAGTGACAAAGACAGAGAAGGAGAAATTAGGTAGGAGAACTGCAATTTTGATTTAAACAAAAGAACTGGAAACAAAGCCCATACTTATCATTTGGGTACTGATCATTATGATTATAGATGAATAAATTGTGATATATAAATGTCATGGAATATTATTTTGTTATAAGAAGGAATTAAGGAGATTATCACAGAGAAGTCTAGGGTGAATTGTAGGAACTAATTTTGAGTAATGTGAGCAGAGTTAGGAGAATAATGCAATGACTTCAAAATTAGTAGAAAAATAAAAATTGTGGAGGATTTAAATGAGATAACTGCAATACTGGGTCAAGGCTTCAGAAGATTAACAATAAATTAAACTACCCATCCTTTGTCATAAAACTGAAACACTAACCATGCAGTGGAACATGTACATTGAAACGTGGCCAATGCTTGGACTTCTTTCTTATAATGAAGCCTCCTTTTATTTGGGGGAGGGGGGGCTGGATAGAGGAGGGGACAGTTAGGGAGAGATTAAGGAGATAATAACAATGATATAAAAATGGAGGAAAAGAACCAAAAAAGAACATCAAAGTGTCCTTTTAAAAATACAAAAAGAGGAGTAAGAGAAGAAGGGAACATATAGGGCAATTTTGGAATTACTATATCATATATGTGTGTGTGCCTGTGTGCATATGTGTGTGTATACACACATACATGCAGTAGATAGAAGAAATTCAGTCGAATAATATTATTTATCTAGAATTTCTCTTCATTTGTAAAGAGAAATATTCATGCTTATGATATTTGAAAGTTTATAATTGAAAAGGGAGATTAAATTTTGAACAGTACAATTATATGCCAATATTAAATATTCAAGTTGTTCAGTTAATTAATTAATTAACAAAAATAATACCCTGATATAAGCCAGCCACTGGGGATAGATTTAGAAAGATAAAATTTGAAAAAAAAATTACAATTCAAACTTAATGAGTTTAGAGCCAAGATTGTTTCTCCTCTCTGTAAGGGGGATACATTTGGGAAAACTGAGTAAACAGAAAAGATTTGAAGACCAGAAGGTTTATCATCTCATCAGCTAAGTTATTTACTCCAATAATGTCAATGATAAGCCATCCTTGCCTGCCAATCTTGTAGGATTCTTGTCTATTTCCTTCCACAAATTCTCCATAGGGGGTCAACACAACCTGCTCCAAGCTTCTATTTTTCTGTTTGCTTTCCTGAAATTTTATAAGCAAAAAACAAAATTGTATAAAGTAGCTGTAATAATCTCACTGAACTTCATGCTGATTAGATAATATTTATTGGCTGTTCATTCCTAATTCTCCCATTTAAAGCATTTAAGGGCAGTGATTCAAATTTTTTGTTCTGGGAACTCTTTTCAACAGCCAATATAAATGTAATATCAAACCCCAAGACAATTTAACAGACTACTCAAAATCTTGTTAAGAATAATTCATTAAGGGGTGGCTAGGTGGTGCAGTGAATAGAGCACTGGCCGTGGAGTCAGGAGGACCTGAGTTCAAATCCCACCTCAGACACTTAACACTTACTAGCCATTTGACCTTGAGCAAGTCACTTAACCCCAACTGTCCTGCCTTCCTCCCTCCAAAAAGAAAAACAGAAAAAAGAGAAAAAACAAAAAACAAAGAATTATTCATTACATACTTAAAATAACTAAGATTAGAATTATGCCCCAAAGTTCCAAATTAAAATAATATTATTTAATTGTAATAAATAAATTTTAAAAATAAGATGTACTTATGATTATGAACACAGCATAAACTTTTAAATATCTAATCATAAAATGGTTATAAATATTTTATTTAGAATATCCCTTAAGAATATTTAAAAGTTACTCTGCAGGATCTCTTATGGTAAATATTATCTGTAGGAGTTCATATTAAATTTCCTTTATTTTACAAATGGCATTGAATACAAATAAAATTTTAATGAAATAGGTTAGAACTTGGAAGATGCTTAACATGATATAATAATTAGATATGTCTAATTTCACTGTTAGACTTTGAATAACATTTTGTGATATTTTGCTCAGCTCCAAACACACAATCTTAGTTTGCATAAAGTTAATTTCCAAATTTTTATTTAAAACAAGGATAAAGTGAACTGACCCCTGCAAACATGTGATTAAAAAAATCATAGAATTTTGCAAACCTTTTTGCTGATAGATGGGAATTCATATATTTTAATCTACCTAACCAATCAATGAAAATGCATATCTAGCTATAATATGAAATATTTACACTTCTACTCAACCAATTAGAAGTACTATATTAAATGATGAATGTATCTTAAATTCAATTGCATATATATATATTCATTTCAACATTTTAATATATAACCTAGCATTTGTAAGAAATATCTTCGTATATAAGTTTCTTCTCTTTTAGTATTAGCACATTCGTATTTTCACAAAATTTCTACTTAAGAAAAAATAGACCAGTGTTGGCAAAGAGTTCATTTTGAAAATCTACCAGAGAGAATAGTATCATCAGTAGATCATAAGTTGGAATCAAAGAACAGCTTTACAACTGTTCTTTGAGAGACTATATAATATTTCTGTGAGAGGCAATATAATATTTCTGCAGAAAGTTTGCCATCATCTGAAATGGTTTCAAGATAGTTTATAATGGCTATGTCCAGCAGTCATAATTTTGAAGCATCAAATTAGTTCTGAAAGAGCACAAATGTTAGTTACTTCTTACTCTGGGATTACACAGTTGATAGAGTACAATGTCAGAGTAACAGAGAGAAATTGGGGAACTACTTATTCAATGTAAAGAACACAAATGAAGATATATACATGTATCTAACAATCTATTGGGTATTGGACTTTGCTCTAATGAGGAACACCTGGGTTTTGGACACAATTTGAAAACATGGTGAGAAGTTGAAATAATACATTGCACTTAGAAATCATTATAGTTGATTTAATCAGTGCATAAACACTGAAATTAAAAATTGTAGTAAGATTTAACATAGTGTTTACCAAAAGCCAGGTACTATAACCAGCTATTTTCAATATCTATGTCTTTTGATCCTTATGATGACCCTTAGAATTTGATGATATTATTATCAGCATTTTATAAATGTGTAAATAGGAGTTAAGTGATTTGCCCAAGGTAACATAGCTAGTAAGAATCTGAGGCTGGATTTGAAATAAGTCTTCCTGACTCCAGGTTGAACACTATCCACTGTACCACATAACATGTAGATTCTGGTATACACATGATTAAAATTGTTTCAAATTTTTGAAGAAATTAACTGATGATGCTTCAAACAAGCATATGTTGGTTGTGCTCTAAGTGACTTAATTTACTTCCTGAATTATTGTGCTTTTCCTTTAGAGACTGAATTACCACTCTGTAGGGATGTTATAAAGAGGAGCTCTCATTTAGGCTGAGATGCTGGACTTGATAAGCTCACAGATCACATTGTCTCAGACATGGAAGGCGTTGACCTTAAAGTTTGGTTAAAAGAGGCAGACAAGCTATGTGGTATATATTCATGTTGTTTATTCCCTTAAGATAGCAGAATTTCCATGTACAAGGAAGTCAAAAGATCATTCTGACTCAGAGATAACAAGTTGAAGAAAACCCTTTATACAGTTTGAGCAATCCAGACCCAGGATATCTGTGCCATTCAAAAATTATAGCTTCCCTATGTTTTTAACCATAGCATGAGAAAGGAAGCTTCCTAGCTGAATTGGTTGTAAATACAATAAGATAAGAGAAGCATCTAAGAGTCAGCTGAAGTTACAATCCCAGGATATCTGTGTTTCCCCTATATAGTATATGTCCATAAAATACCAAGATAAGAAAGGCCCCATTATTTGAGACAGTGTCTGGTTCCAGGTATCTGGTCCTTAGGGGTCATAAACAGAAGAGTGCTCCTGGTCAGCTTCAGTTGCTGACACAGGGAGGAGCATTTTGAGTTCACTCAGAGAGCAAAGCAAACTTGTCTGTTGTGCCAGAGTATGCAGAGTCTGTGAGGCTAGGGTGCTTCTTCAGGTTGATTGGTTTAGGCATTGGCCCCCATTAGGGCTCAAATTATCTTAAATAATTATCAAAGGGAATATGGATTTCATATATTCCTACAAATGCCTCATCAAGAATCCCCCCCATGGAATCTTTTCTAAATCATTACCCAGGTGATGTTTGAATACAAGCTTTGAAGAAGAATCTGCAATATCCTGCTGCAACCTATTTCATTTCTGGATCAATTTATTTTTAGGAAATTTTTCCTTATATTAATGCAAAACTTGTCTCTATGAAATGTTCTTTCCCCTCCCAACTGTAAAGTCTTCATTCTGCCCACTGGCACCAAGACTAGCTATGAAGCCCTCTTCCACATGACAGCCTGTTAAATAACTGGAGATGGGGTATCATGCTCCTTCTACTAAAGCATTCTTTCCTCAGCCTTATCGTCCCCAGTTTCTTAATCTGATACCTCTATGGCATGGTTGACAGTATGCTTTATCATCTTGCTCTGATTCCTCTGAATACCATATACCTCTCAAATATCATTGTAAAATATGGTGGCAATCTTTGCCTGTAATATTTTGAGTAGGGCAGAATACAATAGGACCTTCACTCCCACTGTCCTGTATGCTATAGTTTAGTGCTTTCGAGTCTCTGCATACTATGCATTAGTATATTCTCAACTTATACATTTTTTAAAGTTACATTATACTGTTGATTCCACTTGAGATCATAGGTCCACTGAAGCCTTAAGATCTTTGTCACCAAAACTTCTAGGTAGTCATACCTTCCTATCATTATCTGGTTAGAAACTTACACTGCCCTGTGTAAAATTGGTCTAACTAGATATAGGGGCAGCTGGGTGGCACAGTGAATAGAGCACTGGCTCTGGAGTCAGGAGGACCTGAGTTCAAATCCAGCGTCACACGCTTGACACACTTAACAGCTGCGTGACCTTGGACAAGTCGCTTAACCCCAATTGCCTGCCTAAAAGAAAAAAAAAAGATGTCATCCATCATGATTCTTTTTCAATCTCAATCCTTTAGCTTAATTCATTAGTTATGCTTCCTTTGTGTGTATCATTTTCAAAAGTCAGTAACATTCCACTCATTCTCTTAAGACGCCTTCTGATTCTATGAGACATTCAAAGACAAAAATTGAAGTCATGGGCCATTTAAATACTTCCCACAAAAATAACAAGCATAAATGAGAACATAAATAAGAAAAGAGCATTTATACATTACTTTCATGTGTTCAAAGAACTTTCTACATTTTATATCATTTTTACCTCACAACAAGCCTAGGTGACAGATTGTAAAAATGAGGAAATTGATGCTGAGAGAGGTAAAGTGAAAGCTCAGGCTCATAATCTGATAAAGGTCTTAGACAGGATTTGAACTCAGGTCTTCCTGATATGAAGCCCAGAACGCTACATTATCACCTAGCTCCTTAAGTGGGGCCTTGAATGAGTGAGTTATTTAAAAGGTCTGAGAATCTGTTTAGACATTTGTAAAATAAGGATAATTGAAATTCTACTATATGTCTTATTTGTGGTTCAAATAAATAATTTATATAAAATATCTACATGTCCACAAAGTTATTATTCTTCGGAAAGTTATTTTACTCTCTTCCCTCTGTTCTTCTTAATGCTTGTAAATTTATCCTGGGTTGAGGTGAGCTATATCATGTGTTGGCCATCATGGGTAGAAGTGGGCCACACTACAGAGGAGACCTGATTGTCAGCTTCTCCAAATCTGTGTAGGCAGGATCAATGATATGAGCCAGGCACCAGTAAATTTTGCATGAAGGCTTTGTAAAAAAAATACATTTACACAAGGTTAAATAAACCTCGAATTGTCTGATCGAAAGGACACATTTATATGGCTGAAAGCTCAGGTGCTATTTCTGTGGAGTACTAAAATAAAATTCACAGTACAAAGAATTTATAGCCCAAGCAGAGTTACTATGTGGTGGTTATTAGTTGAGTATAAATCAGTTCCTGATAGGAAAGTAGAAATTACAGAAGATGGAGCAGCACTGTGATTTACAATGTTTTTTTCACTAATATAAATATTGCCACATGCTGAGAATCCGCAAGCACATTCAAGAGAATATAATTAAACAGGTCAGATGCATTGAAAATAATCATTTTCACAAATAGATGTCATACAGTCAAGAAGTTAGAAGCATCTACAATATCGTGCAAACCAGAGCCATGTGGGGTCTCATCTCCAGTACTGAAAATGACCCTTTCGTTTTAGTAACAGGCACCTATTAGATAAAAGGCATGTCATATAAGTAGCTTTATTGAATGATCTTATTACTGTAATATACTTAATAACTCCAGTTCTAGTGTCCACTGGTCATTTCAGTAGCTCATTCCATCTAAGCCAGGGTTTCAAGGCATGCTTCACTCCCCATAATCCTTCACTTATTCTCACCAGCCACCATACACCTAGTGCGTTCCTTTTTGCCCTCCTTTCCAGTTCAAGACTCATAATTAATCAGTTCAGAGCTCCTGGAAACATGCCGTGACTTATTCCCCATATGGTTCCACTCACTATGCCCGTAACTATCTGAACTGCTCAGGTCATCACTTTCTGAACATCACTTCCCCATCCTATATTAGATATATCCTATATATCTATATATCCTATATTAGGATATAAAATTCTTGAGATCAGGGGCTATTTTTCTTTCTGTATTTGTATCCTTACCACCTAACTCAGTGTCTAACACATAATAATAATACTTCTTTTCCCATTCACTCATTCATGTATTCAAGAAACCAATATGTCCTTAACTAAGGCCAAGCAAAGAAGGCAAATTTTTAAGTACATGCTAAATTCTAGAAATTGTCCTAAATCCTTGACAGACAAATACCAGTGAGAGACAATCACAGTCCTTAAGAGGCTGATACTCAAATAAAGGCAATATGAAAGGCAAAGAAAAGACTGATAGCTAAGGTAAGGCACCTTAGAATTTTCATTCTACCGATACAAATCAGTAATGCATTGTGTAACTTAGGGTTTAGTGAGTTCAAAGGAGCACTAAATGCTAAGTGATGCACACAGTCCAAATTCACACAGCTAATAGATGCCAAAGGCAGGAAATGAACTCAGGGCTTCCTGACTTTGGGACCAATTCTTCCTCCATAGAGGCACACTGAAACTCTATGTAGAAGTTCAATTAAAGTTGCTTGAACTAAAAGGAGCATTGCTTCACTAGATCTGAGGCAAAGAAAATCAAGGAGTTCCCTTTCCTTCACTTCCTTCTTTCCTTCCTCCCTTCCTTCCTCCCTCTTTCTATCCCTGCTTCCCTTTTCCTGTTTTCTTCTTCTTCTTCTTCTTCTTCTTCTTCTTCTTCTTCTTCTTCCACAACCTCTTCTTCTGCTTCTTCTCTCTCTTCCTCTTTCTCTTTCTTCCTCTTTTTCTCTCTCTCTTTTCCTATCTCATAATTCTATTTTCTTATCCATGAATGAGAGCTTAGGTGGGCATCAGAAACCTACCACAACCTAGTGATGATTTCACATACTGAACTTTTAATTAAATTAGTGACTATTATTTATTGTATAATGTTTGAAAATTTACATGGCATTGTGCATTGCCTGATATAGGTCTCACAACCACATTTCTAGGTAGAACCATTAATAAGTATTTTTTGCTTTGTGGAGGGGTGAAGGCAGGGCAATTGGGGTTAAGTGACTTGCCCAAGGTCACACAGCTAGTAAGTGTTAATATCTGAGGTGGAATTCGAACTCAGGTCCTCCTGATACCAGGGCCAATGCTCTATTCATTGCAACATCTAGCCATCCCTAGATTTTTTTAAAACCTGGAAGTAAGAAGACAAAGCTGTGGGGAGGGGAGTGAGAAAGATTCTTCACTTTCTACTTATTTTGGGGTGGGGGAGAAGCTTTACTGCAAGATCTATTAACTACCTATAGGTGAAGGAATTTATGGGTAATACATACATGAGACTGAGTTGATGTATATATATTTTCCTTGCACAATTAAATCAAAATTTCAGTTTTAAAGAATTAAATGGTGCTCTTCCAATGCTGCCTAGTCAGTCACCTTTCCATATTAGATTACTATATCTTCCCCACCTTGTAAGAGTTTAGCTAGTCCTGGAATTGGAGTCAGGAATGCCAGAATTCAAATTCCATCTCTGATAATTACTAGCAACAGGACCATTTCAAATTGCTTAATCACTCAACAGTAAATATATCTGTATTGTTACCTTTGTATTATTTTCCTCCCATAGAATATAAGCTGGAATACAATTGCTGCTTTGTTTTTGTCATTGTATCCTCATACAGTGCCTAGAATAAAAGACACTTAAAATGGGTGCTCATTAATTAGGTTTTCAAGAGAGTTAATTTCCTCTTTTCATCTCTGAAGTTTATCTGAACCATAAGATGTTACCTTCAGTGAAATCATTGCATTTCTCCACTAGCCAAAAGTTTATGACATCTATTCTTTCTGTAGAGTCTTTGCCATTGATTAGCCAAGAATCAAGTTATCTCTGCCTTTTTTTCCCATCATCTACTTAGGGAAGTGGAATAAATAAAATAAATAAAATAAAGAGCAGAGGAACGTGCTAATTTGGAAGGCACACAACTAAAACTGGGTACCTCAGACCTGGGGCTATTGACTATTTCAGATACTGTTCTGGGGTCTGTCACATCACGTCAATTCCAAAGGAATTCGAGTGTTCCACAAAAGATCTGAATAGCTGAATAACAATATTACATATTTACATTATCCATCTTTTTACAATGAAAACTTTCTGGAGATATCCTGGCCTAGTGGATGGAGTGCAGGGCATAGATTTAGAAATCTCTAGCTTCAAACCCAGGCTCTGAGAATCCCTAACTCTGAAACCCTTAGCAAGTCTGTCCATTTCATTACTCCTCAGGCTACTCTGTAGTATATATTCACTGAATTATAGTTAGGTTATGATATATGGTAAAAGGAATTTTCACAATGGAATTTATCTCAGCAGTTAAAATCTTAGATCCTTCATAATTTATGAAATTCCAAATAGTAACAATCTTTTGTTCTTTTAAACAAAAGTAGAAGAAATTGACCTAGTCCTCAGGGAGCTGGTATTCAAATGGAAAAAAGAAAAGATGAAAAAAAAACAATAAAAACACAGAAGGAAAATATGCATAATCTTTTATAAGGGTTATACAACAATCCACACAACCATTGAACAATCAGACTTGCAGATAAAAAAATAATATCAAGACAAGGTGGTCTTAGGGAACATAGGTAGATATGTTAATATATAACACATTGGGGTCTCTGTGAGACCTTGAACATGGCATAATGGCTTACAGTTGCTTACTTTACCACTCTTCAAATGAGAAGATTTATACACATGACCTCTAAGGTACCTTCTAACTGACTGTGAATGTGACCAAGAGAGGGTTAGGCTGGGCCTTGAAGGAACAAAATCCAATAATAGTTTTAGAAAGCCATCCCAAAAGAGGTCACAACCAGATCTGTCTTTCTTATATAACTTAGCATGTAGTCTTATCTTCAGTTAAAAATGTATTCCTTTTAAGTTAAGGGCACCTTACCAGCACAGAAATATACAGACAAATGATTGACATCTACAAAAGGTATATTAAGAATGTTAGTGGAGTGAAAAAAAAAAAAGATTTTCAAATGGGAAGACACTGATATTAACTCATCCATCAATTCTGTACCTGTATTATCTGATTTTTCTGCAGTTCTCTCTTGGTGCTATATTATTTTAAAAAAATATTGCAAGATTTCATTTTCACCTAGCTAGAGAACAGTTATTAGGTGTGGCCATTTGCACACTAATTGTGGATATTTGTGCCTCTTAGTATAGCACTAGCCCCACTTGGGTTGATGCCATTTGGGAGGGGAGGCTGTAGGTAAGCAGGGTTTTGATGATAATGGAAGACTGTCGACTCTACTTCTTAAGCTATAGGAACTCTAATATAGCTACTTAATTCCAAGTCATAGTTGGATCAATGGGGACCACCAGGTCCTTCAATTAGAAGATGGGGCTATATTATGCTCTCAAAGTGTGTTGGCAAAACAGAAGCTCCCTACCCTCCAGCTCCATACCCTTTAAATTTAGTATTGCAGTCAACAAATTAGGGATTGGCGACTCAGGATCAGTTAAAAATCTTAGGCTGGCATCCTGGGATCTAAGACTGTTATCCTTCCAGTAATTCTCATTTTGTTATCTCATCTGTAATAATTACTCTTTTTTTAAATCAGATCTGTAATCTCACTGAATAGAGTAGTTCCAATGAAAAAACTCCCTCAGTGCATGAAGATTTCAAAGTTTCCCACAATATTTAGTTTTAAAGACTTGTTTAGAAGACAGGTAAGTTAAATGAATTACCCAAGGTCACATAGTCATTAGGTGTCAGAGGCAGGGCTTCAACCAGAGTATTCCTGCCTTTGAGGTCAAATAGATCTAGGCTATAATATGCTGCTATTTCCTGTAATTGTATAATCATTTTCCTAATTCTCTTTAAAAACAAAAATAAAACAAAAAACTTTTTCTAATAATTTCCAATTTGAAAAAAAAGTCTATATTATTTTGTATAATGTCAGCAGGAACCGAATTCCTCTTTGCATCTGAGAAAATCAAATGTGTTGACTGTATCAGGCAGACTGTTTACATTATAAATTTATTAAATGTTTTTAGGCTTTCAGTTTCTAGGATGGATATGTTTTTCCCCCTTAATGTTTAGGATGGCATTTTAAAATCTTTTTGTTTGTTTTTTCACACTTTACATTTTTTATTTTATTGTAAAATAAAGCACCATCTAAAAACATAAATATTTCCACGTGCAAAAAACATGAAAAAAGGATTACATAAGAAAATGTAACCTCTTTGTTCACAGTAATGTACAGTTATTTTTTAAAAGAAATAAATATACATGTAAAGTTTAACAAGGAGATATAATTATTCTATCCATCTTCCCTGTTATAGTTTTAAAAATTTCCTTTGAGAAGTTTTTTTTGTTTATTTGTTATATCAACTGCTGCCCAGTAAACTACCAACTTCAACAATCTCTCAAAACTCCTTTGGTCATGTCTGAGGGTAGCTATTTCATTTTGCTTGTCTATTCCATATTTTTCAACCAGTTTTAAAGAATAAAATTTTCTGCTTCATTTCAGGGGGCAGTACCCATAAGAAAAGAGTGATCCTATTTTCATAGGATAGCCTGCCATCATAACCTGTAAACCTCCAGCAATGTGACCTAACCATTTACTGATGTAACCAAAGCCCTCCTGGGACTTACCATCAGTCTCACCGTTAAACTTGGAGGATTTCCTGCCCTTTCCAAATGCTCCACACCTAAACATTCATTTATGTTTTATGTCCCTCAATTAGAGTGTGAAGTCTTAGAAAGAAGGATTTATCTTGCTTTTTCTGGGTATATTCCCCAAACTTAACTCAGTGCTTATTATGAGGTGTCTTCTCTCTCATTCATACCTTCATTAAACTCTTCACAACTCAAGTATATCAAACAGATCATCCATAAATATTTAGACAATTGTTTATCTTTTGTTTTTGAAGAGGATTGATGGCATCATGATGTTGGGGTCAGGATACTGTGGTTGTGGCTGATCAATCCAATGTGAGCTTGGAAGACTCTACCATAGGTTGGGTACAAGCACATCTAGGTTGGAGATGTCTGGATTTGCTACTGCATTTCTGTTTTACTCATGGAGTATAGCATTTTCTTTGCTATGGGTGTGCTGTGCTGAGCGCTCCTGTGCCAACGTGTCACATGTCTCACAATCAAAACTAAAGTTCTTGGGAGAGACCTTGAGAGTGGCCTTATACCATTTCTTCTGACCATTGTGAGGGTTCTCTGTTAAATAGCCTTTTAGTCTAGCCTGCTTTTGGCATTCAAACTACATGACCTGCCCATCGGAGTTGCAGGCTATGCAGTAGAGTTCGAATACTTCTCAATTCAGACAGAGAAAGGACCTCAATGCCTGGTACCATATATTTCTAGGTGGTCTTCAGAATCTTTCTAAGACAATACAAATGGAAGTGATTTATTTTCCTGGGATGGCATTGGCAGACTGTCCAGTTTTCACAGGCATGCAACAATGAGGTCAGCACAACAGCTCTGTAGACTTTTAGTCTGGTAAGCAGTCTAATACCTCCTCTCTCCCACATGTTCTTTCTGAGTCTCCTAAAGGCTGAGCTAGCTCTGGCAATACATGCATCAAACTTATCATCTTTGTGCACATCCCTGAAAAGTGCACTGTCAAGGTTAGTATGCTAATTCACAGCATTCAGAATGCTTCTTCTTATTGTGACCAGTGGTTCCACGTATAGATGGTGTGGTGCTGGCTGGTGGAGAACCTCTGAACTGTGCAGTCCTTAAAACTTTTGTACTAGAAGGAACAGTTTGTTAATTAATTTATAGCAGCTGTCCTCATTAGACAAAAGGTTATAGAATTATTTAAACTTGGGAAAGGAAGAAAAAAAATCACATATTTAAGTTTTGATTTTCAAAAGCAAATTTTACTTGCTAGATTCCTTCCACTAAACATATAAATAATATAGTTTAGAACACAAGGACTTTAGTGAATGAAGTTAGAACATAAGGAATGAAGTAACAGACAGACCACCTTAATACTTATCAAAAGACTTACATCTTACATCCAGGTCATGCAACCTTGGGCAAGCCATTTATCATCCTTAGACCTACCTCAGTTTCCTCACCTGCAAATTGAAGAAACTAATCACAAGTTAAGTTGTTAAAGAGCTGTTAACATTATGATTAATTGACAGCCAAAATTTTATATTAAATTTCTCATGTGTAAGAAAGATCAGCCCAAAGCTCTCTTTGTACAATGTCTATTGTTTAAACTCTTCCCTGCCTAATGCTTGAGCATTTCAGTATTGCAAACTTTATTCTCACTCTCGCCCCTTATCTTTTTCATATCTTACCTCTGATGATTTCCATCTGCACTGAGTGCCATAGTTATCTTTTTCTAACCCTGTTTTTGCCTGAAGTCCAAATAACTCCTAGAGCCCATATGTCAGACATTCATGTGGTGAAGATTTTATGAACAATATTATACTAAATTAGAAGAAACAATGAAGAACAACCCTTTTGGAATTCTATTTGCACCAAGCTGCTTGTGCTTTGCCTGCTGGCACAGTTTTCAAATTCCTACAATGCAAATGTAGGCAACTATTTAGTCTGACTTCTCTTCTTGAGAAAACTCAGTCTCTAGTTTAGAATGGAGATAGAACAACAAAATTAAATGCTGCCCTGATTTGTAACTGCATCTCACATTTCTTGGTATTAGATAGACATCTTGAACTTAACATGTCCGAGTCTGAAATTATTTTCCCTGTAAATACTACCCTTCTTTACTTTCCCTATTGCTTTTGAGGGCAACATTTATGCTCCTGCTTCCCCAGACTCCCAATCATCCTGGATTACTCACTATTTCTCTCTCCCCCAATTTACAATATGTTGTCAAAGCCTATTTCACCTTCTCCACAGCTCTTTAATACATGCCCTCCTCTCCTCTGACACTGCCCCCACCCTGGTGCAGGTCTTCATTACCTCCTATTACAATAGCCTGCTGGTGGGTCTACCTGCCTCAAATCTGTCCCCACTTCAATTCCTCCTCCATTAGATCACCAAAGTGATTTTGCTAAATTGAGGACTATGTCACCCACTGCCCCATTCAATTAACTCCAATGGCCCCCTATCATCTCTAGGATCAAATACAAAATCCTCTGCTAGGCATTCAATTCCCTTGATGACCCGCCCCCTCCCCCCATACTTTTCCATTCTTCTTACACCTTAACTTTCCAAATCTGAATGCAAGGAAACTAACCTTGCTGTTGTTTTACAAAAAAGTCACTCCACCTTTCATCTCTGAGCATTTTCCTTGACTATTGCCCATGCCTGGAATTCTCTCCTTCCACATCTTTACCTATGGCCTGCCCTGGCTTCTTGTAAATTCCGACTACAATGTTATTTTCTATAAGAAGCTTTTTCCAGTCTTATTATTCTAATGCCTCCCTCTCATAATTATTTGTTACTTAGCTTCTATTTGGCTTGTTTAGAAATTTCTGGGGGGTTTTGTTTTCTTGCTGTTGTTACATCTCTCCTATTAGACTGTGAACTCCTTGAGGGCAGAGATTTGTCTTCTGCCTCTTTTTTTTATATTACCAATGTATGGCACAGCTGGTGACACATAGCAAAAGCTTAACAAACATTTATTCACTAGAAGCAAAAAGAAAAGTTCAGATATTTTAAAAAAAACTTTATTTTTAAAAATGTTGTGTCTGTGATGTTATCAAAAGAACTGTCATACATTGAGCATGGCATGGGTATTCAGGTGTTCCCAATTCCCAATATATGTGTCTCTTCTCTATGCATATGGTCAGGATATGGAATCAAGGGAGGTTTCATAAAATACTAATGAAGACCAACACTTCGTAGCAACAAATGGGGAAGGAGGATTTGGCCAAAAGATAATATTGGCTCTTACTCATCATGAGGCCTTGAACACAATAGTCTTAACACCAAAGAAGAAGGGAAGGGCATTGATATGAACATTCTATAGGTCACCTTTAGATTTGAAGTCCTAGCTTAAGTCTCTCTTCCTAGAAAGGGTATGTCAATCGTCCTAGATCTCCAAACACTGTTCAGTATACTCCTCTCTGGCTACCTCTATTAGCAAGCAAGCATCTCAAGGACAGGGATTCTCTTACTAGTTTATGTTTTTATCCCAAATGATTAAACACAGTACCTGACACATGGTAAGTACTTAATGAATTCTTTTTTCCTTCAACCTTTCAAAAGATCAAAGAGATTGCTGTCATTTACTGAGGTTTCAAGACCTATATCGTGAAATTCTTAGTAGACCTTAATGATATTAACAAAGGATTTCTGGATATTGAATGCCAAGAAAGAAAATACAAGTTTTACACATCTTGAGGCCAATATCAAACTATAAATTGATAAGGATCAAGGATCTGAGAATGATAGGTCACCATAGGGGCTTGAATTCCTTATATTATTTTGATGAATCTGTAAGATCTTCATTTGAAATAAGTCATTGTCAATCCTAGATGACAATTCACTACGAAAATTAAGTTAATTCTGAAACCAAGTTAAAGATTGTGTGTGTGTGTATGTGTTTGCACATTTAAGAAATATTCAGGTCAAAGTATTACACTTGGGTCTTTGTCATCAGAGGGACATCTTCTGCATTGGGAGCAACTAATCAAGGAATTTGAATCTGCCTTGGTCTTTGGTATGAACCCAACAATAATTTGCTTTAAAATCTGAGGTTAGATCCAAAAGATTTTCAAGTCTAAATTGAGCTCGTGAAAAGCAGTCGTTCCTGTAAAGAAAGTATCAGCCAGGTCTGATCTCACTCCAGATTACTAAGTCCATCAGGAATAGTCTGACCTCTCACTATAGTAAATTCACTTCAGTGTTGGACTTTCACATGTAAAGGTTCAATGAGACAGGGAGGCCTGAGGCAATGGAGAAGTAGGGGTGGCATGTGAAGAGAACAGAAATAGATGAACCAGCTGCTCAGATTGTCTGAAGGGGAAAAAAGAAATTTGTTAACTGAAGCAGAGACGTGGAATCTGTTAGATCTGTGGAGAAACAAGGAACTTTTCCTTAGAAATGAGGAAGGAAATTGATTTAGGGGGAGTGAGAGTTTGAGTCATAAACTAAATTTACTTCCACCAAAGTAACATTGATAGAGAAACATTGATTTAAAGGGAAGTTGATTAGTTCTGAAGTTGTATGGTATGGAATAAACCTAAAATGTATTACCAGAATTGTCATTTTTCAATTAAAAATAATCATGATAGACTTACAGTGGGGGATGGCCTGACATATAAAGGTTGGGCTGTGTGATCCCCTTGCTTCAGTCTTGTCTCTGGCCCATCCAGGATGTACACCTTGAGCACATCATCTAACCTTTCACTGCCCCAGGCAGCTCAAGAAGATCCTGCTCCTTATTTGAGGGAGTTTCTATGTCAGAATTTCCCTTACATCACTGGAAACCTAAGACTATACCATCCCCACTATCCTGTGAAGGATTAGAAATGTTTACATTGGGGCAGCTAGGTGGTGCAGTGAATAGAGCACTGGCCATGGAATCAGGAGGACACTTAGCACAAAACTAGCCATGTGACCTTGGGCAAGTCACAACCCCAATTGCCCTACCCCCCCCCCACACACACAAAAAGCAAAATAAAGAAATATTTACATATATAAAACACAAGATCTGGGCCTCTCAATGGTATAGGGAGCTTCCAGAAAGGGAAACTGGCCCCTATCAATGTAGACTGGCATTGTCTCTGTAACTCTTAGTCTTCATTGCTTAGAGCATTAAGGAGTTAAATGTCTTATCTAAGGACATACAGTAGAATACCTGTCAGAGATGGGACTGAAGCTTGGGATTCCTGACTTTAAGGCAGGCTTCCTACCCATTATGTCACACTAGCTCCCATATACTCTCACATGTGCATACATTTCCAAATGCATATGTGTACATATATATGTATGCACACATATATGTATTCACATGTGTATGTCAAAACATAGTCATTTGTAAAAACATCAGTCTTCTCAAAAGCTCACGGTGATTTCTCTCTTTTACTCAAGTTTTTCTATACATATTGGAATTCTTGACAAACCATGCAGAACACAGGTTGAACCTCTAATTACTTGAATATAGGATACTTCCTTTATAATAGCATAGCAGCACATATTCCTCAATTTTTATGCTTAAAGAGTTTCCCCAAATGACTTGACCAAGGCCAAACATCCAGTATATATGTTAAATTTTAACTCTGTTACACCTAACTCTGAGGCTGACTGTTTGGCCTCTCTTCCATGTTGCATCAAGTGGGAGGGAAGAGGGAGAATCATGGGTGTATCCTGTCAAGGAAAGGAACCAATGTTTAGAAAAACATCACTGAGACAGAGAAAAAGAAAACCCAATCGATTCTCCTCATAGGGAATCAGTGTCAGCATTTGTTTCTGGGTGCACAGAGCCTAAGCCAAAGGTTCAAGTCAAGTCAGTAAAAGGATTTTCTACAATGAGCTGAAATAAGAATGAGATCAATTGAAAGAAACAAGGAATCAATATTGAGGGATCAAGGGGGAGGTCAGCAGGTGCACATAACATCTGGAGGAAAGATATCAGTACTGACTGTGTCTGAGATGACTGTTCTCTCCAATGATGCAGGAATCTATAGGTAGAATTTCCTATCCCTGCCTTGTACTGACATGCCAGCAGGGTCCCAGGCAACTAATCCCACATTCCTTTCCTGACAGAGACAAGCTAGCAATATCTTTAGTTATCTTTCTGCTTCCTCCAACACAAAGCCCATGAGTTTGAGGGGAGTCTGCATCATGCTAGACATTAATACAGTGAGCCCAGAGATTGGAGATGTGGCACAGATTGTCTAAGGAGATGAGATTCATCCCTCATCTAAAATGGAGCAGTTTAAAACGGTCATGATGATGGAAGTGGGACTGGTCAGCTCCGGGAGTAGCTCCTGCACTTCTAATCTGAGTGAGCCTGGGAGGCCTAGTCTATTAAAAAGTGTAAAAAAGATTGTTTAATTGTTTTAAAAAACCCAGAGGTTAGAAAGGGAAACAAAATTAACCTAGAATCAAGTAGCCCTGCTCAATGCCTTTCTTCCAAGGAGATCATTACTATAAAGGCGTCACAAAACCAGTCAAATGAAAGATCAAGTGTGTGTTTGAAGCTATAACTTAATTATAGTTATTACAGCAATATGAGTTACTATGTATTTGTCAGTTCCAATAGAGTTGCCATATAACACACAATTTTCACAGAAAATAACACACTATGCTGGGAAACTATATGTAATTAACTCACATCCCTACTGCATAACAAGTCAAGTTAGGCTGAATAAATTCTCTTCAAAGTACAAGAAAAGAAAGTTGCTCCTTTGTATTGCTGGGCAGGTCATATTTTCTCTTCTTTGTTTTAATCCTGGCAAGAAAATTAGGTATTTCGTCTAGAGATATGTTTCAGCTTAATATTTTTTTCAACCCTCAATATCTGTTGAATTTAGAGTTAAAGGTTCTGGGTTGAAAGTCCTGCTCTGTCCCTTACTACTTTACAAGTCACTTAGGTTGTCTGGTCCTCAGTTTCTCAATCTGTAAAATAAGGCATGCCATTCTATGATCTCTCTTGCTTTTAAATCTATGATTCTTTTATCCATAAATGGAGATTTCTTTCAATTTGTCAATTTAGTGTCACTGAAAATTATTTTAAAAAATAAATAAAACGAATAACAAAAAGCAGCCATTATAAGTCATTGGAGTAGAAGCTGGATGCCGTTTTTGCTTATTGGTTTGCTTCCACTTTACTCAATCCTGCGTGAGCTCGGGAAGGTGAATTTACTCCTTTTGTCTTCAGTTTCCTCATGGTAAAATAAGGATATGCCATTTACCCTTTGTACATCATTGGGTACTTATGAGAACAAATGAGTTAATGCTTATGAAATCACTTTGTAAATTGTACACTGTGGGATTCCTGGATTTACTGTTGCTTAAACTTCATTCTAGAAAACAAAATTATGCCTGTAAATGTAAGTAAACGAATCTACCTTCATCACAGGTCCTAGGACTTAAGTCAAGAAGGTATGTTAGAATTCATGTCTGCCAACCCACTCTTTTACACATATGGGAACAAAATTCCAAAGACCACAGGATATGAATCATTGCTTCAGAGTTAGCAGGAATCTTAGAGGAAATCTTGCCCAATCCCTTCATTTAACAGGGAAGGAAACTGAGGACAACACATTGAAATGACCTGCCAAAATCATAAAGGCCAAAAGTAATAGAGCCAAGATTCAAGGCTAGGCCTAATAACTCGATATCTAAAACTACATCCAGCTGTAACACAGTGGATGCACAACAGCATGCATTACAGTATCAAATAAAATATCAACCATAAAGGTCATTAAAACAGACTTACTGTGAGATGTGCTTACCACAAAGTATGCACGGGAAAATTTGTTTAGATAGAAAACTGTAATCCATCTGTGTCAATTAGCTTGGAAGTGGATTTAACAAAAGGGTAAACTGAGGCAATTCCCTAAGTAAGGTAACATTTTAGTAATAGGGTACCAAGCTTATTAACAAAATGGTCTGTGGCCTATCTCTATTTATACAAAAAATGAGTGAGGGCTTATAGCATATTTTAAAGCTAAGCATGCCTTCCTTCTTATTGACCTGAAAGTACATCATTTGGACCTCTCCTGGCAAAGTCAAGACCTGATTGGTGCACATTGTAATGAGAAGGTCAGTTAATACTTCTCAGTTCTCTGCAATTATGAGGATTATACTTCATGGTGAGGGAGGTTAATCTTCACTTGAAAGGATCAATCTACTGCTAGGGAAAGTGGGAGAGCCTTCATATAAGGTTTAAGACACCACTCCCTGAAACTTAACGAATGCTGCTAGCTCCTTTATGAGACCCAGCTACCTTCAACAATCATGGCTAAAATCCCCTACTCCTATCAGGATCTCACCTGCTGGGTCTCCCTTTTGTAGATCTGGTAAACCCCAACTTTGATGAAGGAAAACCTCGGACAAGGGACATTTCCCTTGGAGAGGACCTTTTGCTTATTCAGGAAACAAATGCTAGGGTTCCCCTTGGGACGAGCCCAACGCAAACTGATTAAGAACCAGAAGCCTTGAGGGATAGGACAAATCACATTCCTCAAGCATGCCTTAATTCTGGCTATGAGAGTTCTGCTTTTGAACTGGCTTAAGAGATGGAAGTTTTGAAAAAAAAAATTACAGATTCATATTAATTATCAAATTATGCAGGAAAATATTATTTTTCACCAGAATGTTGCTAATTAGGCCAAGGTAATCAGAATATAAAACATCAGTTCAAATCTAGAGTTCCTACCACACTCCTCCAAAGCACATAAATGCAATCAGCATCTGGCATAGATGAAATTTGCAAATTTCCCCCTGGTTAACTGGCTACCATACTTCCTACCCATGACAAATAAAACTCCCTAGCTGTATTGTCCTCTTCAAGGCTGCACTATATTTCATTTTTCTACTATTCCATCTTATTTTGAGTCTTTTTTCTGAGTTATCAATAAGGAAGATTTCCCATCCATGACCCCATATGATGTTCAAATTATCTGATGATTGCAGAGGATATTTAGCCTAGTAGTGTCATAGACACAATTTCTCTTCTCTATGACTTCCGACTATACTGCTAACCTTGACTGACTTTCTTGTACCTGGGTTTCATTGTTCCCACAAGACAAGAGAACGTAAAATATTAGTATCAAATTATTATCACACACATCCATAACTAAGAAAGGAAAAGTTCTTTGTTCCAGAAGACCAAAATGTAGTGGGTAGAGAAAACAAAGAAAAAAACTTGACACCTAATTAATAAAAATAACTAGTTAAAACAGACAGCTGTAATCAAGGCTATTTATAGTCAAGTGAAAAATTCCCCTAAATCACTGTTGATTAGATAAATGAAAATTCAAACAACTCTGAGGTATTACCCTACAATTATCATATTGCCTAATATGGCAGAAGAAGAAAATGACAAATGTTGGAGGAGATAATTGAGACACTACTGCATTGTTGGTGAAATGGTATCCTGATTAAACCGTTTTGGAGAACAATTTGGAAAAATGCCCAAAGGTCTATAAAACCATGCATACCCTCCTTTATGCTGCATGAATAAGCAATACCAGTACTAGGCCTGTGTGTTAAAGAAATAAAAAGAGGAAACATACCTATATGTACAAAAAATATTTATTGTAATTCTTTTAGTGGTGGCAAAGTATTGAAAACTGAGGGTATGCCCATTGATTGGTTCTTGTATATGATTGGGATGGAATACTGCTGGACTATAAAAGAAATGGTGATCTTAGAAAAACTCAGAAAAATCTGGAAAACCTTACATTAACTGATGCAAAGCAAAATGAACAGAACCAGGAGAATACAGGCTAAACTAATTGTAATAATATATGACGATCAACTGTGAATAATTTATGCTCGGCAATATGATCCAAGATAATTCCAAAGGATTTATGATGAAAAATACTATTCATTTCCAGAGAAAAACTGATGGAGTGAGAATGCATATTGAAGAACAATTTTTCTTTACGTTTCTTAGGGCTGTTTTTGTCTGTGTTTTTTTTCGCATTGTGACTTGCATGGGAATATGTTTTACATCACTGAACATGTAGAACTTATGTTAAATTGACTACCTATTCAATGAGGGGAGAGAATGAAGGGAAGAAGTGACTTTGAAAATCAAATTTGGAAAAAAAAGAATGTTAAAATTGTTTTTACATGTAATAGAGGAAAATGAAATATTAAATTAAAAAATGAACAGTTCCCCAAAATATCTCCCTACCCTCCACCAGCTATATTGTAGTAAGTTCTTCCCTAGGTCACTCCCTCTTTCTTCCTTATTTGTTCAATTGAAAATAACCAACAAGGAAACAAACAAATGCCAGCTCTATAACCACTACTAGAGAAAGAATTCAAATGATATGTTTTGGTGACATCAATTCATAATTTGTCTTTGATTTCAAAGAAGAAAATATAAGTCAGTCATGTTTTATCTTTTTTAGAAAAAAAAGGTGACAAATAATAAATAATGATAATAATATTAATCATCATCATCATCACAATCTACTCCCCAAACTCCTTACCTCCATCTGTATTTTTTGTGGCCTAAGGTGTAGTACAGTCTTTCTGAGTCTGATAAGCTACAAAGAGACATCACTATTATCCAAATGCCCCCTCTCTTAATTACTCAGAGGAAGAGTTAGATCCACAGCAGAAATGCAGAGTAAGAATGAACTAGGTTTGGATACCGGACTTTCTGTACCTCTCCAAGGCTGGTGACATCCTTACCACGCCAAACTTCCTGGTATATTTTTGGAGTTCCCATTGAGGGTCAAGGGCCTTTTGTGGGGGAAAACAACAAAAGAACAACAGTAACAAACTAAATAAATAAACCAACTAAAATTCGAGGAAGAAAAGGTTGCTCTATAAACAAGCTAGAACCAGGACTCACAAAGCTCAGAATTCGGGTGAAATTGAAGTTCTTTTCTCAGGCTACTAAAAGGAGCCCAAGAAGAGCTGGGGAGACATGAACTTTGGAAACCTTGCTTCTGTAGGTCAACGAGCTGTTGCGTAGCCTCAAACCAAGAATTCTGGAGGCATGGCCTGATGTTGCATAAGTAAGGAAACGGAAACCTGTTATGAGTTTTCCAAACTTCATTGAGATCAGAGATAATCAGTGCCAAAAGAATTTTTGAGCTGTAGATGACTGTCAACTTCCTGAAGAAGTATCCTGAAATCCCTGTGAAAAGAATTAAAATTTCATTCATTTTAATTAAAAAAAAAATGCTAGGTAGCATCATCTTTACAGGAAGAACTGGCACCAAAAATATCTAAGTTGGGCTCAAGCAGCAAGTCCAAAAACATTTATTGAACTCTTACCATTTTTTTAAACTCTGGGGATACCAAGAAAGGAAGAAAGACAGTTTCTGAACTCAATAACCTAAGATAATATTGAACAGTTTTTATTTTAGCTCCTTTTCTGTGCAGATAGAATACCAAGTCATGGTATTTTAGTTCTAAGTAGAAGAGATTCCAAAAGTCATCTATTCCGATCCCTACATTTTATAAAATAGGAAACTATAGTTCATAGGTATTGTGACTTTCCCAAGGTCACACAGGCAATGAGCATCAGAAGTCTGATTTAAACTTGGGTAAATTATAATGACCTTGTCATTGGTTTTTTATTTATTCTGTGAGGGGAGTAGGAGATAGTCTCCATAACTTACTGATCATTCAGAAATACAACAGTTTCAAATAAAATTCCCTAAAATTCATAAAATGATCAGAACACATCTCCCATTACACAAATTAGATCATTTAATTATTGTAAGGATGTATTTTCTTTTTTTCCCTGAGTATGAATGTAGGAAATATCAACAAATAACATTTCAAAACTAAAAGAACAGGGAAGAATATTGCACAGGAAACTGAATTTCTATTATATATACATATATATATTAATAACAGAGAGACAAATAGATGGATAGATAGCTGTTTTTAAATGATCTTAAGAAATTGCTCTCTTTGTTTCCATTTCTGTATATATTTCATTTTTATATCCTTTAAACACTTTTGCTGATGCTCTTTTTAAATGTTTTTCACTACCCACAAATCTGCACCTCACTCTAAACAGAAATCCTCCCTTTTAACAAATATGTACTCAATCAAAACAAGTCAGCACATTGGACATGTTGGGGAATGCATATCTGATTCAATATTTGCTGTCCATCATCCTTATGCCAAAAGATGAGAGGCATATTTCAGCATTATTTCTTTTAAATCATGATAGGTCATTACTTTGATCATAGTTCTCAGTTTTTCCAAAGTTATTTTCTCCCACATTATTATTATTGTGCTCATGGCATAAATTTTCTTCCAATTCTATTCATTTCACTCCACATTTCAATCAAGACTTTCTATATTTCTCTGAATCTATAATGCTCAAAATTTCTCATGGCATAACAATATTCCATTACATTTATATAGCAAGATTTCTTCAGTCCCCAAATGATAGACCCCTTATTTGATTCCATGTAACAACAACAAATATTTCTATAAATATCACAATATAGCAAGTAGGTTCTTCCTCTCTACTCTTGACCACTTTTATTTTGGTGCTGAATATGGTGACGGAATTGATGGTACACAATATAAGAATCTAGGCTTCTCTCCCGTAACACAGGGGTGTTTGGGACAAGGATGTGAATGGGGCATGGAATCTTCAGTATAGGAACATAGTTTAGGGACGTGAGTCCCCCAGTGGTGGAACTCCTTTCTTTTGGCTATGGATGAAGATTCATGACTCTCCACTTTACTCTTTGGAAGCCATGTAGACCATGATTTCTACTACAGAGTTGCTATGATAATACTAATTGTCATACCAGGAAATGAGCTTGACAAAATAGTCATTGAGGGCAGTACCTGTATCCAAGGTAGAAGAGTGGGTGTTTCTGTTAAAGTCACAGGTTACAACCTGGTCCTCTATGTAGCCTAAGATGCTTTGCAAGTTTCCCACTGATGCTTCACCATTCTCTTGATATCATCACATTTGGCAGGTTTCTTGAGGCAGCATGTCAGAGTCACAACAGATACATTGGGAGTAGGAACATGTAAGGCCATGCCTGTGAGTGTCCCATCCAGGTCAAGTATAACCTTGTTTATAGTCGTAGCAGTGGAAGTAGAGATGATGTTTTGGGCAGCATCAAACCCATTTCATCACAGATTGCCAGAGGGTCTATCTGCTGTCTTCTAGGTAGCAGTAATAACATGGACTGTAGTCATGAGTCGTTCCACTATGCCAAAACTGTCATGAACGACCTTGGTCAAGGGGGCCAAGCATTTGGTAGTGAAGAAGGCATAACTGACAATCTTAAAGTCATTATCATGTTTCTCATGGTTCACTCCCATCATGAAGCATTGGGGCATCAGCAGAAATGACAGAGGTAATAACCCACTTGACTCCACTCTACAAGTAAGCCCCAGCCTCTTCCATGGTGGTAAATATATCAGTCAATATACTTGGCTCCAGTATCCCCCTGTTAATATTGTTGTGATCCTGTCGCTGGAATATAACAAGTTTTTTTTTTTCCTGTTGATTACTACTTTCCATTTTCAGTCTTGACAGTGTCTTTGAACTTACTATAGATAGATTCATAATGAATTATATAAGCCATGTTGTTGAGGTCAATGAAGGGGAAATAGATGACCATAATGTCTGTTCCACCTGAGTTTGATGCAGCCATGTCACTCGTTGCCCTATACAGTCAAATTCATTGACTCCAACCTTCACCATGTTGTTTCAGGGATGCGACTGAAGTGGAGGATACTGGCACTTAACTTAGGAGAAGAGCTGAGAGCCTCTTGATTACTTTGTGAAAGATGCCAAATAATAATATGTTGAGTCAAAGAATATGTGGTTAAGTGACTGCAGGTGTTTGTGTGCCATTCCAACTACTTTCCAGAAAAGGTTATATGAATTTCCAGCATTATTAATAGTGAAATAGTCTGCCTGTGGAGAGGATTCTGGGAAGATAGCAGAGTAGGTCAGAAAATTTTTGGCTCTTTAAATTTCCTCCACAAAATAAGATAGAATATCACCTCAGAGGGAATGTAGAGCAACCAAAATGCAGAAATAAATAAAAGTTGGGGTAAAGCATTTGTCCTCCTAAGATGACTTGAGAAGACCTAAGATGACTAAGAAGACTTAGGTAGATGTTTATTCGGAGAGAAGGTCAGATACCTCCAGGCCAACTCCATGGAATCAACAAACAAGCCCCAGGGACAGCTGGGTTGGGAGGCAGCCTTGGGAACTTTCACCTTATGACAGTTTGGGAGTCAGACAACTGATTAGAAGATTGATGGACTTTCCATTATTGAAGGATGCCAAGCACCACTGTGCTAACCAGACACTGTCCCAGGCTACAGCTGTGGGGGAAAAGGAACTAGCAGATGAGTGATGAGTGTGGTAGCAGAAGGGAAGCCTGCTAGTTGTGGGAATTTGCAGGAGAGGAGAGTCTTTTTTTTAATTCCAAGGCAAAGAGTCCACAGTCACTAGAGGAGCCACAGGAAGCAAGAACATTTGATGGACAATGTGGCTGGGGATCTTGGCCATGGTATAGGGGTAGAGAAGAGTGCAAAGGTAGGACCCTTGGAAAGAACTCAGAAAATGACAGTAAAAATGTCCTGAGACCTAGGGAATCATTTCCCACACCTCAGAACTAGAACTTGATTATAATAATACCTACTTAAAATACAACAAAATAAACATGAGTAAACAAAGGATAAATAACCCAACCATAGACAGTTACTATGAGAATAGAGAATATAAGTGTTTACATTCAGAGAGAGATAGTGGAGCTAAAAATAGGCACCCCTTTCTCACTGAGAAATAAGAAATGATAACAAATCCAAAAAGAGTTTTTTTAAAGAGTAAAGTGGACTTTAAAAATCAAATAAGAGAGATCAAGGGAAAATTAAGGGGAAAATATGAGTAATACAAAAAATCAAGAAAATTAAGAAAAGAAAGTCAACCAATTGTAAAAAAAAAAAAGAATATAAAACTTAAGGATTAAAATAATTCCTTGAAAGCTAGAATAAGTCAAGGAGAAGTTAATGACACAATATGACACCAAGAAATAATAAAATAAAACCAAAACAATGAAAACATATAAGAGAATGTAAAACATTTCATCAGAAAAACAATTGATCTGGAAACAGATCACAAAGAAAGAATGTAAGAATTGTGCAACTACCTCAAATCTACAACCACAAACAAAATCTTAATACAGTATTACAAGAAATTATTAAGGAAAATTCCTCTGAAGTTCTAGAAGAAGAAGGAAAAGTAGGAATAGCAGAAAGTCATCTATCATCACCTGAAAGAGTTACTAGGAGGAAGACTTAGAGGAATATCATAGCCAAGTTTCAAAGCTTCTAGTTAAGGAGAAAAATTGCAAGGAACAAGACAAAAAAACAAAATAAAACAATTTAGATATCTGGAGCTACAATCAGGTTTACACAAGACTTGGCAACTTCTACACTGAAGTACTGTAAGTCTTGGAGCATTATATTTATAGAGCAAAAGAACTGGGCTTATGACTGAGGGTAACTTACCCAGCAAAGTTAAGTATAATACTAAATAAAAAAAGGCATTCAATAAAATGAAAGACAGTATAAAATACTTGACAGCATATCTGCCAAAATAGACACAAGAACTTTATGAACTTAAACATACATCTTTTTTTTAAAAAAATAAAGTCAGATTTAAATATTTGGAGTAATATTTATTATTTATTGATAGGTAAAGCCTATAAGAGTAAAAAATGGCATCTAACTAAACTATTTATTCAATGTCATTCCAATTAAATTACTAAGAAAAACCTATTTCAGTGAGTTAGAAAAAATAATAATGTAATTCATTTGGAAGGAAAAAAAGGCAAAGAATTTCAAAGAAACTAAGAAAAACATGTAAAGGAGGGAAGTTCAATAATACCTAACATTAAATTATATTATGAGACAAGAGCACCGTTGAAGTATAAAATTGATAATTTTGATATTTTAAATTAAAATTTTCATCTATAAATGAAACCAAAGTAGCCAAAAATGGAAGGAAAGTAGAAAACTGGGAAAAATTTTAATACATGATCTCTCAAATAGGATCACTGCCTGACTGTGGGCATGTCACTTAATCCTGTGTGCCTCACCTCCTCAGTTGTAAAATGGGCTGGAGAAGGAAATGGCAAACCATTCCAGTATCTTTGCCAAGAAAATCCCAAATGGAGTGATAAAGTTGAACATGACTGAAAACCAAGTGAACAACAACAAAAGCTCTTATTCTTTGCCAAACACAGTTCTAAGCCCTGGGGATAGAAAAATATATTTCTTGCCCTTACAGAATTTAAATTTAATATTGGGGCAGCATGGCAATATCTAGGTAGATTCAAAGTATATACAGAAGAGATAGAAGGAAATCTAAGAAGAGATAACATCTATATCAAGGGAGATTTGGAAAAGTTTCCTTGAATAAGATAGATTTTTTCTGAAACTGAAAAGAAGCAGAGATGAGATATTCTAAGATTAGGCAACAGCCTATACAAAGGCATGACAATTGGAGATTAAGTGTCAGGTTTGAGGAAAGGTACTTTGACCAGCATTGCTGGAAAGTACAGTTCATTAAGAAGACCAAGGTATAAGAAAATTGAAAAGGCAAGAGGTGGGAAAGTTTTTTTTCTTCTTTTTTTTTTTTTGGAAGTGGGAAGGTAGGGTAATTGGGGTTAAGTGACTTGTCCAAGGTCACATGGCTAGTGTTAAGTAGTTGAGGCCGGATTTGAAGTCAGGTTATTGTGGGAACGCTTCAAATGTCAGAAAAGCTTATGTTTGATACTGGAGCAAAAATTGAGCCAATGATCATTATTTAGCAAGGGGCCTTTTGTTAGGTATCAATGATATACATATTAAAAAAAAAACCACAGTGCCTCCTGTTGATGAACTCAAAATTTACAAAAGAGACTACAACTTGTATGAAAAAAAATACACTCTAAGAAAATTCATGGAGGGAGAGAACTTCATAAAATGGGAGAATCAAGGATGGCTATATGGATAAGGGTCTAAAGTGAACCTTGATGGAAAAGAATTGTAAAAGGTAGAAATGAATTAGGGTTATTTTTTTTAGATTCCTAAGGTTCTAGCCCTTGACACTGAAAGAATTCTGCCTTTTATGTGGGAAAATTGAAACACATGCATTGTAGGTGGAGTTGTGAACTGATCCAAACATTTTGGAGAGCAATTTGGAACTACATACAAAGGGCTATAAAAAATGTGCATACCCTTTGACCCATCAACCCCAATTCTAGGGCTGTATACCAAAGAGATCATACAAATGCGAAAAGAACCCACATGTACAAAAATATTTATAGCAGATCATGTCGTGTGTGGCAAAGAACTGAAAGTTGAAGAGATGCCCATCAATAGGGGAATGGCTGAACAAGTTGAGGTATATGAATATAATAGAATACTATTGTGTTATAAGAAATGATGAGCAGGCATACTTTAGAAAAAAACCTGGAAAGACTTACATGAACTGAGTGAGGCGAACAGAACCAGGAGAACATTGCACACAGTTATAGCCATATTCTGTGCTAACTAACTGTGATAGACTTGGCTTTTCTCAGCAGTGCAAGGTTCTAAGACAACTCCAAAAGGCTCAAGATGGAAAATGCTATCCACATCCAGAGAAAGAATTATGGAATCTGAATGCAGATTGAAACATGCTATTTGCTCTCTCTCTTTATTGTTTTGTTTTGTTTCTTCTTTCCTGTGGTTCTTTCCATTGTTTGTAATTCTTCTATGCAAGATGACAAATGTGAAAATGCATTTAATGTAAATGTATATGTAGAGCCTATTTCAGATTGCACACATCTTGAGGAGGTGGTGGGGAGGGAAGGGGCGAAAATCTGGAACTCAAAATTGTGTGGATCTGAATGTTGCAAACTAAAAACAAACAAATTAATGAATGAATAAATAGATAAAAAGCAAGTGAACGAATGAATAACTAAATAAATAAATAATTCTGTCTTTCAAGGACCGTATTTATCAGTTCTGCCACTTCAGTATGGTTTGGGACAGTAGTTAGATATTTTGTTCTTTAGTTCATATTGTGTGAGTGTATGTGTGTATACACACAAATATACAGATATGTATGTATATATACTTGGTTCTGCTTATAAACATGTGTACTGCCTATACATGTTTGCATATTTACATGACTTCATATCTATATGGTATTATATGGGGACTAGACCTGAGATTCCAATAGGAAAATTGTATATGAGAGAACTCTCTCTACCAGTTGAGGATGACACCTTCACTTCAACTTATTGACTTGAAAATTTGTCCATAATACTTTAAAATTATAGGACTTGCCTGGGATCATATAGCCAGAGTCAGGAGTCTCTAACGATTAGACAGAGGTTGCAATGTCATCACACATGCCTTGGCATTTTGGAGATTAAAATCTAAAGTAACTTCAGAAGGGTGAGATGGAATTATTTCTTGAAGTCTCAAGGGAAGTTTCCCTGTAGCAGGTCCCTTGGACAAAGGTAACATTATTAAAGTTGCCTCCTCCCAGTGAGGCAGTGCTTTGGTAACTAATTGAAAGTAAAATTTTGATGTATTTAGGTGAAATTCTTTGTGCTAGAAATGTAAGTTTCCATTCAGTAATTTTTCACCCTCTTCCAGCAGGTTGCAGAAATAAGCAGATGATAATCGAATAGTTTTCTGCTCTGATTAAACCGTATCTATAGTAGTTGTTTCTTCTGAGCATCACATTTTTAAATAACCTTGAGAGCACTCAGAGGAGGGCAAAAAATATACATGGAAAGAGCATGCACACACACGTGTGTGTGTGTGTGTGTGTGTGAAAGAGAGAGAGACAAAGAGACAGAGGAGACAGAGAGAGAGAGACAGAGAGAGACAGAGAGAGAGAGAGAGAG
>NW_027185759.1:22726290-22794153 GCF_028583685.1 Petaurus breviceps papuanus
AGAGAGAGAGAGAGAGAGAGAGAGAGAGAGAGAGAGAGTCAACTGGATTGGAACTGGCCTCTAGCTGTAGTTTGCAGGAGCTCAACAAAGTAGACTACAGATAAGAGGATTAGGAATCAAACAGAAGTTGTATTTCAAAATGAGGAAAACTCTTGCAAGCAGTAGTCCTCCTGAAAGGAGGGCTTATGTCTTATGGCAAGGGTGAGGTTTGGGGACCCAACAAAGTCATTCTTAGGTCTTGAAAAAAATGACTCCCACAGTTGGATTGGGGGGAAGGGCAATGCAGGCATTCTTGGATCATGTGGGAACAGTCTCTAAGTAATTCATCATTAAGCCTTGTGATTATCCCAAGCCTTAAGGGTCATGGAACCTTGTGATCATTCAGCAGAGTGTGGAACCAAAGTTAGTGTGGCAGGAACAGGAGTGCAGCACCTACTTCAGCTCACTTAGCAGTTACAGGCCCAGGGGTTGGTTAGAGTGTCAGAGATGGGATTCATAACTTTCTTCTACAACATGTCAGTTGTAGCCACAGCTCTCAGGTGAGTGAGTATCTCCTGGGAAATAGGGGTGCTCCAACAAATCTAAATCATTACACACATCATATAAAATCATAAATCCCATGAGAGCATCTGCCAGAGGGTAATATCATCCAGGGAGTGAGCACAAACGATTGTTCTTATGCCAAGCTCAGGGAACAGCCTGCTTGCTATAACTTAGATCTGGAAAACAGGATCTCTCCTAATATCTTGATCACACACGTTATATAATTGTGGATATGTATGTATGTATGTATACACATGTGTGTATATATGTGGTGTGTGTCTGGGTGAGGGGAGAGTAACATCATACACGCATATACACGCACACACATATACCTTCAAATAATTAAAGAACCTGGTGAATGAAGAGATTTCATCTGCTTCCCTCAGGAAGTCAGAATTAAGAGCAATTATCAGTACTTAAAAAGAAGCAAGTGCGGGTTTGAAAAAAGGAAATTTTAAAAATCCAAGTAGATCTATCCCAAAGCACAAGAACAATGCCCTTTGGGTTTGACAATTTCTCCTCATTAGAAGTCTCCAAACAATGTCTGCATGACCTTTCACCAAGTATAAGGAAGGGAATTTTTTAAAGTATTGATTGGAAAAAAATATTCACTAGTGTCTCTTCCAACTCTGAAATTGTGTTATTCTGCTTAATCTAAAATCTAGGGCTGTATAAGCAGAGTATTTCTTAGGCTACGTAAAACATCATTATATTTTAGTACTCCCAAGTTATTAAGGTAGATAGATTTGTGCAAAGCAGCAGTTCCTTTGGGATATATAGAAAGGTTGAGGTTATTTGAAAAACCTTCCTAATAGCTTATGTTACAAGGTTACACCAATATAATTTACATACCATCTAGTACATAACTACTGAGAAATAGAAATTAATAGTCAGAGGTCAGAATTAGAGATGTGGATCTCCAAGACATAAATTTAAGCTGCATCAGGGAAATAAGTGGAAAAAAATCTGAAAATGTGGTCAGTCTCTAGCATTAACATATCATCACAATTTCCCTAATGGGATATAGGTGACAAAATACACCATTTTATTGCTATGGGGGAATTTGTATTTGATGGTACAATCTGATCCCTCTAAATATGTTGACTTCTTAGCACTTTCTGACCATGCATGATGGAGCCAGGTTGGATTTGATTAATCATCCTTTTCCCTTCAGGCACAAAAGGAGCAGCTGAACAATGTATTTTTCTCAAAGTGACAGAAATAGAAGACAGAGTCATTGAAGTCTATCATTGTATAACTTACCAGAAATACTCATCACATCACATTTAGGAGCTATT
Organism: Petaurus breviceps papuanus; assembly: GCF_028583685.1. Classification (NCBI taxonomy): domain Eukaryota; kingdom Metazoa; phylum Chordata; class Mammalia; order Diprotodontia; family Petauridae; genus Petaurus; species Petaurus breviceps. The sequence goes on from NW_027185759.1 coordinate 22,728,132, forward strand.
AGCTACTGGCCAAATGAATTTGGATGTTGTGGATATTTTAGACCACATTCCATATTCTGTTTCAGACTTCATTGAAAATGAGAGAGTACAGTGCTCTCATTTGGCAGAGAGTGTTGCATATTTTTATCAATTATTTGGAGTGAAAAGAACATCATTCCTGGTGTCAAACCCTGGCTCAGTGTCATACTACCTATATGTCCTTGGGAAATTTACTTAACCTTTTTACTCCCAAGTTTTCTTAGGATCATAGATTCACAACTTGATGAAACTTTAGAAGTCAATTTGCCCAACCCTTTAACTTTAGAGATAAAGAAACTGAGGCACTGAGAGTAACTTGCTCAAGATCACATTTATCCTTGTTTCTATTTTTTCCCATAATGTTGATGGACTCTCATGGGCAAAAAACAAAGCAACAACAACAAACAACCCAGAAACAAAAACAAAACCAACCAAACAAAAACCCACACAACTACAAATAAATTTCTTTTTTTCTTTCCACCTCCACCATAGAGAAAACTACCAATAGCATCATTAGACACAAATAGGAAGAGAAAGAGAGAGAGAGAGAGAGAGAGAGAGAGAGAGAGAGAGAGAGATGTATTTATTGTATATATGTAAAATAAATTTTAATATATTTATCAATTCTCTGGATGAAGATAGCAACTTTCTACATACGCCCTTTACGATTCATTTGAGGATTTATAATAATAAAAATAATTTATATGTTCAAAGTTGTTCTTAAGACAATGGACTTTTGTTTCTGTTCATTTCACTTTGTATCAGTCATGTAAATCTTTCCAGGTTTTTTTGAGACCATCCTGATGATCATTTCTTATAGCACAATTGTATTCCATCATAATATACAAAAACTTGTTCAGCTACTCCCCAATTCATGGACTTCTCCTCAAATTCCAATTCTTTGCCATCATTAAAAGATCTATTTTAAACATTTTTGTACATATAGATCCTTTTCTTTCTTTAAAAAATATTTTTGGAATTCACACCTAGCTAGTAGTGCTATTGCTGGTTTAAAAGGGTATGCATAGTTTTATACCCTTTTGGGCATAGTTTAAAATTGCTCTCCAGAGTGATTGAAGCAGTATACAACTTCACCAACAGTGCATGCATGTTTTAATCTTCCCACATCTACTTCAACATTTGTAATTTTCCTTTTCTGTCATATTAACCAATCTAATAGGTGTGTGGTAGTACCTAAGAATTGGTTTAAGATACATTTCTCCAATAAATAGAAATTTAGACCATTTTTTCCATGTGACTATAGATAGCTTTGATTACTTCATCTGAAAACTGTTTGTTCATGTACTTTGACCATTTATCAATTGAGGAATGGATCTTATTTTTCTTAAAGTTGACTCAGTTGTCTATATATTTGAGAAATGAGGTTGGTAGCAGAGAAATCTGAGTTCAAATCTGACTTCAGATACTTATTAACTGTGTGACCCTGGGCAAGTCACTTAACTTCTGTTTTCTTTAATCCAATTGGGAAGAAAATAATAAAACTACTCCAGTATCTTTTCTAAGGAAATCCCATGGATATCATTGGCATGCTATGGTCAATGGGGTCATGAAGTCAGACATGACTCAAAAGCTGAAGAACCACAAAGAGAGAAAGGAGAGCACAGGAGAAAAGGACACAGAAAAACACAGACACAGAGACAGACATAGATGCAGAGACAGACAGATAAAGAACATATATAGATACATATACAGACACAAGAACCTTTGAAACATCACAATATCTTCCTTCAGCTGCATGATATAATATAAACAATAAGCATTTTATATGCATTGATTTTCTACTGCAGATGGATAATTTGATTTCTTTAAAATTACTATGCTATCAAGGTGATTTTGAATGTTTTTTTTTTTTATTTTACAGAGTTTGGAAGTATTGTAGGGATGACTACGCAATTAGTACAGGGGTAATTTTCTCATTCATAGGAATTCCTCTCCCATATGGATAATAGGAAAGACATTCTTAATGACAATGACATCTTAGATGAACAGAAGTATCTTGATCTTGATCTTATTTGATTTTAATCCTTAGCAGGTTATTGAAACAGTCATCTCTGAGGTCGCAATCGCTGTAAAAATGGATGATTTTAACACGTGAATGAGAATCATGGTGTTGCAAACCAATGTTAAAACTTCACTCTTGTCTGCAAAGTCATATTTGGTTTTGGTTTTGTTATTGTTATACACAATAAATACAATAGGATCCTTAATTTCATAACTCAGTTGTGTGACTATGAAGAAGGGGTCAGATCTAGAGAAATATCTTTGATAGACTGCTGATTTATTGTGTTTTGGTAGAGTATATTTGGTATGTCCAGAGACTTTTTTCATGAAAATTTCATAGAAATGAGAAAATAATACAGGGATCGGTAGTTACTGATTTTGGCTATTCAGAAGGGAAAATCTGTCCGTGATTTTTTTTTCTTGCCATCTTTCTTTCTTTCAGAGATATCCTGTCAGTGTCAATCCTTAGGTACTTTTAAAATTGTGTCTTCTCCAGATTGCTTTTGCTTTGTTTTCCTTTGATAAAGTATCATGGAAAATCTCACACTAATCTTCTTAAATTCTATTGATTTTTCTAGTATAGTAATGGAATGGAAAGAGGGCTGGCCTGGGTTTCAGGAAGATGAATCTTTAAATTTTGCCATAGATATGTTTCTTTTGTAAGCCAGGGTTAGCCCCTTAAATGTCTCAATACCCAACATAAAATTTGATGGTTGTAGGTACATTATTTTATCTCAGTGAAGAGAATTTCCATACAATTAATTCTGTTCCACACCAAGGAAATCATATACTTTAATGCACCAAAAGTCCCACGGTTACTACCTCACAAAGTATAAAGGTGGCTGAAGAATTGGAATCCAAATAATGTAATTCCCTTCTCATTGCATCTGAGACTCAATTAAAATAGCAATGTCACAATTATCTCCTCTTATTTTATATCTCTTGTTTCCCTTCACACCGCCCTTTTATATATCTCATTGACTTCCTAGTCATATGGAGAGAAAAGTTTATCTAAATGCATTAACTTGTATTTCTCACCTCCTAAGACAAAGAATAAAAGTCATTATCAGAAATATTTATACAGTATTTTAATCTATAAAAATATTTTACATACATTATCTCAGCTGAGCTTCACAACATCTCTCTGAAGTATTTCTAAAATGGCAGTGTGGTTTGTGATCTGATCATTTAGCTAAAATTCGTCTCTCCAAAGAAATTTATTTTAAAATATCCAGTGGCCATTTCTCAGTCTTTATCCTTTATTTCTATGTTGAATTTGACATTCCTGACAATCCCTCATTTTTTTTTTTATAATTTCTTGGTTTCCCTTTGTCTCTTTCTTTTCTCTCTGCTTCTGTATCACTCTCTCTTTTTATCTCTCACTTCCCACCCTATGTCTCTTTCTCTTTACCTCCTGTTTCTTTCTCTCTGAATCAGTCTCTTTATCTCTCATTCTCCCTTTCTGTCTCTCTATCTCTTCAAGATTAGAGAATCAACCATTATTAATTGGATATGTGATGATTAATGTATTTGGTCGATCTTTTCAAAGCTTCAAAATTTATTTTTGTCAAATATTACCTCCAATTTCAGTGAATTTTAGAGTCAAAAGCAGAATTATATATGATGGTGCCTTTTAAAACAAAAACATAAATTGGTAAATTAACAAGTTTAAATATTAACCTGGGTTTTGTAATTTCCTTACATAGTGCTTTTAAGACATCAGCATTGTGTAGTTTTTATATTGCATTATATCAATAGCTTGTAAATGGTAATAATAACAATATAAATAATATCAATGCAAAGGGCCATTGGCCTGTGTGCAGGATAGGCATCTTTAGAATTTACTTGACATCAGTTTATAAAATCTCTTAGAATACAAATTACTTTCTATAATTTCATTCTTATTTCTAGTAAAATCTAGAATAATGAAAATGAACTATTTTTTTCAAGTATTTCTACTAAATTGCAAAGCAGTCTCTACTCTTTTTAACTAGGGTAAATATTATCATGTATTATCAGATAAGATTGATTTCAAAAGGAGAGAGAGAGACAGAGAGAGAGAGAGAGACAGAGAGAGAGACAGAGAGAGAGAGAGAGAGAGAGAGAGAGAGAGAGAGAGAGAGAGAGAGAGAGAGAGAGAGAGAGAGAGAGAGAGAGAGAGAGAGAGGAAGAAGAGGAGGAAAAAGAGGAGAAGGAAGAGGAGGAGGAGGAGCACAAGGACGAGGAAAGAAAGAAAAGAAACAAGGATAAAAAATTTAAATTCTCAAAATGTCCTCATATAAAATTATTGTAGGAGAAGTGATCATATACATATGACCAAAAGATATATTATGCCTGACAAAAATAATCAGAACGGTAACAATTTATTATCAATGGGAAAAAAGAAAATAGTTTTTGCAGTGAATTATGTGTTATAACTCCAATGAAATATTGCATATTGTTTGTACCTTCCATATTTTATGTTAACTTTGTATTCATAAGCTACATAATTAGCCATTAAAGAGTACTCACTATAAGTATAGCATCTGACAGGAAAAAATCAATTCAAGTGTGCAAACTTTTATTAAATGATGAGCAATTTCCTGCCTATTCTATTTCTCTAAGGGTGGAATACAGAAATTCTCTTGGGAATTTGGATGTTTTTAATCTTCATAAATGATATAGCTAGAAATATGCCACATCATAAATTTTGCCCTAGAAGTCTCCTTTAGTCTGGTAACCTGTTCTAGATGCTTTAATATATTCTAGCTTTCATTTATAATGCCATTATCAAATCCAGCAATGACAAAGAATATTCTGAACTGATACACAAAGCTAATACTTAGGGAGCTCATAAGTTAGCATATGAGATGGATACAAACTTAAGTGATTGTGGAGTAAAAAAAGGTTAGCGATCTATTTAATTTTATGTATAGTTATTAGTCACTTAGTATGTGCCAGGAATTGGAGATTAAATGCCACAAATAAATGAATAGATGGATATATAAAGAAACAAGCTAATAAATGAGCAAAAAACAAATAAATTTGAATTAATCTTAAATTTTACTGGAATACACTTTTTATTTACTTGGTACATTTTACATCTAATTGTCCACATTGGTGTTGTTTGACCCTTAGAAGAATATGAGTTTCTTGAGAGTAACTACTATTTTATTTTTCATGGTGTAGGGAAAAGAAATCTGATTGACAAGTCAGGATCATGCTCAGTGCTCTGGACTTAAGTCTAAAATGATAGTTGTAGAGAAAATGCCAAGAAAATCATTTTATTAAAGTTGTTTGTTCTGTGAAGTTTGGATTCAGTCAAAGGGTCACACTTGAGGACCTTGAGGACCACAAGTGCCTTGAGGCTACAGATTCCCCAGCCCGTGCCAATCTTATTGAGTAGAGAGAAGATCCTTACATAGGAATTCCTATACTAGTGAAAACCCCAATGCAGTACCTATATCTATCCCTTTTCCTTGCAAAACAGCCCCTGACTTTATAGTTGGTGATTAATAATTGCTAACTAAAGAACACATTATAGGGGTATTGTAAATGATTATTGAAAGAACAAAAATATATCCAGAAAAATGATTCAATTTCCCCAGTAGAAGATTTTGGGGTACTCACAACTGGTGGGGGGGAATCCACCATGGCTTATTATGGGAAGTGACTCTTAAACTGAATTTTAAAGCAAGAAAAATCAAAAGGGAACAGAAAATTTCCTAACAGGTTTTTTGAACTATCTTCATCCAAATATGAATCCTACGACATTACCATCTTGTCTAATGAAGTTAATTCAATTAAAAAAATACGTATATATATATATATATGTACATAGAATGTCTATGAAATTTTTCTAATTCATAAATAAGAAAGACTAAACTTAGAGATAGAAATGTTAAAGAGAAAATTGGCCTCAAAGTCTGGTTATTTTTATTTAATGGATGGTACAATATGTGAAGCTCATATGAGAGAGAGAGAGAGAGAGAGAGAGAGAGAGAGAGAGAGAGAGAGAGAGTCATCTAGTATAATTTCAAAATACAAAGTAAAATTTGATGAATTTAGAGAGGTCTCATGAAGAAGATTGTGCCTAAATTAAACCTGGAAGGAAGAAAGGGATTATAAAACATAGTGATGAGGAAAGAATTAATTCCAGACCCGAAATATTCAGACTATTTCATGGATTAGGGTTTTCTTCAGAATTATTTTATAATTGTTATATATGGAAAAAGATACATTTATATACATAAATATATAAACATATTCATATATAATATGTGTCTGCACACACGTGTGTGTATTACATATAGAGATAGAGATATTTGTAGGAGCTACTGCTACATATTTTTATTGACTAAATGAATCAATCAGGGCTGTTAATGAGATGCGAACCAGGCTTAAACATGACCATTGAATCTAACAATCGGTCATCAATATACCCTACTTAAATCACCATTTTATAAAGGTGAGTGTAGCTCAATTGATTCAAGCCCCTAATTGGAAATCACATTGAGGGGAGGGTAAGGGAAAAAAAATAACTTTCTTGAGCTACTCCAATATTAATAAGAAGCCTTGAACAAATGATGTACCTGTCTGCAAAAGAAGGGCAGACCAGACACATTAAGAATAGGGAACTGCATACATGTATAGAGGACTAGAAGACAATTGCTCCAAATTTAGGGGAAAATTCATGAGTACTCCATTAAGGGGAGAAAAGGTTTCCAATATTCAAAAGCTGGGAACCCTAATTTTGAGTCCTGGACACCATTTCCTGGTAGGAGAGTATGTTTTTTAGGGGAAATAGTTGGAGAATATTTTACACAAATCATTCTAAAGTACACGGCCTTAGTAAACATGCATTGCTAAAATCTAAATAAATCTAGCTAGATATTTGATATTAATTGATAATCCATGGTGGAAGCATAACAATGAGGACTCATAACCCTTAATATTAGATGAAGACACTACAAGAACTCAAGAATTCAACAGGGAGTGGGGCAGTGGCTGAACTCTGGAGACCTGAACTACCAGTGTGAGCAGAGGTTGGTAAAGTAAGTCCAGTGCCTGCCTTTACAGAGGGACTAAAAATACAATAGGGCTAAAAGAGGAAAATGATCATGCTACTCCAAAGGAGTACCAGCATGGATCCATTATTCAAATGAAAACTGAAAACTAAAAGACAATAATTTGAATATCTACATGTCACCAAACATCCAGAATTGTGAAAGCATATTGATTTGACTAAATGGTTAATAGATACTTAGAGATCATCATCATTTAAATGTGTTGTAGAGGTGATTGACATACATTGATTTCCTCTTCTCAAATGATGTAGACGCATTAAGAAAAATTTCAACTTTCTTCTTTGCCCACCTCTGACTATTAAAACACATGATTCTCACTGAGAAATGAAAATACCCCACAAACAAAGTGAATAAAGTTTCTTTTTCTGCCAATTTTCTTAAAGATATGATTAGAGGTTTTTCTCATCTGACTTTACTAGCAAAATGAGATAATTAAGGGTTACAGAAGAAACTCGGTAACTTTATGGATTTAATGTATGTGTGTATATATGTAATATTATATATAATGTATATATAATAAATAATGTACATATATAAATACATATATGTATATATACATATATTTATATAACTGCACATAATTTAAAATTGATTATTAAACATGTATTGAAAAGATTATGAGTCCGTACTGAGATTTCTGGATCCCTCCCTAGCCCCTCCTTATTTTTTGAAATCATGAGGTATTGTGTACAAATAGAATATTGTATACTATTCTGTGTTCAGTAGAATAAAATGATGAAATGATGAAATGGGAGGACAGGAAAGAAAAATAGGAAAGGAAAGGAAAAAGGAGAGAGAGAGACAGAGAGGCACAGAGAGACAGAGAAATAGAAAGAGACAGAGACAGAATGTGTGTGTGTGTGAGAGAGAAAGAAAACAAAGAGGAAGGAAGAACAAAAGGAAGGAAGGAAGCAAGCAAGGAAGGAAGGAAAAGAGGAAGAAAGAAAGGGAGTAATATTTATCTGACACACCATACATTTTTGGAATCATGGAGATAATAGACTGTATTTTTCATGTGTTTCCCCTTATGAGTGATTAGTAATAGTTATTCCTGATATCAATAGCCAATGGATATTTTCATTGAAGTTTACATTGTTGTCTTCATTATATTGCCATTTTAAAATACCCCATTTCTTAATTTTCATATTAGGGAAGATTACGTTTCCTTTTTATATCAAACTATCATACTTCAAACAAATCTGTGGTTTCAACTAAGTTACTGCACCCTGCCCCCATATAGCCATGCAGTTCAAATACCATCTACTCCTTTCAGACTGTCATCCATGACATTCTGTGCAGATTCCACAGAAGGTTCCCAACCTCTCCTAAAGATGATGCTTTAAAAGATCATTCTTTCAAATTCTCAGTATTATCTGCATGCCAATGGACCATACAATTAATCTATCCAATCTCTTGCAATCATTAGATGACTACATGATATCCTTTCTGTGATAAAATTCTTTGAGAATATTGTTTATATTTTCCTCCTACAAAATGACAATATATATTTTTAAATTCAGTAAAATAGACTTTATTACAACTGACTGCTCTAAAGAATTACATTTACATTCTTATTTCATTACATTGCTTCTTCTGTTCAATCCAATTAAAATAGAAATGAGAGAGACAGCAGTATTCCTCAGAACAAAAGAGGAAATGTAAGTTGTCAAACATAATTATATTTAGAATTGCAGTAAGTATCATTGTCCTAAGATACCTTGTTGATAAATTAACATAACTGTTAGAATTCTAAAGTACAATGGTTTTCATTGCATTTTAACTATGAATCTTGCTGGCTCCATTGGTTTTCTCTGTTTCCAACATATGCATGACTCTTTGATGAGCTTCAAAGTTGAAAGGCACTCTTTGTTGGATGAAGTGTACCAGCTGTATAAGTAGGAACTGGGTTATCAGCAGCTCAGACTGACTTGCAGTAACAAGAAGAAAAATTAAAATACAGCCTACTAAATAGAGAACTCTCCTTCACTACACAATTTAGAAAAAAAGGGTATTGGTGCTACTCTCAAAAAATTATTACATGATCCACATTTAATGAATGATATATTATTCAACATTTATGATTATGTAGGAGGTAGTCTGGCATAAGGAGAGAGCATTTGATTTTGGATTAAGAAAAACTGTATTTTAATCCTCTCACATTAAGCAAATCTATGACCTTGGCAAGTGATTTCATGTGTGTGTGTGTGGTTTTTTTTTGCTTAATTTTTATCATCTGTAAAATGGAATGAAAAATACTACCTTCTTTACAGGGTTATTGTGAAAAAATAAATGAGATAACATTTAAAATTATTTCTAAACCTCCAAATACAATATAAATGTTATATGTGAGTATATAGGTATATTTGTACATATAGAGAGAGATCAATCCTTCTAAAGTGATAGATAAATCATGATTCCCATTGCTCATTCTCAGGTGGACTGCAGAACCAATCTTTTGTTGTCACAATTAACACATGATGACCACAGTCCAAATCAAGAAGGATTTTATCATTCTTTCTTTTTTTTAAAGCAGTTGGGGTTAAGTAACTTCATCAAGGTTACATGGTCAGTTATTTTTGTGTTGGTGTTAAGTATCTGAGGCCGGAACCGATCCCGGGTCTTCGGACTCTGGGGCCAGCACTCTTACTGCACCACCTGGACGCCCCTGGATTTTAGCATTTTTAAAAGAATTGCCCCACTGATGCTGAGCCTTAGAGAAGGAAATTTTATTCACATTCCTAAATGTGCAAGTAAACTTTTCTATAGGAATATTCTCCCCAAGAAAGCTATATATAATAGCAATCTTCAGCTTGATACTCAATCATTATTTTTCTGCTCTACATATAATATATATGCCCATGTTATATGATATTTCTTATGCTCATGATGTTTGTTTTGACAAATGAATGATCCTCTCCAAAAATAGATATAATATTACAATAAAAAAGGTAATATTATCAAATTCCTTCTTGTAACTTTTAAAAATCAAATTAGCATCAATTTTTTCTTGCTTGTATATTTGGAAACCACTAATAATGCTGGAATCTATGTTACTTCCTAATGTCCACAAACAAAGGGTATTTTCCTCAACATTTACTTAAAATATTTTCAATTGAAAATAGTTTTGATTTCTCAGTTATAATATATTACTGTTTTTGAGATCAAAGGATCTATAGAACTCATATAAACCTAACCTATTGTTGTGTGGATGAAGAAACAGAGGACTGCAGGTGGAAGGTCTTGATAATAATAAATAATAGCAATGATACACCAATAAACTATTGTCTAGTCAAGGAGTAAAACTTGTAACTTCACAATGGTAAGGGAATAGAATTTTCTAATGTCACACTATTACACCAATGTTATAGCATATTATTGCATTATAACAGCATTATAGTCTTTCCTTCAGGAAACAAACATCATTTATTTGGTTTTTTTAATCGTTTTTTGATTCAGGGAGGGCAATATTGTAAATAAGAGAAAGCTAACAATCTTAGAAATTAATGTTAATAATTAAATCACTTGTGATAATTAAAAAAATGAACATTCATTTGAATGGCTAGATCACAAAATAAACAGTTTATTAATTAAAATATAGAACACTTTAAAATCCATTTATGAATGGATGAAATAAATACAACTTGCCTCCTAGAAGTCATTTGGATAGATAGCAGCAGCATAATGACTGTGAATCTATTTTAAATGGCATATTTAATTGTAATACATTATATGGAATTGACATGGAAAGAAAGAGAGTAAGAAAAAATTAGATTAAAAATCAGTAATTGGAAATAGAGACTTTTCTTATTTTAACCACTTCCAATTCTGGTTTATCTGTATTGGCCTACTTTTTGTTCTCCTTTAAATACTAATAAAGAAGGGATACTCATCTAGAATATGAACAGCTTCCTAGCTAATTAAGTGACATGTGCAGTCATCATTAAAAAAAAAATAGACAAACACCGGTCGAATATGCACTTGAATGGGTGTCCATTGGAATATTCTTTAAGTTCAAGGTGGTTGTTTGTTTGTTTTTACTTTACCTAACTCCCAAAGAGGCAGAAGTTTAAAATGAATAACATCATCTTAGAGTAATTTATTTGTGGACAGTTTTGCTTAATTTTTTTTTAAGAAACCCTAGACCTCATGACCTAATCAAATATTTATAATTACTATCACAGGGAAATAAAATATCTTTGTCTTTCATAAAGGTGATAATAGTTTAGTTAAATGGATAAACTTATTAGGAGTCCAATATATTTAAGAAAAAATTACTGAATGTTTTAGAAACAAAGTGTTATATAATGTATAGAGAGCTAGACTTAGAGTTACGAATATCTGAGTTCAAATCCTGACTCTCTTTGACAATGACTAATAATGCTGACCATAACCAATCCACTTAACTTTTCCACCTCAAATTTTCCACTTGTGAAACAGATATAAGTGGTTACACAAAAGGGCTCTTTGTGAGGTTAAGATGAGGAAATATATCTAAAGCATTTTGCAAACCTTAAAGCTATATATATATATATGTTAGCTAATCTAGACAAAAGGAATGAAGTCAAACACAATTGAAACAACAAAAAGCTTACAAAGCACAACGAAGTAAAAGTATTTTAATGAGTGGTTATTATTGTCACAAGTAGATGAGAATTTTTAATTAGAATATCAAGTGTTTTCATGCCTTTTAACATGCTTAAAACATTTTCATTCTTAAATTCATTAAGCATTTTCCTTTCAATCTTGTTGGCACCATTAATGCTCCTTACAAATCTATTTTTTTTTAATATAGATAGTATAAAATCTTACAACAAACCAGATCCAGTTCCAATTATCAAAGCTCTTTAATGAGTTCACTTCATTAGGGATCACAATGTACTTCTTTACTCCTTTGTATGATGTTTTCATTTTAATGGTTTATCTTCTATGAGGAATTCTCAACTACAATAACTTTATATATTCATGTATAATCTCTTACAAGGAATTTTGGAATTCCAGTAGCCACTGACATCACTTAAAGTAACACCTTAATTTCCAGATAAATGTTGAGTCCCAGCTAACATTCTTGACTATCATGGGATCCATTTGGAGTGACTTCTAATCAGTTGTGTCCTGCATATGGCACTTCCATCTTCTTCCCCCTCATTTTGGAGATCCCTGTAAATCTTAAAGCTCAGGAAGTATGTTTTCATGGTTTTTTTTCATTCCCACCCCAAAATGTAGTCTTAAGAAAATCTTAAAAAATACACATTCCTAACGATTGTATCTGAGGCCCATTTTAAGGGAATTTGGGAGACTAAGTTGTTCCACTTCTACTTCGTTCCATTATGCTAATATTTATTTAGTTTAGGTTTTTACTGTTTTTTAAATAAATGATAAGATTTTAGCCCTCAAACCACACTGTTAATTGTCTATTACAAGGATTATTATACATGATTTATCAATGAAGAAAGTAAGGACTCAGGGAGATAAAGGAATTTGCCTAATATCCCTCACTTAGCAAATAAATGTTAAAGGCAATGTTTGAACACAGCTCTATTGATGGATCTTTCAACTGTGCCTTCAAATGAACCAGTATGCATTAAATACCTACTGTGTGCAAGCACTGGAGGTACAAAGATAACAAAGAAGAGACAGTGGCATCAACCATTTTTTAGGTGATTGAGCAAATTGATAACTTGGTAAAGTCACTCTGCTGGCTTCAATTTGAGGAGACCTAGGATTAAATTCAAATGCAACACCTGCTTGCTGCCGGCGTAATCTTGGCTAATTCACTTCCCCTCTATGTACATATCTTAGTTTATTTGTTAAATGAGGGGGGGGAGGATTGTAGGCATATGCAAATAAAGTGACTAAAATGCGCTAAATTTTTGTCCTAGATATTCCATTGCTATGTGTATATGCTAAAGAGGTAAATAATAATAAGAAAGATCCCAAATGCATCTAACTGTTTTTCTGTCTAATCTATCTATCTATCCATCTATCCATCCATCTATCTATCTATCTATCTATCTATCTATCTATCTATCTATCTATCTATCTATCTATCTATCTATCTATCTATCTGTGTGTGTTATGCATTTTGTAGTTTCAAAGAAAGGGAAACAAATTAGCTAAGCTAGAATGTAGGCACTGTGACATCAGGGACTATTATGGCCTTTCTTTGTATCCATAGTGCAAAGTAAAGCTCCTAGCACATCATAATTTTGTAAGTAATGCTTGCTGATTGATTACTTTTTTTCAGCTCTCCAGACCCAACAACTTCCCCTTTAGGCAGATAGCCCAAAGAGGTTAAAAAAAGGAAATGCACTATATATAAGAAAAATATCCATATAAACATGGTTTTGGTTGTAGAAATAAAGGAAACAAAGTGAGTGCCCCTTGATTGGGAAACAGTTGAACAAATGATAAATGAAAGTAATGAAATATTATTATGATATTAGAAACCATGAATATGAAGAGAGAACTGAAACTTGAGATTTAATTATCATGAACTAATGAAGAAATTAACAAAACAAATCAGAACAATAAAAAATGTAAATTAATAACAATAAAAGGTGCCTGAGTCCAGATTCATTATGACAGCCAAGGATATGAAGAATCATGATTAGAGGGGGGAGAAACAATGAGTAGAGAATATATTATGTGTTACCAACCACACTCACCTTGTCAGTTGTCTTGGATAACCTATTTCTTTGCTATAAGGGAAATTTCATTTGGTTTATAGTGGTAGAAGGGAATAGATCTGAAAATGACTGTGATGTAAAAACCAGACACATGTAAAATTTTTAAAAGGAGACGAGAAAACAAAAATCTGCCATCTCTTCAGATTCATTCTGTTTTTTGAGATTATAGCTCTTCACTTTTCTGTTGACTATAATGGCAGACAATAAATTGGAGGATTCTATTTGATCATCTAACTCTTGACGTTAATGCAGTCAATCCTAAAATACCAAGACCACATCATCAACCCTTTAGTATCTCTCTGAAAGGTGTCTCTAATCCAGAGTTTTCTTGTCATGGAAAGGATGGAAGGATTTTCTACATTGAAAGGTCATGACCCTGAAATCTTTGTCCTCAAGTTCCTTAATGCCAATATGCAGATGCTCCAGGAAAGGACACATCTTTCTGTTTGAACTTTTAAACAGCTTTGGGTGAGTGATTCTGATCACCATAGTGATCAGATTCAACCATCTGATCTTGATTCTTTTCCCATTTTCTCTTACAAGTTAGTCAGGACCTAGGTTGCCATGTTTGTGATGCTATATACTAATAACTTGAATGTTGTTAAGTGACTTCTTCAGGACTTGTTTTTGTCATCTGTAGAGTGGAGATTTTACAATGTAAATTCTATGCTTTCTTTTGGCTCTAAATCTGTGAAACTAGGAACATACGTGTTTATAGTAATATTTAGAGTCATGATCTCCATCTATTCTCTCAACAATTAAAGAAGGAAAGTCATGTTGGAATCACCCGACACGTTTTATGCCTAGTTACAAAACAATTTGATTCTAAGCCTAATTTCTTTGGGTGACCTGCCTGTATGACGTTGAACTAGTCACTCAGCTACACACATGCAGCCCTATAAATATGTATTTTGTGTGTTTATGTACATACAAAGTGCATGGATTGATATGCATCTACAAGCATATATTGTATATATTTTTGCATACATATATATGTTTGTGCATGTGAATTTGTATATATGCAGTTTTGTTTTTATCAAAAGATATGTCCTCCATAGAAAAAAGATACATATTCAAAATATTTTAAACATCATACCTATATTATATGAAATTGTATCATTTTATGACCTGAATAAACAAAAACTAAAATGATCTTTTTGTTTGATATTTAGAAGTTAGACCTAATCCCTCTTTTGGGGATTTTCCTTGTCCTTAAGTCATAGAAGTCTTCAGGTCTCTGAGTCTTCCTGGTACCTTTAATTACTTTCCACCACTATTATTTTCTTTTTCACTTTGTTCTTTTTTGAAATCAAGGTCATGTGTGAGTCCTTCTATGCTGACTCACCAGAGAGTAAGAAATGGTTTATGAGGAAAAAAACCAGCAACTCCTTTCCCTCTTCTAAGCTTCTGGGGACTAGAAACAAAGCTGAAAGGGAAACACCTCAAAGGCAAAAAGAAATCTAGGAGGTCCCAAAGGATTCATACAAAATCCTCTAAAATGTCATACAGATCTCCAAAACTATGCATAACCTCCAACTACCTTTGATGGAATGTTCTTTCAGAATCCAAATGGAACAAAAATTTCAAATGGAAGCAATTTGGAAAATGTGCTAGCTTGTTGCAACACCAGTGTTGTATTGAATATTTTACAGCCTGTACTTTTTCATCTATAACATCTTCAGCTTTCTTTTAGCTGGTGAAGAGAACAAAAATCAGTTCATTTCCACAGTCATGTCGAACAAGTGGCAAAAATTCAATTTTGATTTTTAGATGCCTTTAGATATGGAAAAACAAATAAAGTGAGAAGCATGGTCATTGGGGTGAAGATGACATTTATTTTTCAAAGAGAATTTCAAATAGTGTTATTGACCACAGAGGGAGGGAGAAGTAACAAAAAATAATTTCTTGGGGTCAGACTGATGTGGGAATCAGTGTGGTGTAGGGGATGTTGTGTTCATGTGGATTCTGAAGGAACGTGTCAGGATCCCCCACTCAAGTTTTTGCTTTCACTTTGTCACCTTGGACAATTCACCTCAAAAGACCCTGCTTCCAGCATTGGCAAAATGAAGATGTTAAGATAAGACAAACTCTAGGGTCTCTTTGGCTTTAAATCTATGGTTACTTTTTCCTTTTCCTATTCAAATCTTATAAAACCTTCATGCCTCAGCTCATTCAGTTCAACTGATTAATAAATATAGAATTGAATGTATAGACATCCCATCTCTTTTATGAAGCTCGTGCCCTCATGTACTTCCTCTATGCACTTCCAAGAGCATTTATAGATTATCAGAAAATCTTGAAAATATTACATCGTGGACACTTTTGGCAGTCCTGTGAAGTCCCCATCTCAGAATACTTTCAATTAAAATAAATGTATAGTGAAACAAAGAAAATCAATCAAAATGAAGTAGTTATTTTCCCCTTTTTTAACTGCTGATTTAAACCCAAGTACCAGGTTAAGAGGCCCTGCATTATATATAACAATTTAGAAAATCATGGGAGAGTAGATTGAGAGGTGGTCTTAGAGTTAGGAAAACCAAGATTCAAGTCCTCATTCACATATTTGGATGTACAACTCTGGAAAAATAAATTAACTTCTCAATTTTTTACACTAGTTGAGGGAGTTTCTTCAACTACATTTCTGCATAAAAAATAAAGAAATCACAGGCTCATTCTGAAACAGAAAATTAAGCAGAAAAAATGTCTCAGCTTATCAGAATATATTATATATTCAACTATATTATATATGAATGATTATTAAGAAACCAAAATATGCTTCAGTTCATCAGACTATATTATGTTAGACTCTCTATATTATTATATTATTTATCACTTTATTTTTTCTTGCTTTTTAAAAATATGGCTAATCTGAAATATGTTTTGCATAATTCCACACATGTCTTTGAGATGACATTGCTTGCCTTCTGACTGGGTGGAGGAGGGATGGGAGAAAGAGAAAACATTTGGAACTCAAAATTTAAAAAGAAATGAATGAAAAAAAGAAACAAAAATAAATTTCAGCTTATCAATCAGACTACATCACATATTACAACATATGTATGCATGCATACATGCATTATATACACACACTTACAAATTCATATGCACATATGTCTGTATATATACATTCACAGAGAGATCCTTCATTGCTCTTCAAACATGTAATCTTACAAAGTTTTCTGGGGGAACTGAGAAGTTAAATAACTTGCCATTGCCTAGCCAGTCAGTATGCATCAGAGATAGAGCTTAAATCTGGATGTGTGAAATACTCTGCAAGTGTATTGAATGGTATTGAATGAAATATGAATGGTACTCAGAATTGAACAAGAATAAGAAAGGTGGATCTACTTTAGTAAAATGCAAAGCTATTTAATGACCCCCAAAGATTCTTCATGCAACAGAGGTCTACCTTTTAATATCAATATTATTTCAGTTATATTGTATCAACACAATATTGAATAACATTACTTCTGAATAATTTTAGTTGAAGATAATGAAGAATTGATGGTAGATATGAAGAGGTTCCAACACAATAAAAACAAAGGTGTCATAAAAGAGATTTGGTGCATAGGATGTCTTCAAAGAAATGGAGGATGGACAAAAGAAGTGATGTTCATCATAATGGCAAAATGTGACTGATAATCAATAGATTAATTGCATGTACCATTGTTGGTTTCAGGTTTGGTAGATCACCCATATCCACATTATGAGAGACACCGAGAAAGAGAGAGAGAGAGAGAGAGAGAGAGAGAGAGAGAGAGAGAGAGAGAATATGTAAAGAATTATACGGGTTGGTCAGATACAAGTAGGTTGCAGTATTTTCTTTTTTTAAGATGGGTGACCCACATCAATAAAATCTAGCTTTTTTGGATTGTTGGAATATTGTATTATCATTGTCTTTGACCAGTTATTATACTCCAAAGCAGTTGATGGACTGTATACTACCTTCTCTTTGATAGGATTTCAGAATCTCAATGTTGGGAATGATTTACAAGACCATCTACTCTAAACTTTATCTGATCAAGTACTCACTCTGCACCATATAAATTATCATCATTCAGTCTTTGACCACCATTTCATAAGTCTTGGCTTCCTATCACAGGAATTTATTATTCTTTGAGATAATTTATTTTAATTACTAGGAGTGTTTTATTTCTCTCAAATCGACCTTTTTTGCTGCTTCCATTCGTTGTTCTTGCATCTTCTATTTTGGGTCAAGTAAAAAAAAAATCCTTCTTTAATGTGATAACCTTTCAGATACTCAAATCATTCAGTTAGTTAATCACCCAGCATGTGTGTATGTGTGTGTGTTTAAATATGACATTCAGAATCTTTTTGAAAAGAGAAGAATATCATATACTTGGAATGCTCTAAATTTCTTATGAGAACTGTTTTAATAGAATTGCTTTTCCCAATGGCTTTATTTCATTGTCTATCTTTTAAGTGGCATATTTTGGGAAACATTAAATGAAAATCTATAAGTTCTATTAGCCATACTCTTTGGAGAAGATTTAAGCGTAGGATCATTGTATATTTGTTTAAATATCGATTAATTTTAAGACAAAGACATTGATTAACAAGTCAGGAGACCTAGGTTCAAATCCCAACTGTAAGAATATTTATATGTAAGAATTTTGGAAAGCCACCTAACCACCTGTCTCCTCATATGCAAAGTAAGAACTTTGGGAGAGGGGCTTCCCAGATTTACAGCCCTTTTCCCATTATATTATGTTCCTCTGTCCTTACAGAAGATAATTCCCATGTGTTATAGAAGTGTAAATTTTTAAGATTTTCCAGGTTAAGTGCACCTGGAGACTATGATAGGAGACTTGTTTTTCAGGAACATCCACACTTTGGTGCTTTGTGATTGGGCAGTGGTCAAGAGGGTGTTACCCAGGAGAAAGCTATATAATCCCTGATGTGAGACTTTGTTTTGGGGCTCACGTTGAGAAGTGTTGTGTGACTTGACCAGATGAGACACTGGGCAGCTGTTGAGAGCCCCCTGGCTTTGAAAAACCCAGATGTTGATGCTTCCCTCTCTGGTAACTGACTAGGTATGGATGTAATGGTTGGACTTTTGGAGGCCTGTCTGCTTGATCTGTTCGTTTCTCTGTCTTCTTGTAATTTCTGCTTGTAACCTCTGTATACTCTGAAGTTCAGGGTGCTGACTTTCCCCCTTGAATTAAGTAAATGATATGTTTGATTGATTAAAGCAAGATTGTTAACCCATTTTGAGTTGCTTTCCTTTAGAAAAGCTGATCTAAGAACCTGTGTTGGCAGCCACGCTGGGTATGCTGGGGTGCTTGCTGCTACACCATGTCATCATTCAAGAATACAAACAAGTAACAATGACTTAGAAGATTGTAACGTTGCATAGCTTAATGAATTTTTACTATCTTAAGGTATTTTAAGTCATTGAAAAGGGATCCCAGACTAGAGTGTGGAATAGTTTTCATTTTTGTTCTTATATTTATTCTTCACTAATAAGATTCTATTTGCAGAATGATTTGAATGCTGTTATCATATTGAAAATATTTTGCATTCCTAAATTCAAATATAAAAGTATATTACTTCTTCCATGACATCTTAAGCACTTCAAATCCAGATACTTGGAAGAGAATGAATAAGTATCAGTCATCATGGAGCTTCTGCCCAAGATGAAGGTACCAGTTTGAAAATAATCAGAGGGCTCATAGGCCAGATATGCCATGATATTTAGTAAAGTGAGAATCACATGTTTTTGATACCCATCAATCAACAAGTATTTATTAAACATTTTTCAGATACTAAGCATTATACTAGGCCCTAGGGCTAAAGTGACAAAAATGAAAGACTCCTGACTTCATTGAGTTTACATTCTATCAGAGAGGCAGCATAAAATTAGCATATACAAAAATAAATTTAAAAATAAATCCAAGGACATTTTGGTGGGAGAAGGGTATCAGAAAAGACTTAAATTACAAGACATTATTCAAATATAAAAGAAGACCTTTGTTTTTGTTTTCATTCTATTATAAAATTCAAGTACTATGAGGAACTGTGAATGGGCCGTTTATCCTCCGCTGTTCCACCAAAAAGTAACAATGTAAGTCAAATAACTAAGTTGTTTGCAGTCACTGACCTTGAGATTTTTCTGTTGGACCTATGACCAAAGGATTTCAAAGACAGAAAGAGAAGTGTCATAACATAAGTGGAATTAGTTTTAATGCTTACAAAAGAAATGTAAACAAAGTGACTTCTTGTTGTCTTGGGAATGACTGGACAATTATTAATAGTACTTTCCTATATTATTGATAAAAGGATTATATGTATAGATATATAAATATGATATCTAAATATCTTACAAAGTCAAAATGAAATGATTGTTTATATAACACAGATAGGTGATAGATAGATAGATAGATAGATAGATAGATAGATAAATAGATAGATAGAGAGATTTAAGAAAACTTAAAACTACTCTTCAGTGGATCATTTTTTTAAAAATGTTATTTGTTTTGTGACAATTGTGAAAATGTTGGATGATAAACAAGTGTGTGTGTATATAAAAATGGACGCTCCATGACAAAAAGATAAACACATACATATGTTTATCTTTCAAAAGAATCTCTCTATATTGATATATCTATGTCTATATGCAAATCCTGTCCAAAGTCTTATTTTAAAGCAAATCACATTGTGATAAAATCATGGAAATGAGTTCAATATGACTTTAAAACATACTCTATAGTACTTCAATGAATTGACATGTTAGATAGGGTCATTTGGAATTTCCTACTTGAATACTGGGGGATGCTTATGAAATATAATGATGTTGGTTTGATGTAATTAACATTGAACCACTCCTAACATTGATAGGTCAGAAAATCAGAAACTCTCAGATATGGGAGGGACCTCCGAAACCTTCTAATGAAACATGTAGAAAAACTCAAATTTAACTAGTTAACTAGGGCCATGTTTTTTCAGTAGAAGTTGACATGTAACGTCTTGAGAAAGTCCATTCTTCTTGTGGATAGTTCTATTCTTAGACTTTTCATTATAATAAGTTTAAATGAGTCATATTACAAGGTCCATATATTGCTCTTCATTCTCTCCTATGTTGCTAAGTTGGACTAATCTAGGCCTTTTTCCACATGAAATGGTTTCATATATTAAATGAGAAGAAATTTATTCCCCTAAACCTTTTCTTCTTCAAGCTAAAAATGTCTCAGTTCAGGATCTAACTCTTTTTTTTAAGACTTCTAGTTCTTGAAACGATGTCACTAATAATTAAAATTGATGATAAAGGGGGCTAGCACCATCTAGAGTAAGGAATGTAATGGTTTTGAGAATGTTCTTATCCACTGTCATTTTCAGCACCAGTATGCTTGATACAGCTCCCAAAGAAGCATTAATAGCCTAAGATCTATAATTGTGTTACAGTTGGCCAATAGATAATTCCCTTGTAATGAGGAATCAATGGATGCTGCAAATAACCTTATGATGCTCTTAAGTGATTTCTTGATGAGATAGTACAGTGTAATGATGATCAGAAAGGGATTAAGCTTTCTTGAAGCCTTAGTGTTCTTCTTGCAAGATGTTAAGGTGTGACACCCACTCTGACAAAGTGTTGAAGAAAAGCTGGCAGAGAGTTTTGGCAGAGAGACTGCTTTATCTATTGTTTGGGTGAAAAAGGATTGCTATTTGCATTTTTAGAGTTATTTTATTTTTATTTATTTTAAATTTATTATTAGTTTTTAATATTCATTTTTATAAGATTTCGAGTTCCAAATTTTTTTCTCCCTCTCTCCTTCCACCCCTCCCTCTCCAAGATGGGAATACAGGATATGTATGCACAATGATATTAAGCATATTTTCACATAAGTCATATTGTGAAAGAAGAACCATGACAAAAGGGAAAAACCATGAGAAAGAAAAACAAAAAAATAAAGAAAATAATATGCTCTGATAGGCATTCAGACCCCATAGTTCTTCCTCTGGATGTGGATAACATGTTCCATCAGGAGTCTTTTGATTTGTCATAGATCATTGTATTTCTGAGAAGAACTAAGTCTATCAAAGTCAATCATCCCACAATGTTGCTATCAATATGTATAATGTTCTCCTTATTTTGCTCACTTCACTCAGCATCATTTCATGTAAACCTTTGCAGGTGTTTTTTTCCTGAAATCCACCTGCTCATCATTTCTTATAGCACAATAGCATTCCATTATATTCATATGCCACAACTTCTTCATCCATTCTCCAATTGATGGACATCCCCTCAATTTCCAATTCTTGGCCACCACAAAAACACCTGCTATAATTTTGTACACGTGGATCCTTTTCCTGTGAATGATCTCTTTGGGATACAGACCTAGAAGTGGTATTTCTGGGTCAAAGGGTATGCACGGTTTTATACCCTTTGAGCATAATTCCAAATTACTCTCCAGAAGGGTTGGATCAGTTCACAACTCCACCAACAGTGCATTAGAGTTCCAATTTTCCCACACGCTCTCCAATATTTATCATTTTTCCATTTTGCCATGCTTGCTAATCTTATAGGTATGAGGTGGTACCTCAAGTTGTTGTGATTTACATTTCTCTAAACAGTAGGAATTTAGAGCATTTTTTTCATATGACTATAGATAGCTTTAATTTCTTTGTCTGAAAACTATTCATATCCTTTGAGCATTTGTGAAATGGGGAATGACTTTTATTCTTATAAATTTGACTCAGCTCTCTACATACCTTGGAAATGAGGCCTTTATCTGAAATACATTCTGTAAAAATTGTTCCTAGATTTCTGTTTTCTTTTTAATCTTGGTTACACTGTTTTATTTGTGCAAAACAAAAAATTTTAATTTGATATAATGATAATTATCCATTTTGTATTTCAAGAAGTTCTTATGCCTTGGTTGGTCATAAATTATTCCCTTCTCCATATATCTGACAGGTAAACTATTCCTTGTTCTCCTGCTTATGGTATCACCCTGTATGTTATCTCCCTTTATGTCTAAAATCATGTATACATTTTGATATTTTCTTTGTATACATTGTAAAATGTTGGTCTATGTCTAATTTCTGCCATACTATTTTCCAGTTTTCCCAGCAGTTTTTGTATAATAGTGAGTTCTTATCCCAGAAATTGGAATTTGGGTGTTTATCAAACAGTAGATAACTATAGTCATTGACTACTGTGCCTTGTGTACCCACTGATCCATCATTCTGTTTCTTACCTAGTACCAACTAGTTTTGATGATTGCTGCTTTATAACATAATTTCAGATCTGGTACAGCTAGAACACCTTTCTTTAAATTTTCCCCTTTAATTCCCTTGAAATTCTTGACCTTTTATTCTTCTAGATAAATTTTATTATTTTTTCTAGTGCTACAAAATTATTTTTAGTAGTTTGATTGGTATGGCACTGAATAAGTAATCGGACTTAAGCAGAATTGTCATTTCATTATATGAACTCAGCCTACTCATAAGCAATTGACATTTTCCCAATTATTTAGATCTTAATTTCTGTGAATAGTGTTTTGTAAATTGTGTGCATATAGTTCCTGGATTTTTTTCTTGGCAGGTAAACTCCCAAATATTTTCTATTGTATACAATTATTTTACATGGAGTTTCTCTTTCTATCTCTTGCTACTGGGCTCAGTAAAGAATGTATGGAAATGTCATTCATTTATGTGGGTTTATTTTATATCCTGCAACTTTGCTGAAGTTGATAATTATTCAATGGATACTTGTTGATTGAACAATTGATTTTGGTTTATCTTTTGGCCATTGATATGCAATAGAGGGAGTTCCTCCCAGGAGACTACATTTGTAGGAATCATGAGGTTAATCAACATATTTGAAAAATATGAATTTTACTCTGACCTTCTTATCATCATAATCTGACTCTTCTATTTGTTTTTGCTACTCCAATGCCTCCCTGTAGGATCAAGTTGACCTTAATATCTCTAAACATATTCCAGAGAAGTATTGATATTTGAAAGCCCTACTAAACAGAGGAAGCTTTAGTTATTACAGACTGTATTACTCATTTCCAAGAATTAGGCCAGTTAAGCTCAGAGATATTCATTGCTAGCTTGGCTGTAGATAGAAGAATTTTTTCAAATACAATGACCACCTAAAATCTTTTGTAAAATATAGAAGTGAAAGAGTGAGGAGATAGTTCTCTATGCCAATGGAGAGAGTGTCAACACTGAAGAAAAGTAAGTTTTTTGAAATACTCAAGTACAAGTAATTATGTGTAAAGGAAAGTAAATTCAGTGATCAGTCAAAACCTAGAAATTTATTAAGGAACAATTACATGTGTGGCATTGGGTTAACTGCTTGGGATATAGATACAAAGAAGAAAAATAGAGCAACATCTATTCTCAAGAAGGTTGGATTCTATCAGCGAGAATATATATATATATTATAATGCTTTGTTAAATATTTGTGGTAGGACCAATATCCCAATCCTTTTCCCAATTCAAGACAGATTTTTTTTTCTTAAATGGTACTGAGACATTCTCCAAGACTTGGTTAGTGATCTGGGCAGCATTAACATCAATTCCTCAACATGTCTGTGCTGAGTGGGCTCTCAGGCTGACAGACTGTGATTGGAGTTTTACTCAGCTGAGTCACCTAGAGGTCCTCAATGCCTGTCTTTGATGATTATCTCCTCCTTCTATGACTTAGTAAATCTCCTTTTGTCAACTACTGAATGATCTTCAAGTGCCTTATTTTGTTCCAGTATGAAACCTAAACTACCAAAGGACTGGTCTGGGTGAGGCCTCGACCAGAACAACTGGGACAGTCTTATTGGATTGGGATGTAATGAGCTCCTTCACAAGCAGTAGTACAGGTGAACGCCACCCCAGTTTGGGCTTTTCATGATTCTGGTGCAACTTTTAGGGAGTACCTCTAGAAATGATAGTTTCCTGCTCTGAAGACCCCTTTTTCTCCTTCTCCCTCACTCCACATACACGTACACAATCTTCTGTGTGATTATACAGAAACTTGTTTTCAGCCATTCAGTAAGAAGAAAACAATGGGAGCATGCGCCTTTAGAATTGTACTTTGAAGATTAATTTGCCAAATTGTGATTTCTGGCCCCTCAACTTTGTTACACTTTCTGTCCTGGTAATTCAGTCCTTCAAATTTTTCTGGGGAGGGGAGTCTATTTAGAACTCAACTTATATTCAAAGCATACTGGAAGGACAGAAATTCTGGATGGGCTAAATTTTTTGCCATTATTGGAAAAAGACAAATTAAGAGCTACTTGTGCTGATGCATTAGTTTATTAGGTGCATGAGGATAGAGGCTATATTTTGCCCCTTTTTGTATCCCCAGCATGTAGCACAGAGCCTGACAAATACTGGACATCTAATTTTTTAAATTAATTTGTTTGTTTCCTTTTAGTTTACAGTATTCAATTCCACAATTCCTTGAGTTTCACATTTTGTCCCCCTCCCTTCCCTCCCCACGATGGCGGCATATAGTCAAGTATAGGATCTGTAAATACTTTCACATTATACATTGGTCAGGTTATAAGGACGGATTGTATCAGCTGGAATGAAAAATGGTAAAGAGGGCATAAAACCAAATAAGAGAAGGAAAAAGATCAGGGATTTTGCTTCCACCTGGATATAAACTCAGTTCTTTCTAGTTCTTTCTCTGGATGCACACATTTCTCTCCATCATGAGTCTTTTGGGATTGACTTATATCACTGCATTGTTGAGAGAAGTCCAGTCTATCAAAGCTGGTCATCACACATACGTTGTGTCTGTAATTGTGTACAAATTTCTCCTGGTTCTACTCTTCTCACTCAGCATCAGTTTTTATAAGCCTCTCCAGGTAAATATGAAGACCGTCTTCTCCTCGTTTCTTATAGCATGATAGTATTCCATAACATGCACATACCACAACTTGTTCAGCCATTCCCCAATTGATGGGCACCCCCTTAATTTACAATTCTTTGCCACCACAAAAAGAGCTGCTTTAAACATTTTTTACATATGGCTCTTTCTCCCACTTCTATGATCTCTTTGGGATATAGCCCTAGGAGTGGTATTGCTGGATCAAAGGGTATGAAAGTATTTATAGCCCTTTGGGCATAATTCTAGATTGCTCTCCAGAAAGGCTGGATCAGTTCACAACTCCACCAGCAATGCATTCATGTTCCAATTTGCCCACATCCTCTGCAGCATTTATTGTTTTCCTGTTTTTTCATTTTAGCCAATCTGACTGGTGAGATGTGGTACTTTAGAGTTGTTTTGATTTGCATTTCTCTAATCAATAGTGAATTAGAGCATTTCTTCATGTGCTTATAGATATCTTTAATTTCTTTCTCTGAAAACTGCCTGTTCATATCCTTTGACCATTTATGAATTGGGGAATGACTTGTATTCTTATAAATATGACTCAATTCTATGCATATTTTAGAAATGAGTCCATTGTCAGAGACATAGGTTGTAAAGATTCTTTCCAAATTCCCCACTTCCCTCTTAATCTTGGTTACATTGGATTTGTTTGTACAGAAGATTTTCAATTTCATGTAATCAAAATTATCCATTTTTATAATGTTCTCTAATTCTTGTTTAGTCATAAAGTCTTTCCCTCTCCACAAGTCTGACAGGTAAACTATTCCTTGTTTTAGGAGACTGCTTACAGTATCAACCTTTATACCTAGATCATGCACCCATTTAGACTTGGTTTTGGTATATGCTGTTAGATAATGGTCTATGTCCAATTTCTGCCATGCTGTATTCCAGTTTTCCCAGCAGTTTTTGTCAAATAGTGAGTTCTTATCCCAAAAACCAGGGTCTGGGGGTTTATCAAACAATACATTACTATAGTTGTTGACTTCTGAATCTCATGTGCCTAATCTATTCCATGGATCCACTCCTCTATTCCTCAGCCAGTACCAAGTAGTTTTAATAACTGCTGCTTTATAATACAGATTGAAATCTGGTATAGCTAGTCCACCTTCCCTAGCACTTCTTTTCATTAATTCCCTTGATATTCTGGACCGGTTATTCTTCCAAATGAATTTTGTTACTATTTTTTCTAGCTCTTATAAAGTAGTTTTTTGGTAAATTAATTGGTATGGAACTAAATATATAATTTAATTTAGGTAAAATTGTCATTTTTATTATATTAGCTTGACACAGTCATGAGCAATTGATATTTTTCCAATTAGTTAGATCTGACTTTGTTTGTTTGAAAAGTGTTTTGTAGTTGTGGTCATATAGGTCCTGGGTTTGTTTTGGCAGGTATATTACCAAATATTTTATAATGTCTACAGTAACTTTAGAAGGGATTTCTCTTTCTATCTCTCACTCTTGAATTTCATTGGAAATATATAGGAATGCCGAGGATTTATGTGGCTTCATTTTATATCCTGCAACTTTGCCAAATTTATTTATTGTCTCAAGTAGTTTTTTAATTGATTCTCTAGGATTCTCTAAGTATATCATTATATCATCTGCAAAGAGTGATAGCTTGGTCTCTTCTTTGGCCAATTTGATTCCTTTGATTTCTTTTTCTTCTCTAATCGCTACTGCTAACATTTCTAATACCACATTGAATAAGAGGGATGATAGTGGACACCCTTGTTTCACCCCTGACCTTATGGGAAATGCGTTTAGCTTCTCCCCATTACATATAATACTTGCTGATGGTTTTAAATAGATGCTACCTATTATTTTAAGGAAATCTCCATTTGTCGCTATACTTTCTAATGTTTTTAATAGGAATGGATGTTGTATATTGTCAAAAGCCTTTTCTGCATCTATTGAGATGATCATGTGGTTTCTGCTAGTTTTATTGTTGATATGATCAATTATACGGATGGTTTTCCTAATATTAAACCATCCTTGAATTCCTGGAATAAATCCTACCTGATCAAAGTGTATTATTCTTGAGATAAGTTGCTGTAGTCTTTTTGCTAGTATTTTTCTTTTAGAATTTTTTCATCTATATTCATGAGGGAGATTGGTCTATAATTTTCTTTCTCTGTTTTATCTCTTCCTGATTTAGGTATCAGTACCATATTTGTGTCATAAAAATAATTTGGTAGGACTCCTTCTTCACTAATTTTCCCAAATAATTTGTATAGTTTTGGAATCAATTTTTCTTTAAATGTTTGATAGAATCGACTAGTAAATCCATCTGGCCCTGGAGACTTTTTCCTAGGGAGTTGACTGATGGCTTGTTCAATTTCTTTTTCTGAGATGGGATTATTTAAGTAATTTACTTCCTCTTCAGTTAATCTGGGCAACTTGTATGTTTGTAAATATTCATCCATTTTCCTAAGATTGTCAAATTTATGTGCATACAATTGGGAAAAATAATTCCTAATTATTGTTTTGATTTCCTCTTCATTAGAGGTAGATTCACCCTTTTCATTTTTGATACTCATAATTTGGTTTCAGTCTTTCTTTTTTTATCATATTGACTAAGGGTCTATCAATTTTGTTGGTTTTTTTCATAAAACCAGCTCTTGGTTTTATTTATTAATTCAATAGTTTTCTCCATTTCGATTTTATTAATCTCTCCTTTGGTTTTCAATATTTCTAATTTAGTATTTAATTGGGGCTTTTGAATTTGTTCTTTTTCTAGGTTTTTCAATTGCATGCCCAATTCGTTGAGCTCCCTTTTCTCTAATTTAATCTTGTATGCACTCAGAGATATAAAACTTCTCCTAAGAACTGCCTTTAATGTATCCCACAAATTTTGGTATGTTGTCTCATTATTATCATTCTCTTGAATGAAATTACTGATTGTTTCTATAATTTCTTGTTTGACCCACTCTTTCTTTAGGATTAAATTGTTTAATTACCAGTTAGCTTTTAGTCTGTCTTTCGCTGGTCCTTTATTTTTTTTTCTTGCATCATGATTTGAGAAGGATACATTTAATATTTCTGCTCTACTGAATAGAATTATGAGGTTTTTATGCCCTAAAACGTGGTCAATTTTTGAGTATGTGCCATGAACTGCTGAGAAGAAAGTATATTCCCTTTTATCCCCATTCAGTTTTCTCCAAATACTGGACATCTAATTAATGTTTATTGATTGATTGAGTCCTTACTGGGATTGAATGGCATTGTATCATTAGCTGTCACTTCTCAGTTGCCTGGGATGGGGCAAGGAGGAGCATCCTGAGAAAAGGGCTTTCCCAGCTTTAAGGGAGTCATATTTTGGAAAATTTTGGTGAAAATGTCTTTTTAAAAATAACAATGCCACTGAAATGACAATCCTAAATCTTATAATTGTAAGAGAAAGTAGCCAAGCAATAATGAGCAGCATGAGGGCCAACCCCAACATGGAGAGAATACAAGCCAAGACAGATCCCTAGAATCTTAGCATTGTCTAATGACTGTGTTAAGCTTTACATTTTGTTTATTTTTCTTCCAATTAAAAACTTGGGAGACCAATTATAATTTTGTTACATGATTTTGTTAAGATTTGTAGGTGTAAGCCATTGGAAAATGGATTGAAAGGACTTTAAAAAAAAACTTGAAAGGACATGTCAAATTTTCTTCAAGTGTCCAGAGTAATACCTGTAATTGGGAGCCTAAATAAATCTGCTAATTATACCTTACTTAATTTTCTTAGGACAAGTAAATTTCCTACATTAGTTTTGAAAGTTCCACTCACCCTTTAACTATTACCTGTGAACACTCTATGAGCTCTGTGTGTCTATCTCAGTTTGTCTCTTTCTCTGTTTTCTCTCTATCTCTGTTTTCTCTCTGTCTGTTCTCTGTCTCTCTGACTCTTTCTCTCTCTGTCTTTCTCTGTCTCATTAGAGCAAATAACTCTGAGTAGAAGGGTCTTCAATTTTATTGCTTTCTGTGATGCCTTATGTATTTTCTCCTCCAGCACAAGAGGAATGTCAGACATCAGCAGCAGCAGCACCTACAGTGCACCTGCCAAATACGAGAGAGCAGTGGAAGGAAAAACTCCCAGGCACCCTCTGTATGGGGAGTGGGGTGAGGTGGGGGGCAGAGTCAGGGCCCAACAGTGACAGAGCTCAGGTCTACAGCAAGACTTCCTCATAGTACAAAACAGAGGAGCTCAGCATCAGTGGTCCCAGTTGCCTTCTCCCAGTTGAAATCTGTGGAGCTGGAAGTGGCCACTGACTTGTGGTCCATCTACAATGACAGGAGAGAAATGATTCAGGGCCAGTGGCATCTGTAATGCGAATGTAAATTTTAAAGATCTTCCCTGCCCCTAGGCTAAAGTGCACCTGAAGCCTGGGGTGAGAGGCTTGTTTTTCAGTAGATACTTCTTGATTGGCCAGTGAGTCAATAAGGTTGTTACATTCTCTGAGCCAGGAGAAGGCTATATAAGCCCTGATGTGTAGCTTTGTTTTGGGACTCACTTTGAGAAGTGTTCTGTGATTTGATCTGAATTCTGGGAAGCCGTTGTTGAGAGTCCCCCGGCTTTGAAAAACCCAGATGTGGAAACCCAGATGTTGACTGGGTATGGATGTAATGGTTGGACAGTTTGGAAAGCTGTCTACTTGATCTGATATGTCTTGATAATTCTGTCTGTATATTTTGAAGTTTGGGGTGCTGACCTTTTTCCCCTGTACAAGGTAAACGATATATGTCTGATTGATTAAAGTAAGCTTGTTAACCCATTTTGAGTTGCTTTCCTTTAAGAAAGCAGATCCAAGAACCTGTGGTAGCTGCAAACCCTGAGGACGCTTGGGGTGCTTGCTGCTACAGCATCACACAGCAGTGGGAAGAGATGTAGGCTCTAGGATAGCTAATGACAGAAGGTAGTAGGCAGAGACCCCAGTGCAGAAAAGTGGGTATAGTAGTGTGCTGTGGCATAAGGTCCACTGTAGCCTACTGCTTACTGTAATGTAAAACTGATAGCCTTTTCCACAGTACACCCAGAAGAACAGTGATCCATGTAGAACTTCTCCCTAGGAAGAGCTTAGAGAACCAAAGGGAGATATTGTTGGCAGGGAGTTTGCTTTACAGAAACAAGGGGGAGGTAAATGTTTCCAATAACCCTCCACAAAGCACAGATGCATTCCTTCAGAGAACACACATAAGTCAAAGACTTTGTATAACCATTCCTGCTATGGGAATGCAAAAGAGGGGGAAGTCTTTGCTGGTGGACCAGAGAATGCAAAGTACTTGATGGTGCAAGGCCATTCTCTCTGACTTGTGATGAGGATCAGAGATTATGAAGGAAATATTAACAACATTGCTATAGATCTGATGTTCTGGTTGCTGTTTAAATGTATTCTCACCTTTCTACACCAAAATCACTACGAAGAACCACAAAGATTTTATATCATCCACAGATGGATCTCATCATTTAGATTTTGTTCTTGGTCCCTTCTGAGATTGTCCCAGATTTAATAATTCGTTTTCATTTTGTTATGTCTATGTTGTTTTCGTTTTCTTTTTTTCTCCTTTATGACTCATATATCAGACTTCTTGAATATTAGGGGTCTGAGTTGACCAGTAACAGCCTCATAGTCATTTCAGTGATGGAAGGGGAAATGGGAAGGAAATACGCCTTTACTAACCATCTACTATGTGCCAAGCACTGGAATAAGCACCTCACACTATTATTTCATTTGGACGGCCCTCTAAAAGATGTTGAAATCCAGGAATGGGGTGTGGGAGGAACAATATCCTAACTCTGCTACCTCCATAGCATTCAGGTTAAGACAATTTTTCCCTTCAAAGGTACTGAGACGTGCCTCAAGACTTGGTCTACTCCAGTGACTAAAGGCTCAGAATGTTAATATGACTCCACCATCTCCTGGGCACAAAGCAGCCACAAGGAGCTGGAACAACTCTCAGATGACTTGTACCTGAATCACCACAGAAGTTTTGCCCAGCTGAATGAACTGAATAGGTTCTAAATGTGCAGCCTTGTTGAGAATATTTTTTTTCCTGCTATGACTATGTTAATTAACTTTTGTTAAAGATTGAATTACCTGAGGATGTCTCATTCTATTATAATGTCGAACCTAAATTACTAAGAGACTGATCTGAGTCAGGCCCAACCCAGAACAACGCTACATATTATAAACAAAATAAATGTATGTTTTACCAAATAAATCCTAGGAAGTTGAGTATCAGGTTGGTAGGGAGGGAGGGTTCTATTTGGGGGGATTATGTCTATAAACTTGTGCTGAAGTTGTGCCTTGAAGAAAGAAAGGGCTCCTATCAGGTGAGGAGGGCCAGCATCCCAGGAATGGAGGGTGGCCAGGGGAAACATGGAGATGGGAAATGGAGTACCATATGGAAGAAAGAAAGAAACAGCCAGTTTGGCTGGACCATAAAATACAGGAAGGAAGTTACTTGTAATGAAGCTGGAAATATAGGTTGAAGCCAAGATCAAAGCGATATAAAAGATTAGAATAAGTTAAAAGGGATGTAATCTCTTTCATTTCCAGCAAGTATGTTCATCACTAGTGTGAAAACAAGCACTGAGGATCAATAAGCTCATTCCTTGGTTGGAGACATACTTTAAATCCTCTCCCCTCTTTTTGCCAAAATTTATTCCAGGTCTGTTCTCTACAATTATATTGTGAAGGTGACATGAATTCAATGAGATATTTACCTCTTTATTTCATGTAGTTTTCTTTTGAGAGGTAACCCAGAGGGTAGTGTCATTTACAATACATATTTCCTATAGATAAAGTCTTGGAACATACATTGCCCATCTTTGTGTGCTAGCTTTTGATTATAATATATTGCATTATATTGCCTGAGATTTAAAGATTTCCTGTCCAGAAGCTACCAAATAATGTCTGTTATCTCTGGGGCATTAGTGTACAAATGCATGATATTTAATACTTCAAAGATAGAAGATTTTATCTATTTGCATATACCCTCCACTAATCTATATTTCAGTCCCTTTATGACTCAATAGATTGGTTCATCAATTTGCCACCTGGAGGGCAATCTAGTGAGCAGCATCTCCACCATTATCTGAGTGTGTTAAGTCAATAAGCATCTATTCAGTACCTACTATGCACCGAACACTCTACTTGATGTAGAGGATGTGAAGAAAGATAAAAGACAATGTTCACCTACAAGGAGCTCAGAATCTAACTTGAGGAGACTAAACTGAAACAAATATGTATAAAGGAGACAGATAGGGTATATAGAAGATAGTGTCAGAGGGAATAGATTAACAGTGAGGTGGGCCAGCAAAGCTTTCTTGCAAATGGTGAAATTTTGAATAAGACCTGAAGGAAGCCAGTAGGCAAATATGAGGAGGCAGAGAATTCTGGGTAATGGAAGTCATCCAGTGACAATTCTTGGAGCTGGGAGGTGAAGTACCTGACATGAGGAATAGCAAGAATGTCTGAATCGTTGTATTATGGAGTACTAAGAAAGATAAGGTATAAAAGGCAGAAAAATAGGAAGGGATTTAGTTACAAAGCATTTAAAAATCCAAGTGGAAGATTTTATATTTGATCCTGGTGGCCATAGGGAACCACTGGATTTTATTGAACAGGGAAGTGACATGATCAGAAGTAAGCTTTAGGAAGATCACTGAGCACTGTGTGAGGAGGGAGTGGGGCAGGTAGAGACTTCAGGCTACTAGGTCAGTCAGAAGCTTATTACAATTGTCTAGGCATGATGCAAGGAGGGCGTCTACCACTTGGCAATACACTGTATATGGGTCATGAAAGGCTGAGGACTTGAAAGATATGTAGATTATGAGCCTCGGTGACTGGGAGGACGATGGTACCCTTGATTGTAAAAGGAAATAAGGAAGAGGTGAGCGTTGAGGGAGAAGCAGGTAAATTAGCTCAATTTCGGGCATGAATTCCAGGCTATCCAATAGGCAATTGGAGGTCTGAGACTAGAGAGCAAGAGAGGTTGGTGCTGGATGAGAAGTAGCGTAAGTTAAAAGGGATGTAATGCAATCAGATCTGAGAGCTGTCTGCATAGTGGTGATAATTACATCTGTGGGAAGTGATGAGATTCCCAAGTGAAATAATATAAAGTGAGAAGAGAAGAAGGGTCATGACAGAGCCTTGGGAAATGCCAAGTTAGTGTTCAAGGCCTGGGTAGAGATCTATGTGAAGAAGCCTGAGAAGGAGGGTCAGAGACGTAGCAGAAGAAGCAGGAGAGAGGACTGAGAGGAAAACTTCGAAGACAGGGTCAAGTAGAGGGAGATGATCAACAGTGCCAAAGGCTGAAGAGAGATCAAGAATCAGGACTGAGAATCTGCCTTTTGCAGAAAATAGATTGTGCATCTTTCCAAGCTTGGAAAAATCTGCTCTATCACACTCTCATACCCTTAACTCTTAATTCTCTAGTTATGCATTCGAGGAGCCAGGATCACTTTCATATTAAATAAGGAAATGAAAGAAATTTCTTTTTTTTTTGTTTTTCCAGATAAAATCTTTCTTCTCAGGAATCTTTACCTGAAATGGACAAAATAATCTCGTTCTATAGACCACCTAAAAATATGCTAACTAAACTAAGGCAATCCTATCATCTACAAAGTTATTTGGTTGGTGGACATGGAACATTAACTTCCAAACAGCCAAGTTTCCTCTATAAATATTATGGGTAAAAAGTCAGTCAGGTAGGTGGAATGATCATATATTTCATTAACATCCATTCCTGGACAGAATATTTCATCACTGCACAGTGTGATTGTGAACGTTTTCAGGATTAAAGATGCATCCACTTTCCTTTTGGGACTGGAGATTACATCACCTCACTTATCATGCTACTAACATCAGACTGAATGGTGACATATAGCATGTCTGATATTAAATGCAACATAGAATCCATTTCCTGGGGTGAGGTAATTAATGAGTTTCCTAAAACCATCCATTTGAGGAAGAGAAAGCCTCAAACAGGAGTTAGTCAGGAGAATAGATTGATTGTAGGATTTGACTGTGTACTGTAACTTTGGATGAGGGTCAAACTGAAAAACAGAGACATCAGCTAGAGAAAAATATCTCTGGAGATGCACATGGAAGTAGAGAATTATTACACATTTACTAACACATTGAGTCAGTCTCAACATTTGAGACCAAGGGAGCATGGATTTATTTGAGAACTTTGGATGATAATAATGTTATCAGTAAATTACCATGAAGGAAACTATGTTTTCTTTTTTACTAGACCCAAGTTAAAACTTGGATCTCATGTTTTTTCTATAAACAAATGATTGGAAATGAATAAATAAGATATTTTATTGATGCTTTTGTTTTACATTCTAGACTTTCCAATATATATTCATCTTCCACTACCAAATGAGGAGGAAAAAAAATCTCTTGTAACAAAGAGAAGAAAACAACTTTTGAACAAAACTCACTGAAAATGTTCTATATTATGTCATAAGCAGCATACCACACCTGCAACTGCCTGACTTTCTACAAAAATCAGAAGGGTATATTCCTTCATTTGGTTCATGGAATGAAGATTGGATGTTAGATAAAAATCAGAATTCAAATCTGTTTTCTCAATTTATTTACTTGAATAAGGTAGTTGGGCAACTGATTCTATTTTAAGCCTCCACAGCTGTCTTTTTTTGTTCATTTTTTCCCCACAAGTTGTTTTTGAACAATAAGATAAGAACTGTGGTGTATGATCTAGTAAATAACATGTATGTATTCCAAAACAAAATAAAACAAAAATAACAACATTTGATAAACGTATTCTGGCCTTTCAATATAATAGACCACCAATGTGAAAATATAATAAACACCTTTTATCAATAATTTTGAAGTAAATTAACAAATTATGTGGTAAACAGCTTTAGATAAAAATTGAAAAAAAAAACTCAGTGGAGACCCAACCTTCAGCCCCTTCCAAAGTAGTACCGAACCCTTTGTTTGCCATATTTGAGCCCCCCAAGTTTCTGTGGCTCTAGGACACTGTTGATCAGATAAAGGGGATTTGGACATTAGACAGAAGACCAGCCTGGAGAGAGGTACAGATCTTTGACTGAGCAGAATGTGAACCTAGTCTAATTGGCCAAGAAAGCTGCCTCTCAGAACCTCTAAAACATCAGGGTGGCGATGGAATATTTTTAAAGAGCATTGTTTGGATGCTTTAATAGTTTGCTTACATGCATTGGGAATGGGAAGTCTAATTAGTGTTTCTGTGAACTAAATGATCATAAGTAACAACACACTGAATATTCCATTACTTTTTATGCCCAATTTGTTCAGCCAATCCCCCGTTGATTGGCATCAACTCAATTTGGAGGCTTTCACCACCACAAAAAACTCTAAGAGCTATTTGGACATTTTCCTTCCGATTTTGACCTCTAATGCTCTGGGTCATCTTTTTACTCCTCTCTCCTCCCCCCACCAAAAAACTAAACAAAA
Organism: Petaurus breviceps papuanus; assembly: GCF_028583685.1. Classification (NCBI taxonomy): domain Eukaryota; kingdom Metazoa; phylum Chordata; class Mammalia; order Diprotodontia; family Petauridae; genus Petaurus; species Petaurus breviceps. The sequence goes on from NW_027185759.1 coordinate 22,764,247, forward strand.
TCCACTGTATCATCTTTATGATCTGCCAAACAGCAACAACAACACTATATCACAGCTTATTCCACACGTCTGTAGCTTCACAAAAACGGACACAGATCAGCCAAGAGAGGTGAAGTGAGAGGGAGAAGGATGGAGAAAGTATATGACTGTTTTTTGGGCAAAGAGATTCCCACAGATGGGCAAGATCTATTTCCTTGAAAAACAGACAAGCAGAAAAAGTCAATTTTCTTTAAAAAGAAAGGTACTCATCCTCTTTAACTGAGAATTGTCCTCTGAGTCTTCATCTGCACCACAAAAAACACAGCTTTTTTTTTTTTAGTTCAGTTCCAAAAAAAAGAGAGAAAACAACACTGTGACTTTGTAATTAAAAACCTCTGTCATATCTCCTCATTTAAATGATACTTAAGAAAGAACAACAAACATTTTATTCTTAAATAGATAAAAATAGAGAAAAAGTTCATTGTGCCTAACAAGCTTCCTGCACTCTGGAGGCCTGCAGTCCATCATAGACATCTCCTCAGTAACTCTTCCTAGATCTTTTCTCTGCCCACTCCATTCTATTTTGCATCACATATCTTTTTTTTTTTTTAATCAATCATGTTAAGTAGTTAACTTGCTCAAGGTTACACGGCCAGTTATTTCTGGGTGTGGTGCTGAGTATCTGAGCCCGGATTTGATCCAGGTCATCCTGACACTGGAGCCAGTGCTCTTATTCTCTGAGCCACCTGGCCGCCCCCCCCATCACATATCTTGCAGATTAAAATTCCTTAAGCATAAAGCTGGCCATAATAATTTGGGAAAAAAATCCAGTACCTCCCTACTGCCTATGAAGTAAAAGAGAAAACCCTTATAACATACCACAGCCCCCTCCTAGAGTTTCACCACCCTAATTTTCTAATCTTACCTTATTTCCCTCCTTATATTCTGTACTTGAAGCTAAAGACAAATCTTGCCATTGTCAATACAAGTATTTTCCAACATTGATACTTCACCTGATTCCTTATAGATGGAATACTCTCTTGCCTACTTTCTCCCTTTAGAAATCCTATAAAATCATTAAATAGTATCACATTTACGTCTTTCTCGATGAAAAGATTCCTTGAATTCCCTTTTTCTCACATACATATCCATCTAATGCCATGAGGTAGTGATATCTGCTTTCTCAGATTTGACAGTACATTTTAGTAGTCTCCTTTCTTATACATGTATCTTATTCTACTTTGTATTAAAATTGTTTGTGGTTCTTATCTCCCTAATGAATTGTAAACTCAAAGGTGGGAGACTAGTTAAGCACAGATGCAGTGCTAGATGGAGTGTGGTTTATCTTGGATTCAATCCTTCACCAGACCTTACTAACTTAACCTCTCTGGTTCTCAGTTTACTCAACCGTAACTTGGGGATAGTAATTCTATTTGCCTTACAATCATGTGAGGAGGAGTAATTTATGACCGTGCACAAATTCAAGTGGTTATCATCTAAACCAAAGGTGGGGAACCTGTAGCTTTGAGGCCACATGTGGCCCTCTAGGTCCTCCAGTGCTGTCCTTTGACACATGTGTCCTCGATGCTGCAGGCTCCTCATCCCTAACTAAACACTGAATTTTCCCTAATGGCTACCCAAGTATTCTCAATCTACCAATCCTTAATAAGTCTGTTTTTGGTTGAACCAAATATGTTGTACGATGTCCTAGTGGAGTCAGAGAGGTATCTTATCATAGTGTGTTTCAATCACAGTGTGGGATGACCTAGCAAGGGTACAACTCTCTTCCTCCTGAAAAGCTCAACGACCATCCTCTCCTTCATGTTATTCTGAACACTAAACAGATTGCAAATCCTTCTAAAGCCTTGCCTTGAGAGGAGAAGGATCAACCTTTCCAGGTGTGTATTCTTAAGGCAGACTGCTCTGAAAGGGATTATTCTGGTAACTTAAAAAATGAATCCTCCACTGCCCCTCATACCCAAAATGACCTAGAGAGAGATTCAGAATAATCATTCTGTTGGCTTTTACTCCCAAATATAGACTTTTGAAGGAATTACTTCCTTGATCCTTTTTCAAGGTACATTGCCCTTTCTCCCCTCTCCAGCAATGCCATGAACTGAATCAAACCAACTAAAGTAAAGAATCAGAGAACAAGAATGAGGAGATCCATCAGCAGCCATCTAGTCCAGACTCTCCCCTAAAAGCAACACCAGGGAATTCATCTTGAGCAAAGGCTCATCACTCCTTGGCTTAAAGACCACCAATGCCAAATGTAAGTCAACACTTTCCCAATTAGCCAATTTCACTTCTGCATAAGTTCAGATTATCATGAATTTCCCCCCTGGCATCAGACCTCTTATTTTTTCCCTTATAATACCCATCCATCATTTCTACTGGTAGCTCTATGTGATCACACTCTTGCTACCGCCTAGGGTAGCTCATTTCATATTGAGCTTGCCATAACTGTCGTGGAATTATGTTTTCCCGACAAGAAGTTGGAATGTGCAAGTTTAAATTTCCCTCACTTCCACTCATTGTTCCTTGTTCTACCCTCTGGGTGGCAATAGAACAAATCTAACACCTCATCCACACAGCTGACTTTCATAATGCACATGAAGTAAAGTGTGAATTATTAAGTTACAGTTTAGATTGTTTAATTGACAGAATGTATTACCATGCTTAACTACCAATTTTTATTATAAAATTGTATTCTGATGTCTCATAGTCTTGCAGAGGTGACCCTAGGTTCTGAAAGGCTATGCCATTAGGAGATAAGGTGCTCTCATGGCAGAAAGGATGTGAGTACAGGCTTGGTGACTGTAGAGACTATGAATCTTTCATCTTCAGACCTACTTTATTACCACTGAGAGTTTCATCACCAGAAGCTTAAGGTTGTCAGTCACAGGATGATTTCCCCCCTGCGCCCCCCCCCCCATACACACACAATAACTCTCAAAACCTGTGCACTAATATCAGGATGGATTGCTCTTTTCATCCATGAGAGAATCTAAATCACAAAATTCATAGGGTTTAGAACTGAAAAGGACCTTTGAGATCTTTTGGTACAAGCCCCTCATTTTATGTGAACCAGAGAGTTTCAGTGACTTCCCTGAAATCACACAAAGAGTTAAGTAGGAAAGCCATTTGCATCCAGGTCGACAGACTCTAAATAGGGTTCTGTTGACGTTGCCCCATGCAAATGGTCAGGTCTAGGTCACTTTCTGTAGATTTTTATCTAAGTCATGCTTTTCCCTTGCTTCTTCCTTCCATGCCATATTCAATTGGGCACTGAGTTTTCTCTGGTGATCGTCCTCTGCAACATTTCTCACATCACTCCCAAACTCCCCATCACACTGCTCCCCTACCACATGCCTTGTTCAGGTCCTCATCACCTCTCACATGGGCTTTTGCATCTGCCTCCTTCATGAGGGAGAAGGGATACTAGAGGTGGCTAGATGGCTTTTACTTTGAAAACCCTGTATCCCTCACCTAAATTAATCCCCAAATGTAAGATAAGAATGTTATACAGGGACTCCAAAATTATTTTTTTCCTCACATCTTTAGGGTGTTCCCTAATAGGAAATTTACCCAGTTGTGCTCTGCTTAAAAGAAACATGTATTAGCATTCTGTCATCCATTGACTTTTTAATTGTAGTAATATTAAGATAAAACAAGATAAAAAAACAAACAACCTGGATGAGGGTTTGGGAGAATTACTGAAGCTGTGGTCTGCATCAAAGAAATAATAATAGCTAACAGTGATAGAGGCGGCATGTTGGATACCTCACTAAATATGTAGTAAGGAGGACAGGAGTTCAAATCCTGCCTCAGATATCTTCTAGATGTGTGACCCCTGGGTAATTCATTGGAACTTAGTTTGCCTTAGTTTCCACATCTGTAAAAATAATAGTACCTATATCACAGTGTTTTTGTGAGAATCAAATAAGATAGCATAATGGTTTGAAGTAAAATATAAATACCAACTCTTGCTGTCACTAATAATTGTTATTTCTGTTATTGTTGCTTTTATTGTTAATGGTAATATTAGTATGCTAATGCTAGTGGTAGTAATGGTGCTAGTAGTAGTGGTAGTAGTAGTTGACTTTAAAATTAGGGAGGGGAGCAATCTGCTATAAAACCTCTCACATATTAAATCAATGGTACAGGTCTATAAAGAATAGCCATTGAAGAAGGGCCACCTCTTCAACATATACAAAATTAAATGGGAAGATAGTTAGGGATGGTTTGGCTGAAAGAAATCAATAACATTTGTAAACTGATTTTTAGATATTAATCTGACAACATGTAATGTGAGAGTTTTTCCCTCTTTTAATTGTATAAGGAAATCCTTAAAAATAAGAATTTTAAGGGCCACCCAGTCCTTACTTCCTTTTTTGTAATTTGGATTTGGATCTTCTGTAGCTCAAACTGTATCACATTTCCTTTTTGATTCCAGTGTTGAGGTCCATTTCCTTATTCAGACAGATAATCTAAAGTTCAGATATAACCCCCTGCTGGAGAATAAGGCATTTCCACAACAGCCAATTAACAAAGGATTTCCCTAAACTAAAACAAACAAACAAACCTAAGTTTTGAATAGGGAGTGGGAGCAAAAAGTATATTATGTCCCTCCCTACAGGCAAGGGAAATGGCCCTGGATAATCTTCTGAGATGTCCACAGCTCTTTCATTACAGCTAAAGATGAAACACCTCAGTACGTTACTGGGAAGAGAGTCATACGCAGGTGGACAAGTGTGGTTGTCCATCTGCTAGAGTACAGTAATGTACAAACCTCCTGTCACTTATAATACAAGTTCAACCAAGGAAAAAGTAGGTGTGGACACTGACTAAGAGCATGGCAACATGACTCTAGCATGAAATCATTTCCTTGATGCCTTGGTCAAAAAAATATGATTAAATATTTCCTACTTACCACACTTTGTCCTATAGGAATTCAGTAGGGTGGATAAGCAACATTAAAAACCACTGCTCAAGTCTGATTACTTCTTTCCATTCACATGCAAAATCCCAGCATTTGAACTGGCAGCACTCATTCCTGGAATGTTCTCCCTTTTTACCCCAGTCTCTCAGATTTCTCAGGTTTTGTCCATGCTTAGCTCATGAGCCTACTTCTATATGAAGCATTTACTTTGACTCCATCTGCTGTTGCCCTCCCTCACAAAACACCTGAAGTTATTTAGCACAGATTTATATTATGTATGCTTTCTGTCTTCAATGATTTTAAACTCCTTCCCTCTGAAACTCACCTAGTAGGTATTGATTGATTGATTGATGATTTGTTGTTTTTTGGTTCCTCTTTCAGCACCTTTACAGGATCCCATCCATTAGGACTTGGGTTCCCAAGCTTATCCTAGAATTAGAGGATAGCTGGCCCACTTTAAAAATGACAACCACAACCTACGTAGCTATGTCTATGAAACATACATTTCTGCTCTTCATTTCTAATAACTTCTCTAATCTAGTATCTGTCATGGTTCCTTAAATATCCTTCTGAACACTGAAATTATACATGTCCAAAACTGAATTCCAATCCATCAAACTTTTCCCTAAATTCAAGCCCTTTTTCAATTTTTTCATGGTTGTTGAGTATTTTAATAGTCATCAGCTTCCAGGATTGATTTCCTCTGAGTTTTACTCTCTCACTTTCCTTTTTCATTCAATTAATTTCTACAGACATAGATTATATGAAAAAAAACACCATCCAGAAAAAAAATGATATAAGGTGAAAATCCTATGGACTCAGATTCAATGAGCTTATCATTTAATAAGTAGGAGCAGTGACTTGTACAGAAAAAACAGTGTCCCATAATTGGAAAAGCAGCGATGTTGGTGGCAAAGATGCCTGTTTTCAAATCCCATCTCTGAAACTTATATATGACCGGAGTCAGGTCACTGTGCTTCTCTTTAATTATATCTGAAATGACAATAATGATGTTGTGTTTACCTCACTAAGTTGCTGTAATCAGTAAAACCTATCTAAAACACTTTCTAAAACTTAAAATATCAGATACATGGTACCTAAAATTGTTATTACCTGCAAAGAATGAAAGGAAGATAAATATTCAATCCATGAGCTATGAGGAATTTGAAAGATAAATCACTTTCAACAGAAGGACTTAGGGAAACCTTGATTTAGGAAGCAGCAACTGAGTTGGGTCTGGCAGGAAGAAAGATTTTTCACCAGGGAAGGTAAGAGAATGCATTCAAGGTAAGAGAGATCCTGTGAGAAGAATTGAAAGCTATGTCTCTATCATAAACAGAGGCAGCACCTTGTGCTCAGCTCTTTCAGGGTTAACGTTATTAAACTCCACTTCATTTTTCATGGTGTTTAATTTAAATGTTGATTGAATAATTTCTTTTGTCTCAAAGAAGGGAAACAAAAATGGGACTCTAAGTGTCTAGTCTAGATCTAGGTCCTTGGGTGCAGTCCTTTGACTGAGTCCAAGTTTTATAGAATAAATCCTTTTATTAAGAGGATTTATTCTATGAAGACTGGATTCAGTCAAAGGGCCACACTTGAGGACCTAGAGAGCCACATGTGTTCTTGACTCCTGGCTCTAGGATCACAGGGACAAAAATAAGTTTGGGGTTTTGCTTGCTATTTTGTTTGAATTACACATTCTCTTACACTTTAATCAAAAAACCCTAGGCAAGGCTATAAACTGAACATTTTCATCTGGTAGTCGGTTGCAACCTCAACACTGGGTCTGCCATGAGCTTTTATCTTTTAAGAGACTGATCAAGGATACTGCCTGATTAATTTGATGAGTGTACTTAGAGCTCTCCCCATAGAGGGTAGGTCCAAAGCTATTGAATTCCCCCAGGATTAAGTTGTCAGTTTGTCAGCAAGCATTTAACAAGCTCTATGCTGTGTGTAAGCCACTGTGCTATGTTCTGGGAATTCTGCATATAAGCATGAAGAAAAACAGTCCCTACCCTAAAGGAACTTACATTCTAATAGGGGAATACAACACATAAAAGGAAAAGGAAAACCATAAATGTGGGAAGGGGGAGAAGGAAGATGCTGGAGCATGACAGAAAAGTCCTAAGTGCAGCCTGAAGAAAAATTAAGATTGGTGACCTAAGAGACCTCCTTGAATGGAGGTTGTGGGAAGAGCCATCTAATTAAAAAGGGCCTACAGAAGTGTAGATCCTAGGGCTGAAATAATCTTACAGAATGAAGTTTCTAGGGAATGATGGACAAACCAAGAATGAAACCTGAATTTCTTGGTCATTTGTTTGGAGTCATATTTTGGTATCTTTTAGGGGATGATTTTCAGTGACTGGAAATGGCCTCACAATGAATTGGTTGGCCCAGATATTTGCTAGAATGAACACAAGGGCCAGGGGTAGGGCGTGTATGCTGGAGAGAGACAGCATTTGTGTGGGTGAACTTTTCTTTATTTCTTTTTGTGCTGTTTTTTGTCTTTCTCCCCCACTTCTACTTTCTTTCAAAAGGATAAAAATAACCTAAGAATACATGGAATTTCACCAGTTATTTCTGCCAGGGGACAGAAAAAAACATGGGTACTGCATATGATGAACCAAATACATACAGTCTATGAGGGAAATCCCAACCTTTTGCTTCCCCCCATCTCTTTCTAAGCATATGACAAAGACTAGAGATGAAAGCATTGGCCTGCTCACATGTAGAGTTGGCAACAATTTCAGTAGTTGTAAAATTTTCAGCAGAAGGATATAGGAGCTTTCCCAAGTGACTCAACAGGGGAGTTCTTTGACAATGTCATTCGTGAATCTTTGACTCCTTCATGGAGGAGGGGATTTTCTAGGCAGCATGTGAGCTGAGTCACTATGGGTAAGCCATTTAAATTCACAGTATCCCAGGCAACTCTTTAAGTCTCCAAATTGCAAATGAGTAATCTGTAACAAGTAGAAGGAAGGACCTTCTGGACATGGAGTTCCACACAATGAAATTATGGGTCTGGACCAAAAAGGAATAAATACAATTTTCAAATTAAATTTTAAATCAAAACTCTGCCTTTTAATTTTTATGTAAGGAGTTATGCAGCTTTATTATTTTCGTCCAATTTTCTACCTTGGTACAATTACATTCTGTGGCTGAACCACTTAAATTGCTTAAATGCAAAACAATAGATGCAAAGTCCATTATTTTTTCCCAATTGAAAGTCATTGACATTTACTTAAAATTAGCCTCTTTTTGTTATCCCGTTCCTGCTTACTTAAAATATTCAAAGGAAATTTTTCTTTTCTTTCATCAAAATTGCATTTGTGACCAATGTGTCTTAAAGGCAACCCAAGCATACATACATCAAGACAGGTATGTACCAGTGAAACAGGTCATTGCCCTTCCAGGCCTGGCCAGTATTAGGGATTGTTTACATTCTTACTCTCAGTTTTCTCACTGTGGTGACAACATAGAATGCCCCCCACTCACAGATGGGGAAGTCGACAGATGCCTAGACTCATTGTTTATCTGAAATTCGTTGCTTTAAGACTTCACATGTTCAAATATATGTCAGTTGAAAGAAAAATCACACGAATGAATCCATACTTGCAGGGGGTGGTCCAGTCATTTTTGACTCTTCCTGAACCCATTTGGGGGTTTCTTGGCAAAGATACTGGAGTGATTTGCCATTTTCTTCTCCAGGTCATTTTACATATGAGGAAACTGAGGCAAACAGGGTTCAGTGACTTTCCCAGGGTCACACAACAAGGCCAGGCATCTGAGGCAAGACGAGACTTGCTGACTTGAGGCTCAGCACACTATCCATTGTGTCAGTACTGTGGGGATATTAATAATAGAACTGCTCAAGAAAAGACAAATAAAACCCCACTCTTTGTGCATAACAATGATTCCTGAGTCTCACTATCCTCCATGCACAGCAGCTGTGCCATGGCAGCAGAGACCCAGTCTTACTCAGGGTTGCTCTGTTCTTCCTTCCTTTATCTGCCACCTCTTGGCATTTTTCCAAAAAGAGATTTTATCATCAGATACTGCACTCTAATCTTACAAAATATAGGTTATGTTGTGGCTAGCATAATCCTGAAGGACTGTAACTCTTTGATTTTGTTCTTAGCTTGACTCCATTGATAGCGATGACAGAAAAATATTCTTTTCACTAAGCTACTATTCACAATGTTTTTAAACTGTTTACAAGAAAATTGAGACTTCTTGTTCCACTAAAGTATACCCTCATCCCAACTAGTTTTAGAATAAAAGAGAATAAAGGATTGTACTCAGTACTTTTTTCCCCCACTACAAAGCAGCAAGTAGAAAGGGGAAGATAAATGAACATTCCATGATTGGCCTCCTCACCATTCTGTAGACCATCAATAACAGAATGTCTTAGCTGCAGCATTTTCCTTCAGTTTTCCCTAACTATTCATATTAGATGTAGCAACTAGGTAAGTGAAATGAATCAGCTTGTCCATTCTCTTGACAATAAGAAGTTTCTTGGGAATTTGTTTTCCCTTTTGTGTTTGGTAGAGGGTTTCATGACACAAGGTGTTATAAGAGCAGTGGAACACATCAGAGAGTGAATCATGAAGTCAGAAATACCCAAGTCTCATAGGAAGAGTACCGATTTGCCCTCAAGAACACCTGGGTTCAAGTACTTTCTCTGACATTTATTAGTTCTAAAACACTGGAGCTGACTTTTTGCCTCTTTGTGTAACAAGGATATTCCAAATAATTATTTATGAAATTCCCAAATTAGCAGTCTCAACACTGATTATACCCGGATGTTTAAATATTTTTTGTTGGCATTCCTCAGCTCCTTTCAAGATGTAATAGGATTTAGTTTTAAAATATTTAATTAAATTGATAATAGAAGATTTGTGTTGCTTTATTTTATGTAGGAACATAGATATAGAGCCTGTGGATATGTCAGAAGATATCTAATTCTAACTTGTCATTTTTATGGATGAGGAAACTGAGGTCAAGGGATTTGTTCAAAATTACAAAGTTAGTAAATTACAGAGATTAGATTTAAAGTTAGCTCCTCTTACATGCATGTTGTGTATTCTGTGATAAATAAATTAATTAATGGGTAAATGAAGAACTACATAAAATGTATTATAGAATATAATATTACATATAATATAATGCAATATGATACAATATAATTATAACAGTATAAAAATGAAAACGCACTAAAATTGGATCAAAGCCACAATAATATAATCAGGGAATATTTTTTAGTTAACTTCTTTTTGCAAAGAAATGTTAGGTACTAGAAGATATCCATAGTTTAGATATAGCACGGTCATTGCCCTCAGAGAATTACAGGAAAATAATAAAGGAAAAGTACACATGAATGTAAAATACATAAGCAGAGAGGTACAAAACCAAAGAACCGTATAAGGAACAAGCAAGCATATGATAGAGAGGACCTGAACTTTTAAGACTTGTGAAGATCCAGTTGTGAAAACGTTCTCTGCCTTCAAGGCATTTGCATCCGAATGGAATGGAGGCTGATAAGAAGTAGAGATATCAAAATATTCATAATATATTCACAATGAACACAAGGGAGTACCGGTCACTAAAACTTAACTTAGAAAGGGACCTCAGAAATAGGAACTAGTCTTCCATATAAACGGCCAAGAATACTGTCCTTAGCATGCCAAACAACTGCTCATAGAACTTTGGCTTGAATATTTCTAGTAATGCAAACTTGTGTCTTGAAGTATCCCATTCCACTTAGCTCTAATGACTGGTAGTTTGAGGGAGGGTAATCGTTCCTTCGGCAACTTGACCTCACCTGGCTTCTTTTTTATTATAGTTCAATCTTCTTCTCTGTTCTTAGACACTGATGAATGAGGGGGGAAAAACCAATAAGTCACAAGACTCAATTTTGTTGTTAATAAATGGGAGCAGTTTATTGAATATGAGGAAGCACAAGAGGATATATTCCAAGGGATTGCTTTTTAATGGGATTCATTGAAACAACATTAGCAAAGTATAATTATCATGGACCAGTGAAGAATCAAAGGATCAATCAATGGGAGAAGGGGTCATGGAAGTGCTCCTGATTCTGTCCTCTGGACCCAGGGAAAACAAAGCATATTGTTCCAATAACCCTAGCACATAGATAGATCTTTGATTAATGGAACCCTAAACAAAAAGATTATTTATAAAGTGGGCTCTTAATTTGTCTCTATACCTCTAGCTTTTTTGACAAATAAGTATAAGAACTTTCATGAGAACTAATGTGTGAGTAAACATGTGAACACACAGTTCTTTTTAAATAGTTATAATGACTTCTTACTTCTCAAAATGTGGCATTACAGAAATCAACAAACTTTTATGGGCCTATTAGCATATTTGTTCCCAATGGGAGGGGTTTTGAGATTCATAGAGGCAGCTCTTTACCTCATTTCATGATATGGAATCTCCCCCCCCCCTTTTTATTTTCAGTAATGGTCCACAGAGGGGAGCGGGAGAAATTTTCAGCATTGAGCTAATCAAAATCTGAGATGTCAAAGCTTTAAAACTGTTTAACCTTTAAAGAAAAGACAATGAAACTGCAACAGTCCATGTATTTCAGGCTTTTTATATTTTTCAAGTCGATTTCCTTTTTTTTTTTTAACAAATGGTACAACTTACATTCCATCACTGTGGGTTTGGAGTTCCCAGGGCACTCATGGGGAGTTCTTTCAAACCTGCCCAGAGCAGATGACCTTAAAATTGTCATATGCAAACTGTGCAAACAATTATGCTCAGAGAGTTCAAATTAAGAAAAATACATGATCATCATACAGACACTCTTGACAATCAAACCCTGATGCTCAGATTCCCCGGGTTGCAAGAGAACACCTATTAGGTTTCATCATTCCCTGTCTATGACACTTCAGGTAATGAGCATATTTTCCCATCATAAATTCTATAATCTTTTTATGGATGCCTTAATGGTTTTATCTTGACATGAGGTAAACAAACTTTTTCCATCCCTCCTGGCTGTCAGTTTTGCTTCTTGTATGATACTCTAGAAATCAGGTTGGCCATTTTATAAAGAGTCCTTGAAAGAAAGCTCATTATCCTGTGGAGGAGGGAATGCATTTCCTCTGAAGATGCATAAGGTGAGCTATTTAAATGGAACCATGCAGAGTCATCTTTTTTAGGTCTATTTTTTTTAGTTATAGGAACATAATGCTGTTATTTTTATAATGCTGAAAGCATGCAAGCCTCTTTGCCGGGTCCTTCTTATGTTTTGAGAAACTCATCCATGGTCTTGAATCCAGTCTCAGCCTATATAAGTCAGTATGGCTCCATTTAAATTGTCCACATTGTTGATTAGCACAGAAGGAAGATATAGGAAGCATAACTGGCTAGAACACTACCACCCTAGTCAATACTTCCAAACTGTCTTCATTGTTTTTGCTGCTGCTGCTCTGATTATGATTGCTATCTTAAATCTACTTCCTATTCTTACCTTTTAGGGAGAAAAAAATAATCATATTTCAATTCAAATTTATTATCAGAGTGAAATATTCATCATATGAGAAGGGTTTAATCACAGGACTGAATGGAATTGGCAAGAAAGATAATGGAAAGTGATGTAAGAAGGGTACATAAAACAATTTGAAAGCTTTATTTGGGAGGCACAGGAAAAGAGTTAAACTATTATGTATATACTATATATATATATATATGCATTTTGCATAGACATATTTGTGGATATATATGTTGATATTGGCAAACTTGTTAAAAGAAGAGAATCAGAAATAATAGCAAAGTAGACACCTTGATATACCTATCAACCTAAATGATTGTGATAACAATAATTAATTGATAATTTTATGTCATATATTTCTTTTCTAAATGAACCCTTTTTAGATTCCTCAGCTACTAGTACCTCCTTCAAAGAAAATAATGGATAACATATTCCTATTACACACATATATGTGTGTAATATCTATCTATAAATGTATATCTATATCTATCTATATATGTATATATTCACACATATATAGTGTGTTTGTATATATGTGTGTGCATGCACATACACCTGTATTGATATAGAGAGAGAGTATCTCATTCAATAGAATGTAAGTTCCTTGAGGGTAAGTAATGCATTATTTTTCTTTTTGTCTTCCTGGCACTAGTGGAGTGATGGCACATACAGGCTACTCTATATTTATCAATGGATAACCTGTCGATTAAAGTTCTCCAGTCACATCTCATTCGATAAGTGTTGCTATCTGTGGTTCTAGAAACCTATGTCATGAGAAAGTGAAGTCTGACTGGTTGTCTGGAGTTGGAATAGCTTCATACAAGCATGTGGCAGATGGTGGTAAGTATGTCTATTTTAGATGATCAGCCTTCCCAAATCTGGAGATGAAAAGCTTGGCTGTAAGGTGATAATGTGTAACTGCTATAGTTGAAAGAGAAAATGATCATGTGTTCACCTTAACTCTCCACATAAAACTTTCAATGACATTTTTTTCTCTCTTATTCTACACTTTGCTAATTAAAAATTATTTATTGAATGTTAATGGAATGCACCACTTCAGAGAAGCACTGCAGAAGATCCAGAAGACAGAAAAAAAAACTGTGATTGTAATCCCCTACACCCTCACTCACACCTTTAGAGAACACACATTCTAAGCAGGGAAGGGGGAATATAACTGTGTAAACAGCAAGAGAATAACATAAGAAAGCATAAAGCTAATTACTTCAGTTGCATGGTATAAGTACTATTGTAGAGAAAAGGGAGAGAGCCAGATAGGTTGGAGTGTTTGAAGAAGGTTTTGTCCTTGTGTCCATAGGAAAGCAGGGAGAGAGAGAAGGAAAGATGGTGAAGTATCTCAAGTTCATTCCATGTGAGGGTCAAATGAAGGAACTGAGATATTTTAATTGGAGGAGAGCCTCAGAGAGAATATGGTAGATATCCAAAAGTATGTGAAAGGTTGTAAAATGGAAGAAAAGTTAGATCTGTTCTTTTAAGTCTTTGGGAAAATAAATATGAGAACTGGGTAAAAAAAATAGTTTAATGCCAGCTGTTTTAAAATTACATAGGCTACCTTGGGATAGAGTGCATTTTTCCTTCTGTAGAAGTTTTCAAGCAGAGTCAGGATAATGATTATTTTTGTAATAGAGAGGACTTTCTATAACCTGCATTCAATGGCCTCTGAGGTCCTTTCCAGCAGCTCCATGTTTTGTGCTTTGAGTGCAACTTGATGTGAATTATAGATTGAGAAATATGTGATGGAGGAAGGAATGGTAGAGTAGCATGAAATTATTTGATTTTTAATCAAAGGTCCTGGGTTCAAATACTGACTTTATGTGTATATGCTAGAAAGACCAGAATTTAAGAATGCATTGAAAGCCTAAACCTCATGAAATGACATGGTTAATTTTCATATAACAAAGAAAATGTGATGAAAATATTTATTTCAGATTAAAAGTATAATATACACTCATAATTATGTGTACTTTTGTAAAAGGAGACATTATAGTTAAATTATATATACGTATACATATATGTGTATGTGAACATATATTATATAGATACATACAAATACACATACATGGGCATGCACACATGGAGATACATATGTGTGTTTATATTTCAAATTGTGTCAAATGACATGTCTGGACCTTCTTTAATCTTGGCCAATTCACTTAACCTCTCTAGCTTCAGTGTCTTCATCAAGAAAACAATGTTATACCAGGATTCTCCAAGGCATTTTCCAGTACTGGATCCTATAATCATGAGTGGGCATTCCCAGCAGAATGCAATGGTTAAGCATCAATTCTAAGAGTTTACACTTGGGGCTTAACCTTCTCTATAGCAGGCTACTTAATGTTCTCATAAAGTGGACAAACAACATGCTGACTGCTATGCCCTTGATAGTCAACTTGGTATATACAAAATTTTCTCTACATCTATCCCTTGGACCAGACATGGCAACACTTGTTAGAGAACATTATGAAGAACCAAACTTAAAATCTTGTTCTGACAAGTCTTGGACACATTTTATTTTGCCATTCCCCTGGCTTCTTTCCCAATGGAAAATGTAACTATAGTGTCTATGTTCCAGAAACTCATTTCCATGGTGGCTTATTGCAAGTAGTCCCTCATCCTCAAAAAGCAGCTTTTGACAGCTCCAGGAAGAATCTGGGAAAATTCTATTTTGAAACCAATCTGCAACTGTATCACTGACATCATATGTTTTCCCTATTCTTCATTCCTAAGGAGATATGCATGAACAATAGGATCTGTGTTTCTGAAGAGTTCATCCGTGACCACTGCTTCTTGCCTCCTGAAGAGATTGTTTTCTGCCTGTTACCTCACAGCTGGTTGATGGGAGAACTTTAGAATTTACTGCTTCACTGGCCTATACCCAGAAGATACTAATACTAACAACACAATTATCAGGAGCCTATAATTATGTGATGAAATACTCTCAATAGAAACTGCCTTAATTATAATGACCAGTCTGGGTCCAAACACAAAATGAGCCAACCTACCTGAAGCTTTTGTAGTTGTTGTTGCTAGAGAGACCAGGGGCTAAGGGTGTGAGATGGTGAATAGGCAGACATGAGCAATTTTAGTTTCTTTTGGTTTTGCTGAACTTTTGCTTTCCATTGTTATAAATGCATGTTCATAGAGCATGAGTGTGTATGTGCATGTGCATGTGTGAGAGGGAGGGAAAGAGAGAAAGAAAGAGAGAAATAGAAAGAGAGAGAGAGAGAGAGAGAGAGAGAGAGAGAGAGAGAGAGAGAGACAGAGAGAGAGAGAGAGAGAGAGAGAGAGAGAGAGAGAGAGAGAGAGAGAGAGAGAATCAGGGGAACAGAAGGAGGTAGTATATACAGTATTACCGAGTAAAAACACAAATGTATCAGTTAAACTTTTTAAAGTATAATTAAACATACTTAAAACAAATGATCTTCCTTGCGTGTTTTGTATGTTGTATTTTTTAAAAATAAATTTGACTAATATTTTCTGTCTTATTAGTACTCTCATCATTTTAGGAAGCCTTTCCTTTCCCCTCCCAGAAAGCCATCTCATATGAAAAATAGTATTTTAAGAGAGGAAAATAAATCAGAATAGCTGATTGACACATTGAAAAAATCTTAAAACATGTGCAATATGTAAAACCTGTGGACCTTCTGCCTCCATGAAAGAGCAGATTAGTAACACTCACATCTTTTGATAGTTTTGGGTTTTTTGTATATAGTTATTCTTTCTGGGTATACTGTTGTCTTTATGTGTAAAGTTTTTTTGGTTCTACCAACTTCAATCTGCATCAGTTCATATAGATCTTTCCATGTTTCTCTTTATTCATTGCATATTATTTCTTATAACACAATACTATTCCATTGCATACATGCACAACAATTAATTTAGCTATAGATGGACATCTATTTTTTCTAATTCTTTGCTATCACAAAAATTTCTGCTATAGATATTTAAAAGCAAATTAGAACTTTCTTCTTATTGATGGCTCCCTTGTAGTATAAGCTCAAGAGTGGAGTCTCTTTCAAAGTGTATGAGCATTTCATTCACTTCATTTGCATAATCTCACATTGCTTTCCAAAATGGTTGGACCCTATCATAGCTCTTCTATCATCCACATTCCACATCTCCCTCCAACAATAACTGTTGGCATTTTTTGTTCATTTTTGGCAATTTGCAGGGTCCAAAGTGGTTGCAGTGAGGTGGCACAGTGAATTTAGTCAGGATTGTCTTCCTGAGTTCAAATATGTCCTCAGACACTTACAAGCTATGTGGAAAATCACTTTAACTTGCTTGCTTTGGTTTCCTCATCTTTAAAATGAACTGAAGAAGAAAATAGCAAACCACTCTAGTATGTTTGCCAAGAATAACCAAAAGGTGGTCTTGAAGAATTGGACATAATTGAAACAAGAGACAACAAAGATGAAACCTCTCTCAAATTTTTTAATTTTGTTTTTTGACCAGACCAGAGATGGGGAACCTGCAACCTCAAGGCCACATGTGGCTCTCTAGGTCCTCAAGTTTAGCCCTGCCCTGGTCCAGACTATCACCTCAGATCAGATTTCCTTTCCTAATCTCAACCCCTTAGTTATCAGTTCAGCTTTGCACTATCCTGTACTCTTGAATTTCTTGCCTTTTTATCTTGTCACCACTCTCTGTTGTGTTTGATGTTGGTAATTCTCCTCTCCTGCTGGATACTCTTTCCCCTGAGTTTTCAAGAGGTAGCTGGTGGCACAATGGATAGAGCACTGACCTTGAGTCAGGAAGCCCTGAGTTCAAATTCAACCTCTGAAACTCACTAGCTCTGTGACTGTGAGCAAATCACTTAACCTTTGCTTGTCTGAGTCTCAACTATAAAATGAGGATAATTGCACCTAATAGTAGGGTTGTGAGGCTTAAATAGGGTTATATTTATAAAGGACACAGCACAGTGCCTGGCATATAGTAGGTACTCTATAACTGTTTATTGCCTTCCCCCTTTCTCCTGGATTTCCTCCCAGGTTTAGGAATGATCCTCACTTTCTTTTGTTCATTCTCCATCCAAGTCATATGGACCAACTGATGAGTGTACCCCCAGGCTCTGCCAAAAATCCTCTTGTATTTTTCTCTCTCAGTGATATCAGCTTTATCGGTTCAAGGATCATCTCTATTCAGGTGATGCCCAAATTTATTTATCTGGTTTTAATCTCTCCTCCGACCTCTAGTACCACATCACCAACTACCTACTTTTCAGGTTGGATGTACTAAGGTATCTCAAATTCCATGTGTTTAAAAAAATGTTTTTCTCATCATCATCCCTGAAAAATCACTTTTTTTCTAGATTTCCCATTATGATCAAGAGAACCACTATATTTTCAGTCACTCTGGTTTATAAACTTGTTCTTCTCTCTCTCACTGTCTCCATCTCTCTGTCTCTGTCTGTCTCTCTTTTTTCCTCTCTCCTTTCTCTTCTCTCAACATCCTCGTATGCAATCAGTTGTTACATCTTGCCATTTCTAAATTTACAAAATCTCCCTTCTGTGTCCCTTCTTCCCACTCAGCCTTAGAAAAGGTTCACATCAGCTTCCTCTGTGATCTCCCTGCCCAAAGTACTGCCCCCCCCAAACTGTAATATAGCTTTTATAGAGCTGTCAAGGTGATTTTCCTAAAGCTCAGTTTAGATCATTTATCCTCCCCCCAATCAGTCAACAAACTCTAATGATTCTCTGTTGTCTGCAGAAAAAAATCTTTGACATTTTAAACTGTTCCCAAATTTGCCCTTACACCCTTCTAGATACTTTTCCCTCACTCACCTCCACATAGTCTCCAAACCAACAATATTAACCTACTTAGTATTCTGCACAAACAACACTCCATCTTCCAACTCCATGACTTTGAACTGGATCTTGCCCATGCCTGGACTGTATTCCCTTCTCACTTCTACCTCATGGAATCTCTGATGTCCTTCAAGACTAAGCTTAACTTTCTTTAGCTAGTGAGTCAATAAGTAGGCATTAAATCTTTAATACCTACTAGATTCGGTACTGAGAGTGCTTTCCAGGAATTCCCAGTCTAACGAGGGAGACCAAGTCTAAATTCCTCGGGACTTTGTCTATGTGCTGTCCTCTTGATGATTACATCAAGATTGATACATTCCATGCAAAGAAGAGAAAGCTCTGCAGCTAGAGAATAAAAAAAAAAAAATGCCTCCTCTAGGAGAGCTGGGTGTCATGGTAAAATTGAGTCCTTAAGGGAGTCAGGAAAACTAATAGGCGGAAGGGAGGAGGAAAAATGTTCCAGATATAGGAACAGACATTGCAAAAGGCACCAAGGTTGGAAATGAGATATTGAATGGTAGAAACATCATTAGAACAGTAGTATTGTTTCATAGGAATTATCGAAAGGGGAGAGAGTATAAAAAGACAGGAAAAGTAAAAAAGGGCCAGGATATGAACAGCTTTAAATGCCAATCAGAGGACTTTATACTTAATTCTGAAAGTCATAGAGAATCTTTAGAATTTATTGATTGATGTGACAGAGCATTGAAATGATTACTTTCTTTGTCTTTCACTGCTGCTATGGTTCACCCTTCCAAAATTGTTTTACACATATGCAGATACACATGTACAAACACATATATGTGTATATATATACATGTGGTCTCCCCATTGGAAGTTATTTAGGGGCTGGGATGTTTTGATTTTTATTTCATATCCCTGTCATCATGCCTATAGAGAGGTATTTCTTAATAAAAATGTAGATTTATTGCATGTATCCATGATATTGTAACATGCACCCTTTATAAAGTCATTTACACTTACACTATACATTAAGAGGAAATAAAGTTGTATACATGTCAGAGGGTAAAGAAAGAAAGATACTGTTGCCATCAAAATATGTACACTATTACTCTGTTTTTGTCATAGAAAAGAACTGGATAAAAATAGATGATAATTATTTAGAGATCGACTGATCAAATTACAATACATGAATGCAATTAAGTATTACTTCACCTTAAGAAGAGAAGAGTGATGACTAAAGAGACAAATGGGAAGATTTATGTGACATGAGGGAAAGTAAATCAAAGGATAAAGTACAAAATGATGGTTTTAGTAATGTAAATGGAAGGAATAAAATGAAACAAAACCAAACTGAATGTTGTCTTAGCATGACCAACTTGTCCCCTAAGAAGAGAGGAGGCAGTGGACTCCACTCCACTGTACAGGAGGTAGGGAATTTTCCATGTATTGCCAGATTTGGTTAATGTGTTGCTAAACTTCACTACATTAATTCCTCTCTTGTTCATACAGATTTTATTTTATTGTCCCTTTTTTAAAGGGATGCACCACAGGGTCAGGGGGTAAGCTTGTATTTTGAAAATTTTACAAATATAAAATGTGCCGATGCCAATGTTTAAGAAATACCATAACGTGTTAACTTTCATTAAATGCATTTTTTAAATTTGATGTACTTCTTTTACTCTGAAAATTGGTATGTAATATTGTATGATGGATAGACAACTAGCTTTGGAAGCTAGAATATGGCATCAATTCTGTCTTACACCAACTGATTTTGTGACTTGCAGCAAAGTACTTAACCTCTCCATCCTCTCTTAAGACTCTTTACTGGCAGCCACACTGGCCTATCCAGGATGGCTGCTAGCAGAAGTTCTTAGATCTGCTTCACTAGGAAAGAGAGCTGTTTAAGGGGGCAAGGATATTTTTAAAATTACATTCACTAGTCCAAGCAAAACGTCAGCACCCTGAACTTCAGAGAAAATACAGGCAGAGAAATAAAAACCAACAGACAAGGCTCTGACTGCCTGAATCAGCTATACACTTTACATATATGCCTGGATTGAAAGAGCGTTTAAGTCTGAGCAGGTGGGCAGTTCTGAACATACAGCTCCTCAGAATCTTGACCAAGGAATCACAAGATCCTTTTCATAAGCAAGCCCCCAAAGGAAAATACCAATTCC
The DNA here is from genome assembly GCF_028583685.1 of Petaurus breviceps papuanus. NCBI lineage: Eukaryota > Metazoa > Chordata > Mammalia > Diprotodontia > Petauridae > Petaurus > Petaurus breviceps. Next base: position 22,784,647 of record NW_027185759.1, read on the forward strand.
GAGTATAGATACTCTTCTCAGAGGCAGAAGGCATCACAACCCTTGTGACTCATTGCCTAAGTAGAAATTAGCAAAAGGTGTGAAAGTCTTCCTACAAGCAAGCCTCTTCTAAGCAAGCTTCCCTTAATGGGCTCCAGTGAGGCCTATTAATTGGCAAAGAAGGTCTTATATCCCATTAAGATTACAGTCTCTGAGGTACAGGTGGTTTAGGAACCTTCATAAGTAAAGGAAGTTTCCACTTTGGGTGTCTCCCATAATGATGAAATCTCTCTCTCTCTCTCTCTCTATCTCTCTGTCTCTCTGTGTCTCTCTGTCTGTCTGTCTTTGTCTATCTCTCTCTGTGTCTCTTTGTCTCTCTGTGTCTCTCTGTCTCTTTCTGTCTCTGTCTCTCTCTGTATATATATATATATATTTACATCAGAATGTTGGAAAAATCATTGAGATGAGTTAAGTTCTTGACAATTGAAGAAAAAAGGATGTTGGTAAATTGGGGGGAATGTTCTTAAGCTGTATGGAAAGGGAGAACAAATTTATTGAGCCCCCACTGTGTCCCATGCACTGTCACAACACTTTACAAATATTATCTCCTTTGATACTTCCAGTAAGATGGTATATGTTGCTGTTATTCAGCCATTTCAGTTATGTCTCACTTGTCATGACCACATTTACTGTTTGCTTGGCAAAGATACTAGTGATTTGCCACTCATTACACAGATAAGGAAACTGAGGCAAAAAGGGTTAAGTGACTGACCAGGGTCACACAGATAGTAAGTGACTGAGGTGGGAATTAATCTCAGGTTTCCCTAATTCTAAACCATACACTGTGCCACCTCATACACTGTGCCACCTAGCTGCCCCCACAAATTGTATTATTATCATCATTTTAAAATTGATAAAACTGAAGCAATGAGAAATTAAGTGACTTGCCCATGGTCACACATCTAGTAGGTATCTGAGACTGGATTTTAACTCACTCCTTCTTAGCTCCATTTCTAGAACTCTATCCACAGCACTATCAACTTCCTGGAATAAAAGCTGAAATTTTAAGTCAATATCAAACTTGATTAGAGCAAAAAAAACTCTAAGGTCTAAATCAGAGTGGTGAACCTGCCCTCCATCAGATATTTTGGGCTCTTGACTTAGGTGCATCATCTGCCATTAAAGTTCAAAAAAAAGGTGACATTGACTGATGGCTATGAGGCACAATGGTTACAGTACCAGGCCTGGAGTCAGGAAGACCTCTTCCTGAGTTCAAATTTGGCCACATATACTTACTAGCTGTGTGATCCTGGGCAAGTCACTTAGCTGTTTGCCTCACTTTCCTCATCTGTAAAATGAGCTGCAGAAGTGTAATGGAAATGCAAATTTTAAGATCTTCCCTGCCCCTAGGCTAAAGTGTACCTGGAGCCTGGGGTGGGAGGCTTGTTTTTCAGCAGATACTTTTTGTTTGGCCAGTGGGTCCAGAAGGTTGGTACATTCTCTGAGTCAGGAGAAGGCTATATAAACCCTGGTTTGAGGCTTTGTTTTGGGGCTCACTTTGAGAAGTGTTCTGTGATTTGATCAGATGAGACTCTGGGAAGCCGTTGTTGAGAGTCCCCCGGCTTTGAAAAACCCAGATGCTGATTTGGTATGGATGTAATGGTTGGACAGTTTGGAAACCTGTGTACTTGATCTGTTTCTCTGTCTTGATAATTCTGTCTGCATACTCTGAAGTTCGGAGTGCTGACCTTTTTTCCCCTGAACTAGGTAAATGATACATATCTGAGTGATTAAAGTAAGCTTGTTAACCCATTTTGAGTTGCTTTCCTTTAACAAAGCAGATCTAAGAACCTGTGTTGGCAGCCACCCTGGGGATGCTGGGGTGCTTGCTGATACAAGAAGGAAATGGCAAACCATTCCATTAGCTTTGGCAAGAAAACCACAAATTGGGTTAGAAAAAGTCAGACATGACTGAAATGACTGATCATCAACAAAATGTTGTTGGTAGTAGTGTAGAAAAGGCAACTTCACTATTAGAAGCTACACGTATATTCATGATTTCCTGAAACAAAGAATCTTATCTGCAGATGTACATATTCTTTTTATTATTATTATTATTATTATTTGTGAAGTAAGATATATTATGTAAATTAGGGACTTCCTACATTTAAAATAAGGAATAGAAAAAACATATTGATACTTTCAAACTTTAGGTAGGAATTGAAGTCCGATTTATAGCAAATTTGATATCATTTACTCATTTTATTGAAGCCAAAGTGTTTCTTTTGTTTTACCTCCATAAAGAATATTGATAGTAAACTAGTCAGGACTTTGTCTAATTGGGCTTTAGTATGTTTTGGAGCTCTTCTTCCTTCTTTTCTTCATCTTTTCCACTTCCTCTTATTCATCTTTATCTTTTATTTTCTTCCTTCCTCCTCCATCATCTCTCTCTATCCTTATCCTATTTCTGACTGTATAGCATGTGTGGTGTGTGTGTGTGTGTGCATTTCTGCATGCGCAGAGGGGAGGTTACTCTTTGCTTCATTCATTAAATTCAACTTTATATCCTGTGCTCTTAATTAGAAAAACTAAATGAGTGGAATCCATTGTTTTTTTTTCTCTCGATAAAGAAACAACACAATCAAATCAAGTTGTTTTATTTATGTGAGCCTTAATAGTTCTCTCTGCTCATTTTCTGATGATGATAATGATGATGATGATGTTCATGATGATGATGTTCCTGAAATCTGTTCAAAATGAAGCCCTGAATGACTGTAAGAAACAACAACACATGTTTCTTTGTTCACAGTAAGCACTGAATAAATTCTTTCTATTCATTCATCTGGAAGGAGGAACAACTGGTTGTTTTTTCAAATATGTTGAAAGAGAGAGTAAACTTTTACATAAGAAGGGGAGATACAAAGATATACATTTTACTTTTTAATAGTACCTTCTGCCAGTCATTGGCAATCATATCATTTTATCCCAGTTAAATTAATCAAAATGACTAGGTATGTTTATCCTGAAAAAGAGAAGACTCGGGGAAGGAAAGACATGATAACTGTTTTCAAGTACTTAATGGATTAATTAATTAATATGGAAGAAGGTCTAGATTTGTTTATTTTGGCCCCAGAGTTCAGAGCTGGAAAAAATGTATCAAATTTGTAAAGTGACAGGTTTAGATTTGATGTAAAGAAAAGTCTCCAACAATAAGAGATAACCAAAATTCAAATGGACTACCTTAGGAGATTATGGATTTCTCCCTTACTAAAGATCTTCTAGTACCAGCTGGATACTCACAGTGACAGATGTTATACAGGGGATTTTTGTTCCAGTAGGGAACAAATTATATAGTCCTCTAAGGTCCCTTAATTCTGAGATCCTATGATTCTATAACTAAGTAGAATTTAAAACATTCTATTGTATTAACTTTCAACCTAAATCTAGGAGAGAGAATTATTCTGCTCTAAATACTTTCAGAAAATGGAGTGAAAATCATTGGATAAGCCAAAGATCTGACTATAGGAGCATTTATATTTTAAAAAGAGGGAAGGAGGTATATGAGGTTTTTTTTCTATTCTTCAATGGATCTTTGCTAGAGTAAAAATAATTAAATATGAATTTGAGAATAAATTCATATTTATTAACTATTAATTATTTTATTAGAACTAACTTAAATACTTTATTAATAATTCATAGTTTCAATAAGATATAATATGATCTTAATTATGAAAGTCACACTAATTTCAAATCATGCTACATAAGAGATAAACAGAATTGCTATGAGTGAATCATTCAGGGGAGACCAAATTCCATTTTTAGAAAAGATTCTATTCGTATCCTTACTTCAAAAGCCATTGTTCCAATCATAAGAAATGCAGCATTTTGCTTTTATATGTAAGATAGATAATATTACTTGTAATTTTCAAATAAAAAATTAAGGATTTTTTTTTCTAGCAGTTGCTTGCTTCCTAATTGATTGCTGTAAAATCAAATAATGGACAGTAACTTCCTGACTATAGGAATTTCACGTAAAATGATGTAAAAATACTAGTGCCAGACATGTTTTCCTAGAGGTTCCATCCAAGGACTTTGAAAGGGAAGAAATATTTAGCATTTGTTGATTGATTATTGTGCTAGAAGGTGAATACAGATGTAGTCATCAACTTATAGCATTTAAGAAAGGTCCCAAGTATCATAGTGTGTTGGTGAACTTCCAGGATGTCTCTGAAAATCAGCTTACATTCTTTCTCTGTCAGACATGGTTACAATGGATTCTTGCATAAAAAGTTGCATGGAAAACCACAAATGTATGATGCATAAACATATGGAATTATCATACATTTTAATCATCCTTTTTCAGTTTTCGTATTCTTATTTTCTGGTCTTTAGCTTTTCCATAGAGTTGAATTCTGAGATAGACAGAAGAGGAAGCCAATGGTTAGATTTAGATTTAGGGAAATGACCCAAAGGCCCTTATCATTAAAAATCAAAAGGAGAGAATTTTGTCTTGATTGACAGATTGCACAACCCAAATTCACATAATTCTGAATATTTAACTTTATCCTTTATTTATGACCATGTCTTGATTTTCCCCAAACTCATTGCTCATTATGAATTTTAATCTTGTCATTTATATTTAAGGTAGTTTTGCTAGATGATGTAATCAGGAGAGTACCTACTATCCTAACAGCTTCTGCATGAGTCCAGCATAATAATGAGATCTGCTGCATGGGGTCCCCTTCCCAACAGATCTCTACTAATTCCATAAGGGACATTTACAAAACCATAACTGAGACACCTATTTTTCTACAAAATAGTAGATCCTATTTCAATCCACATACTTGCTATTTAAGCTTGCTAAATTCACCGTTGCTCATAGAATGAAGGTCAAACACTGAGATTATGAAATCTAAGTTATGGCTGCGAAAGAATCAGTTTGTTTGGCTTGCTTTCTGTCTCTGCATTGGCAGATCAGATTGTGAATTCTTTTAAACTAAGGGTTATCTGCTGCCTCTTTTATATCCTCATTGCTTATTAAAGGCCTGACACACAGTAGATTCTTAATAAATTTTATTGACTAACTGAATGATGTGTTTGTAGTAGGAAGTAAGTACACAAAGAAAAGGAATCTTAATGAAATTCAACACATATTCATTAAGTATTTGCTGCATGTTAGGCATGGAACAAGACCCTGGAAAAAATCATAGATGTAGAACTGGGAAATTCCATACAAGACATCAAGTCCAAAATCTTCTTATGCAGATGAGGAAACTGAGGCCCAGAGAGTGATTCAAAATAATACTACTTGGCATTTTATCTAATTTTCTATGAGTGTGATTCTTATAATAGCTCCATGAGGTTGGAACTGAAGGAATCACCCATTTTCCAGATGATGAAACTATTTTTCAGAGATTTTAGACCTATATTTTTACAGGCTGTATGGCTGAGAGTTGGGATTCAAAATTTATATCTCCCCTGGCTCCAAAATTTATTGTTTTATTAATTAAGGCTATTAGCCATGTTCCTTCTATTTTCTGCAACTTACAAAATCATCCCCCAAAAGAGATAGGGAGAAAAACAGGTCCTGGTAGATGCTGACAAGACTCCAGTTAAATAAGACATTACCAGTACAACTTCTATAAATAAACTTTGAGATATAGATTTGTAGGAATGTGAATTTATCCATCAGTGGGCTTATGAAAAGCCTCGACAATATTAGTATTAGTCTAAATGTTGTCAACAAACAGAATGATTTGTTCTTTGAATACTGGCCTGGAAAGTCAGTACAATTGTTTGCAACTGAAAAAATATAACCATATCCAAAGACAGAACAAAATGGATGCTGTCCTTAAAATCAGCAAACATTTTAAAATGTCCTTCATTATCCAGGATGTTTGTGGTATAAGTATTCAGGACAAGCACTAGGAATTCATTTGGAGCATGGATGGGTAGAGAGAACAATTGAAAAACAGGTAGACTTGTACCAGAAAAATGCATCTCCCAGAGTGTACTTCCAGAGTCTACTACACACACCTTGGGGGAAGAGTGAAGACAGCCCCAATGGAGGAACGCTAAAGCAAATATATATGGGTTTGGAAGCTGAGGTAGCATTGTGCCCATAGTATTATACACTCACAGGATCACAGACTTGAGGTAGAAGGGGTTTCAAAAGTTCTCTCTTCTACTCCCCTCATTTTATATAGATGAAGAAATTCAAGCTCAGGGAGGTTCGGCTTCTTGCCCAGTGGGAGAACCAGTCTAAAAGGGCCTTGTGATGCACAGGGGGAGCAGGCCCTTCAGAACAACGCATCCTTTTGAAGGATGAAGCATACCACTTGGACACAGGCCTTTTCATTCCATATTAGCAATGACTCTGGAAGAACAATTTTAAAGACCCGTTCTAATTCCTAATGGGAGTTACATACTCAAGGTAATTTAATAAGAAAGAGAAGATTGGACCTTTTACAAAATTTTCAGCTTTTTTTTTTTTTTTGCATGGTGCCCTTGACAACCATCCTTTGCTGAATGACAAGATGACTTACCTCCTGCATTCCCAGCGCATATTACCCCTGATAACAGGGAGGCTTGTAACTTTCCTTCATGCATACAAAGAGGATGATACCCTTTACACTATACTATTGCCCAAGGCAAGATTCTTTGGCTGATCCTGAATAAATATTTCATGGGTCCAAAACTGCTGAGGGTGCACAGTGGGGAAAGTGAGGGGGTTTGGAGCCTTCATCTCTAAACTGAGTACCTGACCATGAAACAGCCTAGATCATGATGAAAAGCCTTGACAGGCACAAACTGTAAAATGGACTAAAAAGCACAAACTTCTCTAATTAGATATTTCTAGCATCTTCAATATTAACTGAAATTGATGCCACAACTCATTTTAGATAGCAAGAGAACATCTTCAAATATCAGAATCCATTACTTGCAATGTTAAGATTGATCTTTGCGGATGTCTATCAACTTTTCATTTTTTTCTCTTCTCTGCAGAAACAAAGAAATTTAATGCTTTTGGACAGGTTCCTTTTCATTGCCTTTGAAATCTGACCATTAATTTGGGAAGCACTAATCAGTCAATAAACATTAATTAAGCATGTACTGTATACACCGAGTTCTGCCCTTAGGTGCAAGGTGATGCCATGACTTATAAGTGAATTGAATTTAAGTGAGGGAAGACTATACAAAGTCACCAGCGTCACTTTCCCCTCCAGAGCCTTTTAGATACATAGGCAAGCTATAGATCAGGATGCCTGGAGAGGGCCCCCACTGTGCTTAGTGCTAGGGATGTAAAGTAGCACTAAGGACAATCTCTCTCAAGGAGCTCACAATCTAATGGGGAAGAGAATATGAAAACAAATAAGTATAAACAAGCTATGTATGATGGGCAAGTCACTTAACCCCAATTGCCCTCCAAAAAGAAAAAAAAAAGTTAAAAAAAAAACTATGTACTAGATAAATTGGGAATAATCAATAGAGGGAAAACCCTAGGATTGAGAGTGATGAGGAAAGGCTTCCTATAGGAGGTGGGATTTTAAATAAGAATTGAAGGAAGATGTGGAAGTCAGGATGTAAAGATGAGAAAGGAGAGAATTCCAAGTTTGGGTGTGGGGGGAGCAATCAGTGAAAATGTCCAGGATTGTAGATTGTGTCGTATTCAAGAAACAGCAAGGAGATCAGTGTCACTGAATTAAGATGTACTTGTGGGAGGGGATGGTAAAGTTTAATAAAGCTGTAAAAGAGTGAGCACAGAAGGGAGACACTGGCTAGGAAGGACTTGGAATTCCAAGTAGTAGATTTTATATTTGATCCTAGAAGTGAGAGGGAGTCACTAGAGTTTACTGAATGGTTGTATGACATGGTCAGATCTGCATTTTCTGAAGATCATTTTGGTTACTGAGGAGAAAAAGAACTGGAGTGAGGAGAGATTAAGGGTCAGGAGATTAACCAGCAGCCTACTCTAACAGTCTAGACTTGAACTAATGAGAGCTTGTACTAAGGTTATGGCAGTGTCAGAGGAGAGAAGGAAGCATATGTAAGAGATATTACAAGAGCAAAATCCACAGGTCGTGGCAGCAAATTGGATATGGATAGTAAAATAAAATGAAGAGGCGAGGATGATACCTAGGCTGTGATACCGGGTGATGAGGAGCAGAGTGATGTCATCAACACTCATGGGGAAGTTTAGAAGGAGGGAGGTTTTGGACATTTTGAGTTTATAGGACATCCAGTTTGAAATGTGTGAGAAGTTGTAGATGTGAGATTGGAGAGAGGTGAGTGGAATAATTAGATTTGAGAATCATCAACACAGAGATGATAATTGAATCCATGGCAGTTGATGAGATTGCCAAGTAAAATAAAATAGTTGGAGAAGGGAAGAGGAGCCAGGATGGAATCCTGGGAAGAGGGAAAGGGTCCAAGCATGGTTAGTGGTTATGAGCAGGATGAAGATACATTGGAGGAGACTGAGGAGTGGTCAGAGAGGTAGGAGGAGAGCCTGGAAAGAGTAGTAATCCCTAGGGATTATAGATTTTTATCTAAAAATGAGACTTCTTGCTAAATGTACATTTTAGGGATGACAGGAATAATTCCCTTCTCAATTTCTGATGTTCTCGTTGCCCATTTCTCCACTCCTCCTTCAGTAAATAATTAGAAAAGTTTCAGGATAATCTTTGTAGAATAATCTAAATAATAACACAACCAGTGAGGAATAAGATGAGAGGTCTAATGGCAAGGGGAAAGAAGCATGAGAGTTGTGATTATTCCCCCCCCCCAAACTCTCCAAAGACTCAATATTCATCAAAACAACACATATGCATTAAATGTTTACAATGTACCAGACCTAAGTGCTAGGAGTACAACTATAAGTAAAAATAGAGACTACCCCTGCCTTCATGGGAAACTAGGTGGTAGAGTGGACAGAATGCTGAACGTGGAGTCAGGGAGACTTATTGTCCTAATTCTAAATTTGGCATAAGACACTTATTAGATATGTAACCTTGGGCAAGTCACTTAACCTCTTTTGCCTCAGTTTCCTTATCTGTAAAATGATCTGGAGTAAGAAATGGCAAACCACTCCAGTATCTTGGCCAAGAAAAACCCCAATCAGGTCACAAAGAGCTGAACACTACTGAAAAAAAAAGACGGAACAAATCCCTTCCCTCAAGGAAATTGCATTCTAATGAGGGAAGACAATATATAAAAGGAAGTTGAAAAGGGATGGGAGCCAGAAGATAGCCATGTGAGAAATTCGTGATGAAGTCCAGAAAATGTAGAAGATTTCTCTGAGTTCTGACTCAAAATTATTTTTCCAGGAAGAACTCATTAGTGGGAGAAGAGGATGGAGGAAGAAGGCAGGAAATTCTTGATGCCTAAAAGCAGAAAGATGACTCACTAGGTAGAAGATCAGAATATGTGATTTATCTATCCATCCATCTTTCCATCTATCCATCTATCCATCTATCCATCTATCTATCTATCTATCTATCTATCTATCTATCTATCTATCTATCTATC
>NW_027185759.1:22794163-22830514 GCF_028583685.1 Petaurus breviceps papuanus
ATCTATCTATCTATCTATCTATCTATCTATCTATCTATCTATCTATCATCTATCTATCTATCTTTCTATCTACCTGTGAGTATTTACATGTATATATGTGTGTGTGTATATATATGTATATGTATACATATATATATATATATATATATATAATATATATCTGCTTACATTAAGATGACTAGTCTATCTAGAGCTTGTACATGGGTTATAGCTAATTGAGGTGATGACCTTTTTGCACTGATCTTTTCTTGGATACCATTTGCTATATAGCCTCTCTTTTCTGTGTTGTCATTGCTGCTCCCTAATGATTTCTGGAAGATCTATATTCTCAATTTCCTTCAAAAATATTATTGATTTTTTTCTTTATTTCACAGTAATATATGTATATATATTTATATACATGTATAATCTATCTCTATCAATCAAATATATATATATATCTACTTATGTGTGTATATATATGCATCTATCTATCTATCTATCTATCTATCTATCTATCTATCTATCTACTTGGCTACTCCAATCACAAACACTCAGGGGACAGAAAACATTTTCTTAGTTAAAAAAAAAAAGAGCTACACAAACCTAACTGCAAAGTAATTCTCTGGACTATCTATCAACTTGTCAAACCATTGGCCCTTCTAATCTTGGTGAAAAGGTGGGAGTTAGGCTTTCTCAGCACTCCTCTATGTCATACTTGGTCATCATATATATTCAGTACCTAGTCTTCTTTAAATGATCTTGGTATTTTCATTTTGGTAGTTGGTTTGTATATTGATTTCCCGCTCCTTTTTATGTCACACTTCATCCTTGAAAGGGTTTCCCTATTTTTTTTTCAAGGTCTGATATGCATACTCTTAAGCCTTAGTGTTTCCTTTAAAATATCAGTATTTTAAAAAATTGTTTTTATATGTAATTCGGGAAAAATAAAATATCATTTTGAAAATCAGTACTGATGACTTTTGAGGGATAGGAACTACACTTATGATTCCATTATTATAGGTGAATCCCAGGTGAGGAAATTATCTCCATTAATACAGGTTGGCACCTTTTCTACTAACTTAGTATATAAGATCTGTGAAGAGTATTTAGAGGTTAAGTGAAATAGCCCAGTTTCACATGGCCTGTATGTATCAGAGGTGAGAGTTGAACTTAGGGCCCCCACCTCCCGGATCAATTCTTTATTCAATATATCATACTGATTGTCATAGATAGAGACTGGGAAATCCACTCCATTTGGAAGGAAAACAAAACCCAACAAAAACTTGTGGATTTTGGAGTACTCGAGGTTCACTGTGAGAGTTTGCAAGGAGACTCTAAAGTATGTACTGCCTGGGGAGGAGGATAAATTAACCTAACATTCAACTTTCCTTTCTTTAGCTCTTCAGGGAGCCCCGATGCTCACATTTTCAGCCTTCATTTCTTCCCTTGTAATCTGTTTCTATGGCCACATCCTAGGCTGCTGAATTGAAATGCTTGGATTAATATTTCACCCAATGCTCTGTGTTCTCAGTCTAATACCATGGCTGAATAGCAAAAGATAAGAGAAGAATTCCTATTAAATTAATGGCAGTGATTAGTCACTGGTTCTAAGGCCAAAATCTTGAAAGTGTCTCTAGTTCCAGAGAGGGTTTGTGGCAATTATCTGTCTGTGAGGAGAAATGGGATGGGATGTTTCTAATTGTAAAGGTTTTCCCTAACTATTTATCATATTCAGTCTTAATTATTTGCAAGTTTCACTCAACATCTCTACCTCTATTCTCTGGAAACATTCAGAGAATAAGGGAAGAATTAGAGGAGGCAAAATGTCTATGGTCAAAGTAGTCAAAAAGACTATTCAAGTGGATGAGCGATCAAAATTGACAGCAATATTCTGTTGTTCATCATTTCCATCGTGTTTGACTCTGTGACTCCATTTGGGGTTTTCTTGGCAAAGATACTAGAGTGGTTTGCCATTTCTTTCTCCAGCTTTTTTTTCAGAAGAGGAAACTGAGGCAAACAGGGATAACTGACTTATCCAGGGTTGTGCAACTAGTAACTATTTGAGGCTAAATTCTAACTCAGATCTTTCTGACTCCAAGCCTGGTGTTCTATCCACTATGCTCTGTCAGCTATATTCTAGATGGTCTTGGGCATAGGTAGAATTAAGTGATTTCTTAGATTTTTTAGATTCTTTCTAGTTTTCTTTCACATGACAGAATTTTGAATTAAAAGAAAAAAACAAAATTATGCATCATATCTTCTGTAAGTCTTCTATTTTCCAAGTCAAAAATGCCCATACTCTTCAAAGAACCTACATACTACTTAGTCTCCAGTCATTTCAGTATCCTGTCTTAAAATATTCCAGTAAAAGACTTTATTTTAGCTAAATTAAACTGAAATGAGCTAAACATGATCCTAATGACACAGACTGATCAAGAAGAGTGAAGTGTTCACCAAGACTATTACCTTCTTTTTTTTCCAGACCCTAAAATTCTCATATAATAGAACTTAGACATATTAATCTTTTGAGCTACCGGGTGATTATTTTATCCATTGAACTTGGAGTCAATTTAATCTCCCAGATCTTTTTTGCATTAATCATTTCTGGTGATTATGCCAATTAATTGTATGCAGTGATTTGGACACGGATGTTTACGTATCTCCCCTAGACCTCCCCACCCTTTCCTACCCATTGGACTGTGAGATTCTTGAGAGGAGACACAGGTTTTTCCCTATCTTTGTATACCCAGTACTTAGTACTGTGGCTGGCACATAATAAGCATTTTATAAACATTTTGTTCACTTAGCTTGAATTAACTTTCTAGCCATACTTCCTACTTACTAGATTTAACCTCTTGACATTTATCTCTATTAACATTTCATCTTACTCAATTCAGCAAATTGTTTATGCAAATAAATATCATTCAGGATTCTAGGATAGAACCTTTTGATTTGCTTCTGAGGTTTGGATCATCTGCAAGTTCGATAAGCATGATATCTATTTCATTCTTTACACCATTCATAAGCATATACTACAGCATAAGATAAAGGGACAACTACTTACTTGGGATGTGGTTGTAAAATCAGTATCTATATGGAATTCACCTAAGTATAATATTGAGTCATTTCAATGCAGTGAATTTGTAATCAAGAAACATAAATTATCATACTTGGGGTGAAAAAAGAGAAATGTTTTTGTATATAGTATTCACCTGTTTCAAAAGGAGAGCAAGAGTCTTTCAAGCATCTTGCTGAAATTTGGCCGTAAGATATTCTTCTCTTGCACAAGCCTAGAAACACAGTAAAATAATAATAGGCATGTTCTGGCATGACCTGCTCTTGATGAATGCAGCCCCTCTTTCCACATGCTCTTCAATTACTCCTTTGACAAAATACATTCTAGGAAGGAGTTAGTAATAAAGGTCAAGTTCAGTGGTCTATTTCTTAAATTACAATATTTCTCAGTCTCCAATCTTGCATAATTTCCCCAGTTTTCCATGTATTGTCAAAAAAAACCACCATAAGTTCAATAAATGAATCTACATGTAGTTTGTTTGGGTCTGGTGAATTGCAGTCGCTGAGGACATCTGATTGCTTTTTTATCAAGTAATTTTTTTGATAAAGCACTATGTAAATATTGTAGAAACATAAAAATGTTTTTCTTCTGATTATTATTAATCAATCAATTTATTATTTATTTACTTAATTATTACTATCTCCCTAGTATTGGTTTTTAGATGACTGTGAACCATTTTATTCATTCAGGGGGAAAATATCAATATTAGTCAAAGAAAGGCCAAAGAATAGTCATAGTTTTACCTATTCTCTATCATTTATTTCCATATTCCTCTTCTAAACAGCAAGCAAATCTGTTACTTTCATCATTGGATCCTGGGAAAAATAGGTAGCCACCACCATTGAAATAATAGGGGGGAGAGGTAACAACAGGATCGAATTAGCACTTGTGGAAGATCAGTCTGACAGTTGAATGGAACATGAATTTGAGGGGAGAGAGAAAGAGAGATAACCCAGTAGGCTATTGCCTTAGTCTAGGTTTGCCATGATGAGAACCTGCACTGGATTGGTGCCTATGTAAGAGAGTATAAAGGTGCATGTGTTAAAGCTGTTACAAAGAGAAAAGGGACAGGACTCACTGACTGCCTGAGGGGAGAGAGAGAAAGTCAGAAGTCAAAGACCAAACCTAGATGGTCTGCCAGTGCGATCATCTGTACCTCTCTTGGAAAAATCTCCTAAGCTGATTCCATTAAAGCATTCCCCTTTTCTTCACCAATGGAAGCATTCATTTGGGGCTTAGGTACCAAGATTTCAGTTAGCTTATATCTTTGGGTCAAGTTCCACTGTGGAATTTGAGGCCACGGAGTCACATGTATACTTTGGCTGAACCCTCTACAATCTCTCCCCCCCAAATTCATGATGTACCTTAAATTATATCCTTATTTTCCCCTTCCTTTCTATCCTAAGTTGCAGATGGAAAAGCCGCTACTTGCTAGGTTTTCTTTTATTTTATTTTGGCACATAAGTCCTCCTTTGGGATCATTATCAGTCATAGAATGTTGCTATAATCTGGTGACAGACAAGAAGCTTGATGAGGACAACCAACATAAGCTCTTCTACTCTAAGGATACAAGGAGCCATCCGTTAAAAGAAGTACTTGCCTAAGTCCTCTTCCCGGTGACTATTCCTAAACCAGCTCGTATTTCCTATAGGTAACTATGGTGTTAGAAGAACATAATCAATTCACAAGCATTTTTTGGTGTTGATAAATGAGCTACTAGCGAGATATTTTAATATGAAAATTATATAACCATTATGTATAGAACATTAGCTATGTAGCTGATGTAATAATGAGGAAGTCAATGAGTATACAGGACATATATAGCTATAGATACACATATGCATACATATATGTGTGCAATAATTTATACTACTTATATATTCAATAAATTGATCATTAATTACCCAGAAATTCTGTTTTTCATTCATCATACAAAAACACACAGAGATATATATTCATAGTTATATGTAGACTATGTATACACACATATATGTTCAAAATATATACAAATATATTAATAATAGAATATAAGAATACAAATAGCCAAGATTATAAGGTAGTTAGAAAAGGGTCATTAGCAATTAGAAGGGTTCAAAGGTTGCATTTCAGCTATATCTTGAAGAAAGACAGATTCTATATAGTAAGTATGGAGAGAGCACATTCCATACATGAGAAATGGTCATTCCACAGTCACAGAGATAGGAAACACTGTATATCAGCAAGGAATAGAGAGAAATCCAGTTTGGCTAGATCTCAGTGTCTGGGAAGAGGGATAACATCCAATTAGGTTGAAAAGCTATGATAGGACATCTTTTGAAAGACTTAAAATCATATAGAAAAAATTCTATTTGATTCTTACAAGGCTCTAGAGTTTGATAAATAGGGGAGTGCTGTGGTCATTTTTATAATTGAGAAAAGATGTCTGAGAAAAAAAATGCAGGAGTCAAATGAGACCACCTATTGAATAACAGTAGCATTCTGGTTAATAATAAAAGGGGTAGTTCAGTGGTGAAAAGGCTCAGACAGTAACTTGGTAAACCTGGGCAAAATATTTAACTTCTATCAGCCCCAGTTTTATGAATAAAATAGGGATGGTGCAGCTATCTGGCATAGCAGGTAAAGAGCTGGACCTGAAGTCAGGAAGATTCATGCTCCTGAATTGAAATCCAGCCTCAGACACTTACTAGCTATGTAACCCTGGGTAAGTCACTTAATCCTGTTTGCCTCATTTTCCTCACCTATAACATGAACTGGATAATGCAGTGGTGAAATGCTCCAGTATCTTTGTCAAGAAAATCCCAAACATGATCATGGAGAGTCAGAAAGAACTGAGAAAAGACTGAATTGAATACCACCAGAGGTCTGCATAATTTAATTCCCCAGATTCCATATTATCCTCAGTTTTCTACTATAGTCTCATGCTAGTAGGTTCATGAACTTTTCCACAGACTGACTCCATTTCATCCTTCATGTTAGGCAGTCTAGGGTTTATATAGTATTGCTTTTGCCCTTCAGTCTCTAGACCGTTAAGCTAATGCTGTCATGTGGACTCATTGGCATGATTGGTTTCTTGCAAGAGAATATATTCTTCCTGTGAAAACTTCCTCCACTTCCCCTTTTAGCTCATCTATTCCTTTCAGAAGATGATATTTCTCTCCAGGGGAAAAACAAAACAGTAATAAGCTGAACATTCCATCACCAATAAATATGAATAATACATATGAAGTTAAATTTGCCAATTTGCTTTAAGATTTTGAGATCACTTTATTTACCCAATGAAGTAGTTAATCTGACAGAAAAGTAGGAAGTCTACAATAGTAAACAATATTCAGTGGCCTGAAAGTATTGACACCATTCTGAGAAAGAGTGTTAACAGCATAAGCAAGCAAATCCTTAACAATTTCTTAAAGGCTTTTGAGATATACTGTCTTGCCTATGGAATCAATAAGGATTCTGGATACAAAGGAGTAGTTAGTATGGGAAGACAATACTGTGACCTTGACAACGTAAACGACCTTGGCTAAGAACATGTTTTCTGGAACAACTTTTTTTTTTTCTATCACTAGTATTGTGTGAAGAGTGTTCTTCTCTTCAAGGGAAAAAGTCTCCCAGTCTGGTAAAAAGTTTGCAAAGATGAGCTAACTCTAAATATTACAGAAAACATCAGATGGTAGTGATGTATTAAACATGACAGGCTAAATTCTGAGACTTGTAGCCTTGTTTATTTGTATGATATATATATATATATATATATATATATATATATATATATATATTAAGCAATCCCTTTATGGCAGGAACTGTTTTTCATTGTGTCTTGTATCTCTAGACCAGACTAATTCTTCATGTAAGCGCTTAATGCTTGTTACATTGAGTTTGACTATGTTCTACATGAATCACAGATATCCAACTTATATTTATAAATTGCACATTTATGGCACAATCTGGAAAGAATTCAAGTGTAGTAGTCATACACCCCCCCACACACACACACACCTTCCACAACCACTTCCTCCAATTTCACTTATTCTAATAGAATAGAATTCATGCCCAGAGAGTGACTGATACCTAAGAGGTTTAGGTGGGGTACTTTGAATTTGCACTTCTTAAGCTGGAAATCACAAATCCTCACTGGTGTGTTTACCATTATCTGCCTACCAATAGACAAAGTTAGCTCTTAACAAAAACATTTGCCATAATCATTATGTAGTAAGAAAAATCCCCCACAAAACTTTCCCCACCTCAGTTAAACCTCCACTAAATTACCCAGAAAATACTCACAAGTTACTCAATGAAAGTAGGTATAAACTTAAAATAGCACAATAGAGACACACAAAGAGAATAAAGGCAAATTATATCTATAGGCCTCCAAATTGTTTTCTTTCTGGTATCATTTTTTTTTTTCCGTTCTTCTGTGTCCCAACTTTTGATTGCTAGGGTTAGGGATATTCTGAGTCCATAAGAAGCTCTCCCCTTGCCCTCCACCTCTGTTTAACAGAAGTCACTGTCCTTGAATTTACTTCCTTCATCAGGAGATTTTCTCTTTATATTCACAATGTCTATAAGGAGTATGTATCTGCTTCTTCAACTGGATCTTGGATTTTCTGGAATGGATTCTTCATCTGCTAGATGGAGTAAATGGACTGGTCAAATAAATGGACTCTCAGGTATCATGACTGATACATGTATGTATACATTCATGAATATACATATTTAGGGCAGCTAGGTGATACAGTGGACAGAGTGCCATGCCTTAAGTCAAGAAGACTCATCTTCCTAAGTTTAAATCTGACCTCAGACACTTAGTGGCTATGTGACCCTGGACAAGTCAATTTAACCCTGTTTGCTTCAGTTTCCTCATCTGTAAAATGAGCTGGAGAACAAAATGACAAACCACTCTAGTATCTTTGCCAAGAAAAACCCCAGGTATAGTATTGGTGTGCTTTGGTCCATTGGGTCACAAAGAGTCATATATGACTGAACAACAATAATGCATAGATATGTAGACAAATAGACATGCATGTATAGACAAACACATACAAAAGGGATATTAATCACTCTCTTAGCTAGTCACTAATTGTTTCTTGTGTAGTGTATGTTGCCTTCATCTAATTGCCAAGGAACTATTATCCTTTGAGCTTGATTAATAATCTTTCACATATTGTTGTGGTGTTGAAGTAAAACTCCTTAGCACATGAATTACTGTCACAATTTTACTGTTGAGGAAACTAAGGCCATGAAAGATCAAATTGCTTCCCAACAGTTATAAGGCATGTATGTATCACAGCTTGAACTCAAATCAAGTTCTTCAGACTCCAAATCTGTGGCTATTTTCTCTCCTGTATGACTTTCAAAACAAGATTATTTTTTAGGATTTTTTTAATCAGAAAAAAATTTTCTGAGGTGATATTTTTCAAAAGCTTCTTATGGATGGTCAATGACACCTGTAAACAGGTTTCTGAATAGGCAAATGGGTCTCCTGATAGCAAACACAACTTATGATTGCAGATAAAAATTGCAAATTCTTTTAAAATGACTTCTAATGTCAGAGAACTCATAATCCATCTCAATTTCATCGCAGAAACTTACATTGTGGGGATTTTTGCTGGCAAGTAATGGGGAAAAATGCATTAGAAGCAAATCAAGACCTCAGACTCTGGGGTTATGACAAACTGGGCCATCTCCCCTCCATTAGTGGGAGGATTTCAAAAAGTGCTTTGTGGGGCCCTGGCAGTTTAAAAAACACATTATAAGAAAGAAAGAAAAAAAAACATGCACTGATAATTGAAATAGAAAAAGTCTTGCTTTGGCAGTGATGTTGCTCCCAGAGATGAGGTAATGGCTTTCTGTTTTCTTCATTTATCCTCACTCTGTTCCTGGAAATGAAATGAATAAGTCAATGAAAGTTCAGCAATATCCTAAACCGAATGACCTGTGTCTTGAACTTTCTAGATTAGTCATTTATCTAATAATGCATTCAAATTCAAGACTAGAAAAAGAAAAAAAATCTCATAACTCTTACAATTCTGTTAAAAAAAGGAAACAGTAATAATTTGGCAGAGTGGAAAGAATGCTGGATATGGCATCAAAGTACTTTGGTTCAAATCCAGGCTTTGCTAGTTACCACCTATATCATCCTGAGCAAGGTATTTTAGCCTTTCCATGACTCAGTTTCTTCATCTGCCAAAGGAAGGGTTTGATCTGCATCCATCAATGTCCCTTGCAGCTTTCCATCATAGCATATAGCTAGAGTGTATTAAATAGCTAGTACTTTATGTGGAATAGTTTTTTTAAGTTATTGATATAGTTTGTTTTTATAAAATATTTCATTCTGAATATATCCCTCCTTCCTCCTTTCCCAGAAAAAAAATTCTTTTTACAGTTTAAAAAATAGGTAAGTAAAACTATATCAAATAAATGTGACAATATAGGCAGTTACCTCAAAATAGGTCCCCTCCTTTTTCCAAGATGCAGAGGACATACATTCACTCTATTCATTGAGCAACCTTCTTCATTATAATGGCATAATATTCAATTTCATTTTTTTGTTCTTGATGATTCTTCTCTTTTTTTAATTGCAATACGATTTTGATGGATATTAGCCCTCCTCTATCAATGATAAACATATACACTTTTTGATGCCATATTTAAAATTTCCACCATTAAACATTTATTTGTTTAAGGTATGCAGTTTTTCTCTTTAAATAAATGATGTTCTTGGTGAAGATTGATGCATTAAGCCAGTAATGGTCATTAACACTTTATGTTGAATTATATGAAAATTTAAGCTTCAATAAGCTTGTGGAACATAGAGAAAATGGAATATATAATAGAAAAATTTAGAATTTGGGGATCCTACGTGCAGATGGATTGGGTAGATTGCCACATAGTAGAGCCAAGGAGTATTATAAACATAATGGAAGTTGTGTGGAAATTGCCACTGAAGACAGGGAGATATTTGATCACTAGTCCTTTAAAATAAAGTGTGATGATTATTTTGCCCTCCTCCTGGGTGGGTAATTCTGTGGCTACAACCCATGATTATTGTGGGTAGGGAGATATAGATATCTAGTCTTTTTCCTTTCTTCTGTCCCCTAATAAAGGCAAGGGATTGTATTTCCAGACTGGTCTCTCTTAATCACTCCAAACATTGCAATGACTATTAATGAACCCTAGTAGTGTGGCCATTCTTTCTCTGAAAATGATTAGTTTCCCTTAAGAATTCAGTGGAAGAAACTTGACTAAACTAAAACTCAATAGACAAAAGGCAGAATCATTATAGTTAGTGGAAGATTATCTCCTCCTTGCTTTCTTTATATAGTGTGAGAGTTTTTTGGGAACTTATGGGTGGTTCAAAGATGAGCTCCCAAATATGCCTCCCATATCTAGCTTCTGAAGATTAATGGTCCTTCAACTCCATTCCTTAAGGTATCTGGTACCACTCTTTTAGAAGTTTAGTCCTTTTCCAATCATTTCTCACTCTTTGTGACTTCATTTGGGATTTTCTTGGCAAAGTTACTGAAGTTGTTGGTCATTTCCTTCTCCAGGTAATTTTACAAAAGAAAAAAAAATGAAGCAAAAGGGATTAAGTGACTTGCCCAGGGTCTGGTGACAAATTTGAATTTGGGTCATCCTGACTCCAAGCCCAGCACTCTCTCCATTGCACCATGTAGCTGAACTCAGGTCTTCTTCACTCCAGCTAGACAGTTAACTGGTGTAATGGGCAGATTAGCAAGCCTGGAGCCAGGAAGGTTAATCTGAGATCAAATTTGGCCTCAGACTGTGTGACCCTGGGCAAGTCACTTAACTTTGCCTCAGCTTCCTCATCTATAAAATGAGCTAGAGAAGGAAACAGCAAAATACTTCAGTATCTTTGCTAAGAAAACCCCCAATGGGGTCAGGAAGGTGGGGACCCATCTGAGCACTAAACAATAACACCTTCCTGACTCTAGGCCCAATGATGTATCCACTGCACCAAGAAACTGCCCAAGTATTTACTAAGTATCTATTATATGTCATTGTGCCAAGCGCTAGAGATACAGATGAGAAAAAAGAAAAGCCGTCTCTGCCTCAAGGAGCTTGTGATCTAATGGCAGAACACAATGCACAAAAGGAAGCTGAAAAGCGATGGGGATGTGGGTATCTGAACCCTCCTAAAAAAGGAGAGAGTCTGGAGAAGAGCTCATGGCTTGACTCTCCAGCTCTTTGGTTAAAGGGGATGGGCACCTGCCAGTTCTGAGGCCATATTGAGTTTGAAAGCTAACTCCATCCTTGAGATGAAGAGATTTCAGGTAATGAACTTATCCTGGGAGAGGCCTGATGGTTATCAAAACCAAGCAGAGCAGTTGATAGAAAATTAAGGTGGCCTTAGTTGAGGGCAGCTAGAAGTAGCAGATAGAGCTCTAGGTACTGAAGTCAAGGCCTGAGTTCAAATCCAGCCTCAGACACTTACTTGCTTTGTGATTCTGGGCAAGTCACTTAACCCATTTTGCCTCAGTTCCTCATCTGTAAAATAATCTGGAGAAGGATATGGCTGACCATTACAATCTCTTTGCCAAGAAAACCCCAAATGGGGTCACAAAGAATTGGACATTACTTAAAATGACTAAACAACCACCAGCACCACAATAGCAAAAATTACTGTAGTTGTATACCACAATTCAGATGAAGTATAATAAATAAACTCTGATCTTCAGCCTTATTATTATTCATTCTCAACTGGTATATGATAGGGAGGGGGGTGGACTGTGACCAAAAACATACTGATGAAGCAGCCAGGGGGCACAGTGAAAAGAAACTGTCATAAAGAGTTAAGTTCAGAATTGACCTCAGATGTATAGTAATTATATAACAAGGCACCTAACCTCTGTCTGCCTCAATTTTCCCAAATTATAAATGGAGATGCAAATAGCCACCATTTCCTGTGGCTGTTTCAAGAATGCAAAAAGATAATATTTGTAAAACAGCACAATTCCTGGAACATAGTTGGTACTTAATAAATGTATATTCCTTATCCCTTTCCCTATGAATATACCCCATGCATATAATAAAGGTCATATGAAGGAAAGGAATCCAGAGTTCGTGTCTAAATTAGAAACTCACCCTAGAAACTAGAATAAAGGTTCTTGGTGTTAGTTAAAGGATTCTTAAAGTCAAACTTCTCTTGCCCATTTTAATTCCCATTTTTGTTTGAAAGTGTTTCTCTAAATGAGTGATGATTAAATAAACCAATTTTCCCACTGGAGAATGGAAAGGGAAAAAATACATACACAAGATTTATGTGTCAAAGATATCTTTTAATGGGAATTCTTAAAATCAGCAAGGCTGCATCTGGGAGTCAGTAAGGGGTTTGATTGTGGTATTTCAAATCTACATCTAGTATAAGATGGTGTCATACCAGATCTAATTTCCAGCGTTCCTTTTTGTTTCAAAAAATTTCTATGTTTTACATGTTTTAGAGATGCTTCCTTTTATGGGGAGGGGAAGAGAGTGTTCTAAGAGAGTCTTTCGTGATGGACAAAGTGTCTTCTATTGCCTCCACTTCCCTATCGATGTTTTGGGATATATTTACACAGTAACTGGTTGAAGTTCATGAAAATATAATATTTGAACATTCCCCAGTTTTCTTAATGTGGGTTAACAATGGAGATTTAGAGAAATCACTCTGTAATTCCAGTTATTATGGACCATTTAGGTATTTTCCTACAAAGTTTTCACTTGTGAAACTGGATAAATGTTATGTTTCACAGAAACAATTAACTTGACACAGACTTACAGGAAATAAACCTGCTGTCATGAACATGTGAAATTTTTAATCCACTCACAGATACTTATTCTGTGACCACAGGCAAGTCACTTGGCCTCTGCCTCAGTTTTATTCATCTCTAAAAATGGGGACAATAGCAGAGCTTACTCCCAAAGATGTTGTGAGGATAAAATGAATCAATATTCATTTTATTTAAGTACTTAGGAAACCTTAGAGTGTTGTATAAATACTAGCTATTATAAAGCTATAGAGCCATTGCATGAGTATTATAATTGAATAAATTTAACCAGGCATATGTAAATTGAGATAGCATAGAATATTTAAAACTATTGAAGATTTCACTATCTACCTCTCTGCCTTGTGGAAATTCGACCCTTTTGTGATGATAACTTGAATGTGACACATAACCATAACATAGAGACTGATTAAGGGTGTCACTATCAATCTGAATAATAAATGGTAATCATGTTAATTTCATTTTAGGTTAAATGTAAAGGTGTTAATATTTTCTTCTCTCATTCCAATACATCATCTTATACACTACTTGGAATATGCAGGATCTATTTTGGAAATCACTATTATAGTCACAAATTTCCACCCAAGTAGCCAACTCCACCCAAGTGGATAACCCTTCTTAGTTTGAGAAGGGCATTAAGTTTAAAAAGAAAGGACTCAAGATACTGAATGAAAGTCTTCTGTTTGTGAACTTTTTTGTGTAAGGAATCTAGCAAATAAAATAATTTCTAGTAGTCTTCCTTGAGATGTGGTCCAGCTTTTCAGCTATTTCTTAAAGCCATATGGACAAAACTGTACCCATTACCACTGCTGACATTATATATACATATATATGTATATATATATATACACACACATACATATATATGTATGTATATACTTGTGTGTGTGTGAAGGTGATCCCCAGAAAATCAGTGATTTTAGATATTTCCAAAACCTTGAAAATAACCATTGTCTCCTTGGTGTAGAAGGAAAGAGGGGGAGAGAAAGACAGAGAGATGGAGAGACAGAGAAACAGAGAGAGACAAAGAAAGACAAAATAACAGATATACGAAGACAGAAAGAGACAATGAGAGGAGCAGGAACAAAGAAAGGAGGAGGAAGAGGAAGAGGAGGATAGAAAATCAGTCAACATTTATGAAGTATCTACTATATTTCGGCTCTGCACTAAGCACCAAGAATACAAAGAAAGGGGAAAAAATAAAAGTCCATTCTCTTAAGGGATTTATAGTATAATGGAAGAAAATATACAAACAACTCTTTCAAAAGAAGGAAAAATGGAATTGTGTGAATGGAAGGAAGGAAGGAGGAAGGAAAAAAGGAAGGAAGGAAGGAAGGAAGGAAGGAAAAAAGGAAGGAAGGAAGGAAGGAGGGAAGGAAGGACGGAAGGGAGGAAAGGAGGGAGGAAAGAAGAAAAGAAAAAGGGAAAGGAAAGGAAAAAGAAAGAAAGAAAACCATAGCAATCAAAATGAGTCTGAATCTGAGGATTAAAGTATCTTTTTTTGCCACTTTGGTTTGTAATGTTAAGTATTTTACATGACATACTTATTATTGAAATTTTCATTGTCAGTCAATAAACAAAGGATTACAGAATTAGATCTGAAGACAGCAACATTTAACCAAGCTCAATGTATCTCTAGCTTTTAAAATTGTATTTAAAGGCTGAAATCACATTATATCTTATACCAAGGAATGCTTGGATGTTATTATCTCTTAGACTGTCCTTCATAGAATAATATGGCAAAAGGAACCCAACATCTCTTTCTTTCTGGTTCTTGTTTAGCCTCTAAATATCTGGGAGGTATTGGGCATCTGTAAAGTGAAAAAGTAAGACAATATGGCATGTAGGTTTTGTTCTACCTGCAAAATTCTCTAAATAATTTGTCAATCAATAAGCAGAGCATGCCTGAGTCTGCTAAAATCATCTATCTACTTCTAAGTGGTCAGAGATTAAGAAATACTTACATAACCTTTGAAAGAAAAAGAGGCTTTAGATATATGGGGTTTTGAGCTCTGGAATTTTTGCTTACATGCTGTTTGATGCTTTTTTTCTGTCTCTGTGGATTATATTTTTTAATCCTCAAACAGAAATACAACAAAAATTTCTTAGGTGCTTTTAAGTCAATTAAAAAATGAGAATATATTTCTTGATCGATTCACTGATAGACCCTTTCATAAAGATAATTTAGCTACTGAGATCAGATTTGGCAGGCACTAAAATGCTCTATAGTTTTATTTAGTTTCTTTGAGGTGAGTGTATATTCCATACCAGCTATCACTCATTAATGATAATTAATAATAAATAATTATAATAAGATAATAAATAATAATTCAGGCTAAAATTTCTTCATGTTCAAAAATGGTTTTAGCCTTGTAGTTCTCTCTCTCTCTCCCTCTCTCTGTATATATATTTATACACATATATGTATACATATTATAGACATAGATGAAGATAGATAGATGGATATCCCCTCTACATATATATATATATATGTATATATATGTAATCCATACTCTTGGAGATTTAGAACTGGGAAAGATTTTGGAAGTCATATAATACAATGTTTTCATTTTATAGATAAGGGAACTTATGAGAGGTGTTAAATGACTTGCTCGAGGTAATAAAGACAAAAATTGGTTTGATAAAAGTTTACACTTGTTTTTAAAAGTAGAAAACTCTTCAAAAAATTTAGGTTGGTAATGGGAGGATGGGGAAAAATGTAGCAAAGATAAGCAATCAATCAACAAATATCTGTTGAGGGCTTACTATATGCTTGAGATATAAAAGAAATCCATTTCTTGGGGCGGCTAGGTGGCACAGTGAATAGAGTACCAGCCCTGGAGTCAGGAGGACCTGAGTCCAAATCTGGCCTCAGACACATAACAAATGCACACACACACACAAACACACACACACAAACTAGCTGTGTGACCTTGGGCAAGTCACATAATCCCAATTGCCCTCCAAAAAGAAAAAAAAAGAAATCCATTTCTGTCCTGAAGGAGCTTACATTCTAATGAAATGTTCATATAAAAGAATGTAGACAAATACAAGATACATAAACATGTAATATAAATTAACTTTAGAGGGAAAGGCATTGGGAAGTGCAAAGGATAGAGAGAGAAGATGTATAACCATATGTGAAGAACAGAATGTAGGCCAATGTGAATCGTGTTCAAAGTGCATGGAGGGGAGTAATTGAGCTATGGAGGGGCCAGATTAGGAAGAGCTTTACATACATGACAGAAGGATGAGCTTATGAAATTATGAGGTGAAATTGTCAGATCTAATATTTTAGAAAAATCATTTTGGCAGAGAGTTGATTGGAATGGGAAGAGTAGAAACAGGTAGATCATTTAGGATACTATTGCAATAGTCCATGTGAGAATTGATTAGGTCCTACAGCTGGGGGACAGATAAGTGAGTAGAGATAAAGGGACATGTAGCAGAAAATAATTTCAAAGCAATCTGTTGTGATGTTTCGGGAAATCAAAGTATGGTATAAGGAAGCAGATATTATAAGAGGGCTGAGTAAGCAGAGAAAAGTCAAGAAAGTCAATTTTATGGAGGGAAAATACAATAAGAAAGATAGTCAAGTATGACAGAAACAAGTCTATTTGGGACCCTGAGTAGAATTAAGTCACCCAAAGCTCATAAAATGCCATGGACTTTTATAAGGTTCTTATCTAGGTCAAGTAGGACCTGGCATTGGGGGTGGGGGAAAAAAGAGAGACTCAGGTGGTGTGTGGATCAAGGTTCAGTGATTGGTACTGATGCATCTTGGGAGTAAGAGAAACATGTAGGGAATTGGCAGCTAGCTGTTATTCAAACTCCCCCACTAGCAGGAGAAAGGATTTAGGGCAATTGTTACAGACCTAATTTTGACAGGATAAATAAGGGGATTTGAGTCTCTCCAATTTCTTGTTCATTTAGCAGGGCAAGTAGGCTACTGAAGTCTTTTCAGGTGGAAATGACAAGATTGGCAATAGTGTGGGCACAGGAAAGAATGTGTGTGAGCAGTTTAGAAAACAGGAAGTTGAGATCCTGGGCAAAATACAGTAGATTATGGTGCCTTTAGCAGCAACTGTTATTGTTCATTGTTGTTGTTCATAGTTCATTCTCAAATATGACATCAGGAGGTGGACGTCTTGGCTTGCATATGAATTGGATTTAAATGAAGCAGGACTATGTAAAGTCATGAGCCTCACTCCCTCCTGCAGTTGTTCTGAGTCCAGTGGCAAGACACAGATCAGGAAGGCTAAGGAAGGCCCCAAGTGCAGAGGGACACCTTTGCCTTTATATGCCAGGGTCTTTCCCAGGTTTTAGTTTGTCCAAGGCAACATCCATTCAGTAATTAAAGGCTAGGTAAGAATTAAGGCAAGGGGGGGCAGCTAGGTGGCAGAGTGAATAGAGCACTGGACCTGAAGTGAGGAGGTTCAGAGTTCAAATCCAGCCTCAGATATTTAAAACACAAAAACTAGCCATGTGACCTTGGGCAAGTCACTTAATCCCAACTGCCCTCCAAAAAGCGGAAAAAAAAAAAAAAGGAATTAAGGCAAGAGATAGCTTTGTTTGCCTCTTCCAAAGAATCAGTCTAGGAGGGGAAGATCTTCAGGGTTTCTGGAGCAGAAACAATTGCTATTTATGGTCATTCTGAGCCATCAAAAGCCAAACAATGAGTTTGGTTCTGGTGTCTCAGATAATCAGTAAGTCAGAGGGATTTGGGTTTAAAGACATAGTCTTGAATTCCAGTGGGCTTTATCAAAGCCTGATTTTTCAGAGCTACTTTTCAAGAAATCATAAATTAAAACTACATGAGACAAAAGTGTTAGCAACAGAAAAGGCTTAAAGAAGAGAGGAGTTTGTGAAAAATGTAATGAGTTCAGTTTGGACTTACTGATTCTGAAATTCCTGTTGGGTAATGTAATAATGGCAAGCAAAATAGGATTTTTTGCTGTTTTTCTGGATTGAGTTTTAGCTAATCAAGTGCCTTTGTACTTCACCTTTAATTGTATCAAGAATCTTTGATTGGAAACAATATACATTGTATTGCCCATAATAGGCCTAAGGGAAGTTGAAGATCTTCCCTGCCCCTTAACAGACTGAATGTAATCACATGGGATCCCATGGTGGGATGAGCTTGCAAAAAGGGTGGAACAGGAAGGAGCAGATAAGAGCACAAGCCCAGCTGGGAGCAGGCAGAAATGAGAGAGAGAATTGTTTGTGATGTCAGTGCTGTCTCTTGACTTGTGTTACTTTCTCAGACAGAAGCCCTGTCTGCTGTTCTATATTGGTTTTTCAGACAGAAAATGAATTGAGATGATATAGCTGGTAATGTGTATAAATATTGTTGTAGCCCTGTTAAGCTTTGTTTTCCTAGATACAGAAACTACTAAGAGGTTGGAGTAGAACCATCCCCATGAGCTGAGATACAGAACAGGAGTGGAGAGCTGCCTATCTGTGAATCCAGGCAAGAGATGGGAACAGTCAGCCTGTGGAGTAGGAGTTGTGTGCTAGCCTTGAGTCAAGATGAAAGAGGACTTTACTTGTGATACTCTGTATTGACTGATGAGATGTGTAACTTACTGTGACCTAGGGGTAGATGGTGTTTGTACTTTCTGCTACCCCTTAAAGATCACTATAAGATATACTGAATGATATGTTTTGTTTAAGACTATGTGGCCACCTTAGTAATAAGTTGTTATGTGGTCATGAATGTTATGCTTTAGTTTGTTGTTGAATAAATAGAGAGTTCATTATACTCTGTGATTAGACCCTTACAGTTATTCACAACAGTAGTTCTCAGGAGAGCTGCTGTGATTGACTTTACAGAAACCCATTCAAATCCCTTTCACCTATGTTATTTCTTATCTCTTTTTTTTGAGGGAGGAAGGCAGGGCAATTGGGGTAAGGTGACTTGCTCAAGGTCACGGGGTTAGTAAGTGTTAAGTGTCTGATGCCACATGTGAACTCAGGTCCTCCTGACTCCAAGGACGGTACTTTATTCACTGCACCACCTAGCTGCCCCTATTTTTTTAACTTAATATTTTATTTGTCTCTAAATACAGGTAAAGAAAATTTTTGAAGCTATTATTTTTAAAATTGAGTTCCAAATTTTCTCCCTCCCTCCCCACTTCCCTCATTGAGAAGGAAAGCAAACTGATATGTTATATATGTGTAACCATGCAAAATATATTTCCAGACTGGTCACATTATAAAAGAAAACAAACCAAATTAAAAACCCAAGAAAAATAAAGGAAAAAAAAAGTATGAGTCAATCTGTATTCACATTCTACCATTTCTTTCTCTAGGAATGGATAGCATTTTTCATGATAAGGGCTTGAGGGCTGTCTTGGATCATTGTATTTCTTAGAATAGTTATTATTCGCAGTTGATAATCTTATAATATTGCTGTGACTTTGTACAATATTCTCCTGGTTCATTTTATTTTGCATCAGTTCATGCAAGTCTCTCCAGGTTTGTTTGTTTGTTTTTCTGAGAGCATCTACCTCATCATTTCTTATATAAAAATAGTATTCCATGAAAATCATATACCACAAATTGTTCTGTCATTCACCAGCTGATGGGCATCCCCTCAATTCTCAACTCCTTGCCACCAGAAAAGAGTTGTTATAAATATTTGGACATAGTTGTGAATTGCTCTACATAATGATTGAATCAGTTCACAACTCCAACAATGGTACATTAGTGCCTTATTTTCCCACATCTCCTCCAACATTTATCTTTCTCCTTTTCTGTCTTACTAGCCTATCTGGCAGGTGTGAGGAACTACCTCAGTATTGTTTTAATTTGTATTTCTCCCATCAGTAGTGATTTTGTTGCGGTTTCAATCCAGGGACACCAAAAACTGTTGAGGTGGGGGCTCTGCCCACTCAAAACTGTTGCAGTTTCATGATGTGTTGTGGTAGAACCATCTCAAAGAATTCAGAGTCAGACTACCTCTAATCCAAGCATAAGTCATTTATTGAGATTGACACCTCTCATGAAGTGGGCTAAATTCCAAGAGGAACCAGAAGCTTTAGAGAAAGCAAGATTGATTTTTATAGGCTAAAGATGTAATTACACAATGGACATTTACATAGAATAGAGGAACATCATTAATATTAAAAAGGCAGGAGGAGTTTGTTAAAGGATTAGGTAATGGAGGAGGGATCCCATCTATGGTTCAATAATTAAACATTCTGGTCATTCTGCCCTCCAACTGGCTAGCTATTGTGGTCCTGTCTTGGCCTAGATGGAGAATGTGATTGTGATTGAATACAAGAACACACCTGTTTCTGTGGGAATGGGTCTGGGGGAAGTAACCAGGTAGGGGCAGTAGCTAGGTTCCCATCATATGGACACTGTTTCTGTGGGAACTAAGAGTTCAGGGACACACCTGTTGTTCCAATGAGCAATGAGGCATATGCAAAGAAGTTAGGACATTAGGGGCAGGGGGGGGGCAGGGGGAGTTGGGGCTAGGTAGGTGCAGTGGGCCTGCTGCTCATTAGGGCCAGGTCTATTAATGAAGTTAGAATATTGGGGCTTTTGGCAGCTTTATTAGGATTCCATCAATTTGGAACATTTTTTTTTCATATGAGTATAGATAAGTTTGATTATTTCATCTGAAAATTGTTCATAATTTTTGAAAATTTGTCAGTTGGGGAATTGCTCTTATTTTTTTGCAAATTTGACACATTTCTTTACGGATTTGAGAAATGAAGTCTTCATCAGAGAAATTTGCTTCAAATTTTTTTCACAGTTATAATTGCTATTTCCTATTTCCCCATTTATTCTATCTTCTCTCTCCTTTCACCCTGTCCCCTATCAAAAGTGATTTGCTTCTGATTACTACCTTCCCCATCTACCCTACTTTTTATGAGTGCCCCCGTTATTTTATCCTCCTCTCCCCCCTACTTTGCTGTAGGGTTATATCAATGTCTATACCCAATTGAGTTATGTACATTATTCCTTCTGTGAATCAATTCAGATGAGAGTGATATTCAAGTATTCCCTGCCACCTCTCCCATCTTATTGTTCACTATAATAGTTCTTTCTTGCCTCTTTTATGACAGATAATTTACCCCATTCTCCCTCTCCCTTTCCCTTTCTCCCAGTGCATTACTCTGTTACCCTGTAATTTTATTTTTAAAGATGTCATCCCATCATATTCAACTCACATCTGTGCCCTCTGTATATACTTCTTCTAAATTCCCTAATAATGAGGAAGTTCTTACAAGTTACAGGTATCATCTTCCCTTGTAGGAATGTAAAGATTTAAAATTCATTAAGTCCCTTATGCTTTCCCTTTTCTGTTTACCTTTTTTATGCTTCTCGTGAGTCTTGGATTTAGAAATCAAAATTTCTATTCATCTCTGTTCCTTTAATTAGGAAGGGTTGAAAGTCCTCTATTTCACTGAATAGCCAGTTTTCCCCCTGAAGGATTATACTCAGTTTTCCTGGGAAGGGGATTCTTGGTTGTAATCCTAGTTCCTTTACCCTACAGAATATCATATCCTAAGTCTCCCCTGATTCTTCAATGTAGAAGCTGTTAAATCTTGTGTTATCTTTACTGTAGCTCCATGATACTTGAATTGTTTCTTGCTGCTTGCAGTATTTTCCCCTTAACCTGGAAGCTCTGGAATTTGGCAATAATATTACTGGGAGTTTTCACTTTGGGATCTCTTTCAGGAGGTGATTGGTGGCTTCTTTCAATTTATATTTTATCATCTGGTTCTACAATATCAGGGAAGTTTTCCTTGATAGTTTCTTGAAAGATGATGTCTAGGCTCCTTTTTTAATCATGGCTTTTAGGTAAATTTCTCTTGGATCTGTTTTTCAGGTCAGTTCAGTTTCTAATAAGATATTTCACGTTGTCTTCTATTTTTTTTATTCTTTGATTTTGTTTTATTGCTTCTTGATGTGTCATAGAGTCATTAGCTTCCACTTGCACAATTCTAATTTTTAAAGAATTATTTTCTTCAGTGAGGTTTTGTACTTCCGTTTCCATTTGGTGCATTCTGTTTTTTAATGAGTATTTTCTTCAGTGAATTTTTGCACCTCTTTTTCCATTTGGCCTCTCAGCTTAAGGCATTTTTTACCTCTTTTATCATTTGTACTAGTCTGTTTTTTATAAGATGATATTTTCTTCATCTGTTTTTTTGATGTTCCTCCTTTACCAACCTGCCTTCTTAAAAAATGATTTCTTTGCATCACTCTCATTTCTCTTACTAATTTGTTCTCTATCGTTCTTATTTGATTTTAAAAATCATTTTTGAGCTCTTCTATGTCCTGAGACCAATTCATTTACCCCCCCCCCCCCCGGAGGGTTTTTTTTTTATCTTGCTTGTCACCAAACTAATTTTGTATGGTCAGAATTTTTTTTCTGTTGTTTGCTCATTTTCTCAGCCTATTTCTTGAGTTTTAGACTCTTAGCTAAAGTGAAACTCTGCTTCCAGGGTGGAGGGCAAACTCTCTCAAGCTTCAGTTTTGTTTTTTTGGGGTTTTTGTGCAACTGTTTTCAGAGATAATTTTAAATACCTGCACATTTTCAGTTTCTCCAAGGTGTTATGATCTAAGCAGAGGTGTGTTCACTTCTCTCCTGCCCTGTGCTCTTGTCTGTGAGAGACCACAAGTATTCTTTTTCGGCCCTGGTAGCATGATGAGGGTCCGTGCTACACTGGGACAACAATCTCTAATGTGCTAAAGCTCCTCCTAGCCTAGGAGTACAATCCACATCAGAGTATAGGCAAAGCAACAGATCCCTGCCACCAGTGCCAGCAAAGAGACCCCTATAATCTCCTCCTGATCAGGTGTTTCACCTACTTATTCTCTGTGGACATAGCTGGGGAAGCAGCTGCTGCTTCTGATGATTCAGCGTCTCCCAAGGCTTGTTCCTGGTTTCCTGTGACTGAGTCTATGCTGGTGCCACCTGCATTGGACTGTGCTCTACTTTCACTCAGGTGCAACAGAACTTTCCTAATAAGCTTTAAAGTTGTCTTGGGCTGGAAAATTGTTTCACCCCATCCTTTTGTGGGTTCCACCACTCCAGGATTTGTTTCAGGGCATTATTTAGAGATCTTTGGAGTTTGTGAGAGGAGAGCTCAGACAATTCCCTGTCTTCTCTCCACTATCTTGGCTCCATTCCCTCCCATGTATGTTATTTCTCAAGACCTAACTTGGTAAGATTGCTCACAAACTACCAGGAACTATAATTTTATTTTTAACCCTTCATAGGAAGCCTAAATCTGGCAATTTTTCCTAAATTAATTTGCATATGTAAATATATTCTCTCTCTCTAACTCAATTGAAATTATTAGATGTTTTGTTCTTTCTCAACCTTAGATCTGTATATATCACTACCTTGATTAACCAGTATCATTTTGGGTGGACTGAAGAACTCTGTTCTATTCGATGACTTAGATTGATTCTGAAAGAGTGAAACTGAAATATGCTACAAGATGATGACAAATGTGGCATACATTTTTGGACACAATGTAGAAATTTGTTGTGATTGACTTTACATGCTTGTAAAGAGGCTTATTGTTGTTTTTTAATTTAAAATTGTAGAGGTGTGGGAAGAAGAGAAAACAAATGCTAATTTATGAAAAGAAAATTGTTTTTTCTTTTATTTCTTTAGAAGCTTCAGTTGCTTTTTTTCTTGCCTATGGACCAAATACAAGTTCTAGCTTCTGAAGTCCTTTATAATCTCATTTCAATTCATTTCCAGACTGATTAAAATTGCCACTAGAATGGTGCTCTGTTGAGCAATCACAATATCCTTATAAATTATTTCCCACTAAGAAGAAATTCAACTATATTTACATATCACTCAATATTATATTATGCTTAAAGCTATAATTTTGATAATTATAAAGATCACTTGAGGGAGTGAGCCATTGGCTTTGAGTCAGAACAAAATTTAATATTTCTTTTTCAGTTCAAAATTTAAATAACTGGAACCCCACCCCCCCACCAATATTCAAATTTAGGAGGGTTTGAACCAATTTTGCCTGTCAGGTCTTGAAAATATTAACTGTTTTATTATTATTTTTTAAAAGGACAATGACAACTTTTTTTTAATGTGAAGTCTGATATGCAAGCAGACCTGTAGTTTCCAGAAGAAAATAGCTAGTAGGGTTATTATGTTTTTCCCTAGTAATTTTCATCTCAAATATTGAGTTGAGTTCTAAGCAGTGCATTTTAGGTAGGATATTTCCACCTCCTGCAGATCCAGAGGAGAGCATACATATTGACAAGACTGGTAACTAGGTCCTACACTGAATATTTGAAGGAATAAAATAGATTCTCTCAAGAGAAGATTTAATGGAGATACAATTACTGCTTTTGGCTTTTTAAACATTTATCATATGGAAGTCAATCTGGCATAGAGGTAGAGAAAGTTATGTTGAACAGTGGATAGAGTCCTTGAAATATAATTAAGACAACCTGAGTTCAAACCCTACTTCAGACGCTGATTTTGTGAACCTTGGCAAGTCACTTTGACTCAATTTCCTTATCTCTGAAACAGGGATAATAGTACCTAACTCCCAGAGTTTTTATGAAGATAAAATGAGATAATATGATTAAGTTCTTTGTCAATGTTAAAATGCTATGTAAATGCTAATTGAGGTCGTGGGGGTGGTGATAGAAAAGACTGCTGGCCTTAGGTTTGGAAATACCTGGGTTTAGTTCCTGACCCAACTACAAATAGACTGGGTGACCTCAGAAAAATCATGTAGCATCTCAATGTCACAGGCAACTTTTTCATTTTTTTCTTTTAAAATTTTATTTATAGGTCACAATAACTTCATATGACCTCACCTAAAGGTACATAAGATTACACATCTGTAGCCCTCCATGATCTCTATTTAATAAAACTAATAGAAATATTTTTTGTCTCCCTTTTAACCCTCAACCAATTGGGGAAAAAAATTCTTCTTATGTACATACAGAGATAAATAGAGATAGATATTTTGTGCCATATCATACTTTAACACTATATGATATACACTTTACTATACTGTAGTATACCATATATTACCATACAATACTATACTAACCTTACCATATGATATCAAATAACACTTTATTGTATATCATATGAATCATATTGTGTCACACATCAAATTGTTTTGCATTATATTAAATGGGTATGTATGTATGTTTGCATGTGTGTATACACATACATACATGCATGCGTATGTATACATATGTATCCCATTTAATTATACGGCAACATGTTATGTAGTGTATCGTGTTGTCTTGTATCATGCCATGTCATGCTCTGTGATGGGATATGATGTTATAACGCAAATTACAGATAAATCATGTACCTTATCAATGTAACACAAATAAAATATTAATCACAGACCAAAGCATATATATTATTATTATTAAATAAACATTATCTATATCATTATTGAATTATATTAGGCCATTTCATTTTATTTTATTATAAGGGGTATTTTATTGTAAAATAATTAAACATACCATGTTATATTTATAAGGAATTTGTTGTTATATTTATAAAATAGTTCATTCCTTATAATATGACATTATACCATATCATTTTATCATATCATTTATGACATATTATATGGAATATATTATTTTATAATCATATTACATTTCAATTCCAGGAACATTAATTAGAATTGTCAATCCAAAAATATATTATTACTCATAAAATATAAAGTATGCAAGTTAAAGTAAAACCAAAATTTGGATATTAAAAATCCTAATCTAAGAAAATGAAAATGAACATTCCCTAAATGAGCTGTGTAAAGTTTTCAGGAGAGAGGAGATCAGAAGATTTAAAACTTTTTTCTATTGGACATTAAAACAGTGAATAATGTCTATCCTACTAAAAACAATTTTTAATTAATTTTTTTTGAAAAAATACTAATTTATTTTGATTAAGGAAGTCTGTTATGAAAGCCAAACCAAAGAGGATGATGGCACTTGGATAATCCACACCTCCTCCATAACCTCAGGTTTCTCTAAGGGCAGAGCAATAAACTTTTCTCCCATTTTCCCTTTACAGAGCCCTCAGAATTAGCCAGTAATCTCTTGATTCCCCATCAGCTGCTGTATCTGGTTTTGACTCCAGGGATTTCATAACCCAACTCTAGCTATCCTCTGATCAGAATCTTCACCTTTTCAGTTTCCATTTGTTTATTATCTTTCCCCATTAGATTATAAGATCCTTGAGGGTAAGAACAATTTTACTTTTTCTTATTTTTATCCTTAACTCTCAGGACAATGTCATATAGCAAAGGTGGGGAACAGTACATACATGTACACATATGTAGGCTGTGTTTACACATGTCAACTGTATGTATATTTACATACATGACTCTGGGTGTGGGTACTGTGTACATGTGTGCATGTATGTTCTATCTGTGTGTGTATAGATATGTGTATATGTCTTTGCATGTATATAATATGCATGTGTGTACAGTTGATGACAACACACAGCTGCTATTTCTACATAGAAATGAAAAACATCAGGAAAGTGATAAAAAGAAAAATCCCATTCATAAGGTAAAAAATGGAAAAAAAGCATAATTAGGAGTAAACCCACAAAGACACAACGAACACTTATCCAAATGTAATTATAAAATAGCATCTATAGAAATAAAGGAAGACAAATAATTTGAGGAACAATTGTAACTCATGATTAGGTCATAGCAATATAATAAAAATGAATACTCTCTAAATTGATTCATAGATTTAGTGCTATACCTCTTTAAGTACCAAAAATTACTTTGTAACAGTAAGCACAATAGTTACAAAATTCATTTGATAAAACAAAAGGTTGGAATCACCAGGTAAATAATGAAACAAAAATGTCAGTGAGGTAGAATAGCACTTCCATGTCTCAATTCACATAATAAAGCTGAAATTGTTTAAACTTCTTTGTACTTATTAAAAAAAATAGAAAATTAAAACCCTGTGAGAGACTAGAAAAGTAAGAATAAGAAATATGTCAGCTTCCTACTGTTCAATAAATCCAGAGACAGAAATTATATGAGGAAGTAATAGACGGATGATTGGAAGAGAAGTGTTTTGGCCAGTACCATTTTAAACAATAAGTTCCCAATGTATATATGAAATAAATATAAAGATCTTATATACATACACACGTATATGTTCATATATATGTATATGTGTGCACACACATATGTAGAAAGTCAGATCACTTTCACATTTAGATCTAGGAATGACATTTTAATCAAAGGAGAGAGGAGATCATAAATGTGTTGATAGATAATTCTATCAAGATATCAAAACAAATCTTTTATTCAATGAAATCGACGCAATCGGGATGAAACAGGCAAGCAAACAATAAAAACCAACACTAAACTTTTCAATTTGGGAAGTTTTTGTGTGAAATGGTCTTAACGTTAGGACCTCAAATCCAAGATACATGAGAATTAACCAAAAATATGAAAAAGCTATTTTTATACATAATTTACCAAAGATATGAGCAAAGAGTTTTCAAAAGAACAATTTCAAACTGACAGTCATATAAAGTTGCTTCAAATCAATAATAATAAAAGAAATATAATTTAGTACAATAATTTTCACTTAAAATGGCATATTGTTGATAATCAAAGACGGAAGTAGTCATTGCTGGAGCAACTCTAAGAACATAGTAACTGTGTTGTTAGTGGAATTGTGATTTTGTCCCACCATTCTTTAAAAAAATATATATGTTGGGAGAAAAAAACACACTAGAAAAGTCATTAAAGTGCTCATACTATTTGACACAAATATCCCACTTCTGGGCAACTACCCCTAAAGAGGTCAAAGAAAGAAAAAAAAAAACATATGTACCAAATTGTTGACAGCAACAGTAAAAATTAGAAACTAAGTATGTAACCAGCAATTAGAAAATGGTTAAAAACTTATGGAAAATGAAAGCGACAAAATATTATTGTATTCTAAGAATATATGAAAATTTGGAATTCCATGAAAAATGGGAAGATTCATTAGAGCTGATGCTGAGTGATGGGAACAGAACAAGGAAAGCAATAGCTCAAATGACTATAATGATTTTTTTTAATCAAGCACTAAACACTGTGAAATATGACTGATTTCCATTTTAGAGATTAGGAAATGTACCTCCCTCCTTTCTCTGCTGAGATGAGAAAATGTGGTTCTATAATGAATATTGTTTTCGTTATTGAATATGGTTGCTTTGCTGGTTGGTTACATAACTACTTTTCTTTGCATCAAAAGAATGCCCACTATTCTTGGTGGAAGTGGTAGGATATACATCAAGAAAGAACTGTGAACCAAAAATAAATCAACAACACTTTTTTTAAAAGTTGGTCAAAAGTAGAATTAAATGGACTCCCTTGGGAATAGTAAGTAAATTTGTCCTTGAGAAAATGTGAAGGGATTCATTTCATTAACCTAGCAAACACTTATTAAGTCCATAATATGGGGTAGGTAATTGCATCACTCTATAAGAAAACAAACTAGCAAACAATGAAACTTTTGGGACACAGTGTAGGAGATCAGTTCTGGGATTCACAGTTCAGGTTGGATGATGCAATCTCTGAGTCTATGTTTTGATAAAAGTATGATTTTTTTTTGTTGCCTAGATATACGGTTTTATTGATGTAAGCAATTTCCAGTTGAATAAATGTCTGCTTCCTAATGTAGATCTATAACTTCTGGTCTTAAAGAGTTGTCTGAAGGCACAGAAGCAGTGTATGCCAGAGGGAATCTTCCTGAACCTCAGGCCAGCTATTAATCCACAGTCCTCTATTGCCTCTCTGAAATTGTAACATAGGGCATCTAAATAGCTAATCAATATCATGAGTCTAATTCTTCATTATTTTCCTATCAAAAATAAAGGCCTGGATTTCATAGAAAAGTTATAATAACCAACACATTAACTTTTCATAAGTCAAGGGTAAAACACATTTTATGATTTTTTAAAATCAAGGAACTATAAATAATTTAAAAAAGTAACCAAATCTTTCTCATGTTAAATTTCTCATTTCCTGATGATATAAGATGTGAACATACATCTCTTGTACTAATTTCAGCAAAATGAACCAAATTAAACATTCAAAATGACTTCTAAAATATTTTAAAATTTCTATTGTGAATTACTTTAGTGACTAGGAAAAAATAATTTGGTAACTTATGGAAGGTGTTATTTAGTGGTAATTGTATCTAGGAAAACTGTGCTTATGATATTCCCTCTCTTTTTTTTACAGTAGGGACAAGATACTGGAAATATATTGCAAAACTAGTTTAAATTGGCATTTAGTTTAAATGCCAATTTAACAATGTATTTAAGAGTTCCTAAGAAATCAACATTCCACCATGGAAAAGTGACTATATATGATAGGAATAGTTAAATGATGGTGGCTAATAATGTGGGGTTATGGATTCCTTTTCTTTCTTCAACTACATGAAATCACTGCTCACATCTCAATTCTGCCCAGAGGAATAATAGGTATAATTTATCTTGGGCTCTTTCCTCTTTTATTGCTCCAAACACATCTTGTTTGTTTTCACCCCCAAGGACTTGTTGTTCCCAGGTTTTCTACTACACATTTGAAAGGTACTTGTCCCATGTGTCATCATCCACTCACTTCCAAAGGACCGACAGTGCACTCTGATAAATTTTAATTCAGGAAACATTGATTCAACTCCTACTGTTTTTCAGTCACTGTGCTAAGTTATGTAAATAGGCAAAACTAAAACAGTTCTTACCTTCAAGGAACTTCAACTCTTTAGAGTAAATAAAAATAGTAAATGTTGAGAGGAACAGAGTAATTTCACAAGAGAAAGAAACCCGAACAACAGCAGAGATCCCCAGTAAATGTCGCCCATAAAAAGATGCACCCAAGCCATGCTTTGATGTAACTGAACTAGGGGCACTTTGAAGCACAAAGTAAATAGGAGAGGAGAGAGATGATTTAGGAAATTAGCATAAAAGCTCAGGATAGAAATTATGAAGTTTTAGTGTTCAAGGGAAGTAACATAGAAGATTCCCAGATAACCTGTATATGCCAGCACTGGTTATCTAGAGGCATATCAAAAGGCACTGTTATTCAATCTATTTATAATTCTAATGTAGGACAGATCAGGTCAGGTAAAAGAGAAAATATTTATGAACAAAGGCTCCCTGGCATCTTTCAGATCCAACCACCTATAAAGCTACAAATTCAGCATTGTATTTTGAAGTTGAACATATCAAAAACTAAGATGATCTCTATTCCACCTTTGTGTTCTTTAGGGGACCCATTGTTTAATCTTTCTGAAAATCTGAGCAAAGACCATACTTTGTAAGGATAGTAGAGATAGTAGCACTATAGGTATGAGTTCATCCATCTCATTAACATTGTAATATCCTAGAAGTCTCAATAACTGCTCTATTAGCTTTGATAGGGATGTTTAATAAAAGGGTAAGGGAACCCTTTGGGGAAATTTTGCACAGAGGATAAAAAAGTTGTCCATAATTTAAAGTTTTGAGTACTCTGTAGGTACAAAATTTTTATATGCCAAAATATCCCCATTAATTATGTTGGCCCAATGGGGAAGGAATATTCTATAAGGAATGAATTGACATTTATGACATTAGATGGTAGTTTAAACAGCTGAATCACATCAATAAAACTTAGTATGTAGCTAGAATTTTTGTTCCAAACTGCTTTATTTGGTTAAGTCAAGAGAAGTTTGTTCATTGTTGTTTTCTCATTTTATGTTATATTCAGGAGACAAATGCTATGGTGTTTAAGAAGTTTCACACACACACAGACATATACACATTTAGAAAGACCCAAGGAGACACAATCTATATGCTCATTCCTAAAGAATAAAATTCATTATGTCTATTTTTCATCATAGTTCATGACAAACACTAACGTTTGTTTTGGAAATCTCTATTAGGTCTAATGAATGAAATAGAGAGAAACAACATGAATTCCAAATGAAGAGGACCTGTCAGTCAGACTGGTTTCTGACAGTTAAAACAAAACAAATTGAACAGCAAGGTCACTAATATGAATAATTAGAGCAAGAAGTCATCATCTTGATGAAGTGATTTTCTAGATTTGAACTGGAATATAATTTAAAAAAACAGGTCTTTGTTTCTTTCTGACTCTACCTTTATTCTGGAAGGAAATTTAAAAAGAAACATTCATATAAATTGATCCTACAAAACTGTGAGCTGTGATGCTTCTATACACACATTTTTGGTGCATTAAAGAACTACAGATCAAAACACTTGCCTTCACAGATCCATTTGATTTATAACTAGATTTGAAAAAAAAAATATAAACCTCCTATTTGTCCATTTATTCTAGTTTATAATGAGCCTAAAAGATCTTAAACTTCTTTCCCTATTCTACTTTTTTAAAAAGGGCCCATGTCCACACTTATTCTGAAAAAGCCTCTTATCAAAAACATACATATTTGTCAAATATCGAATCATTTTATGGTAATATTGTCATGGAATGACATTTTGGCCCTCTCTTGGAAATGAGAATCATTTTTTTAATCAAGCATTTTTTTTCTTTTTGGCTCAATGAACTTTCTTCTTTTGATAGACTATGTAGAGTCCACTCCTGTGTGTGCTTTAAATATGTGTGGGGATGTGGGGGAGGCAGGGAGAGTATGCAATAATCTCGCCCACATGAGTTGTTCTGTGTTAGTATAAGGATGGTTATTATACCTGTGATGTCTTCACTAAGGAACTTATTGCTAAGGAGATTCCCTCTATTTACACAGGTCTGTACTTTCTCTGAGATGGATAGTCTTTGAGAGTTTTCTAGCACATTGAAGGGTTAGGTGACTCTTCCAAGGTCATAGAGTCGGCACATATCAGGGGAAGTTCTTAAACCTAGGTCTTCCTCACTTTGAATCCAGTTTTCTATGCACTTTGCCATTTTGTCCGTTTGCATACAGTTAATGAAAATGAGCTATATTAGCACAGCATTATCAATAAGGGATACTCTATCAAAGCATAGTTCATATGGTTTACATCTGGTGTCTTCAAATATAGGTAGATGAAGTTGGTCTACATCATTTTCTCTGCATGATGATATTGTACTAACTATCCATACTGGACAAACCAAGTGTATCTTGCTGAGAATATGGCACATTGGCAGCCAGTAAAATGAATCAATCCATATATCATGGAGCAACACCTCAGTTGGACAAGTTGAATCCAATATTGGCCACTAAGAGGATGCTGAAGTGTATTTAGTTTAGGGAATTAACATAATCCTGTCTCTAAACCTAGGATGCTTATTATTCCAAAATCCAAACTCTTTAAGGTCTGCCCTATCCCAATGATGCTATATGACTCTGAATGATGACACCATGATTTCAGCGTAAAATTAAAAGAGGAGTAGCCCCAATGGCAAAGGGAAAAACACGGAGAGGGGGTGGAACATAAGTAGCATTTAGTGCTACCATTGTAAATTTATGAAATAAAGTTTTATCCTCTACTTAACTGACAATATGTATGACAAGAGAAAGAGCATGGTAGAGTGTCTAGAAGACTGAATGAAAGAGAATGAAAGGCCTGGGTTCACTCTTTAGTGTCTTCATAACCAGAATAAAGACTATTGTAAGTAACTAAAATGTTGACATCCTAAAACATGTTGACATCTCTCTGAAGGACTGGACAGTTAATGTGAAAAGTCCCATAGGAATCCTGTAAAAGAATTTCAACCATATCAAAGTTGAGCCCATTCTCCTCAGAAAGAAGGGGGGGGGCCACAGGGGTTACAAGTGGTAGAGGAATCTAAAAGAACTTAAGGATAGTTAGCACAATCTGTAATCACATGCAAAAAAATAACCAAAGGCAAATACCCTGGGTTTTCAGTAAAAGGCAAAGTCTGCTTATGCTCACTGTACCATCACCATTGTCATTCAAGAGAATGCTTCACTTGTTTGAATCAGAAACATCTTGAGTAGAAAATATATCCTAAGTGTATGCATTAGACCAGGTGTTGCTGTGGCTATTTCTCAAGTCCCCCCAAAAAGAGTATATACTTTTTAAAAAATTTAATGTATTTTATTTCCCCCAATTACATGTTTTTAGATGCTTAATAAATGTTTATTGATTAATTTATTAATCCTGCTGAGACTAGGATTCATGTGTGGAAGTTGATCATATGTGATTTCACAGTAAAAAACGAACTGAAGTTAAAATAGCCATTTTTACAGTAAATGATGCTATGAGCATTTAAGTGTAATTAGTTTCATTCTGATCTATTCTGTTCAGAGACTTGTATACATACACACATATACATATATACACATGTATATGTGTAGCAGCAAGCACCCCAGCATCCCCAGGGTGGCTGCCAACACAGGTTCTTGGATCTGCTTTGATAAAGGAAAGCAACCCAAAATGGGTTAACAAGCTTACTTTAATCAGTCAAATATGTATCATTTACCTTGTTCAGGGGGAAAAGGTCAGTGCCCTGAACTTCAGAGTATACAGACAAAATTATCAAGACAGAGAAAGAGATCAAGTAGACAGGTTTCCAAACTGTCCAACCATTACTTTCATACCAAATCAACATCTGGATTTTTCAAAGCCGAGGGGCTCTCAACAACGGCTTCCCAGAGTCTCATCTGATCAAATCACAGAACACTTCTCAAAGTGAGCCCCAAAAGCCTCAAATCAGGGTTTTTATAGCCTTTTCCTGGCTCAGAGAATGTAACAACCTTCTGGACCCATGGCCCAATCACAAAGTATCTACTGAAAAAACAAGCCTCCCACCCCAGGCTCCAGGTGCACTTTAGCCTAGGGGCAGGGAAGATCTTACAAATTTACATTCCCATTACAATATGTCATATATGCAGGTGAAAAATTATTTATATAATAGCATATTATACAAATTTATGTATAAATCTACATATACATTATAGTTAACAGTACCAATTGATATTAATAAAACCCTTTAATGCTTACAAAATTCTTTGCAAACACTTCATTTGATCCTCACAACAAGCCTTTGGAGCTACTATTACTATCTCCATTTTGCATATGAGGCCCAGAGAAATTACAGTGACTTCTCAATGGTCAGACAATTAGTAAGTGTGAGAGACAGAATTTGACCCTGTGTGTTTCTTACTATAAATCTGTTCCCCATGCTGCTTCAGTCATTTAAAAATGTGTGTGTGTGTGTGTGAGTAATTTTTCCCCAATTACATGTTAAAGTCCTTTTCAAATGGGTCCATTTTTTTTTTTTTGCTTTTTTTGGAGTTAGGGCGATTGGAGACTTGCCCAACATCTTATGGCTAGTTTTTTGTGTTAAGTGTCTGAGGCTGGATTTGAACTCCGGTCCTCCTGACTCCAGAGCCAGTGCTCTATACAGTGAGCCACCTAGTCACCCCTCAAATGGGTCCAATTTTGAAGGAAACAATATTGAACCTGTGTCAAACTCAGATACCCTGATTCAATAGGCCACAATGGTCAAAACTCTTTATGTCAGAAAATTGTTGGATAGCATCTACACTTCTGAGGAAGGCATAATTCAAAAATCTGGTGAATAAATTGGAAAAGATGTGAAAAGCAATGTTACAAGGATTTAAAATGTATTCAGATGTTATAATAAATAATTTTGGTAAAAATATATATAAATCAATAAAGTAAAACATGGGCTTAAGTATTCCTTCTGACACACACAGACTAGCCACACTGAGTCCTGATAATCAGATTAGACCAAAAAGAAATCAAGAACTATAAGAAATATTGAGAGATATGAAATGAAATCAAAATGTTGAAAAATTTTTAAAAATAGATATTATATATATATATATATATTAGAACAAGAAAGGCAATTTAAAGGTAATTACTTGAAAAGTATGATTTTAAAAAATGAATCCAAAATGGTCTATAACCTACATATCAAGATATCATTCATTAAACTTGCCCAGATGTTAGAATTCAAGGGCAAGGAATACATCCATTAAGTCCTGAAAAGAACTACAAAAAGGAAAAAAAAAGTGGCTGGGGGCAGGGTGAATAGAGCAACAACCCTAGAGTCAGGAGGAACTTAGTTCAAATCCGGTCTTAGACATATAACACTTACTAACCATGGGACCTTGGGCAAGTCACTTAACCCCAATTGCCCTGCCTTCCCCCCTCCAAAACAAACAAATGAACGAACGAACGAACGAATAAATAAATAAATAAATGAATGAATGAATGAATGAATGAATGAATGAATGAATGAATAAATGGGGGGGAATTTCAGAAATTTCCTAGTCAAAATGGTGAGGGAGAGGGAGAAAGAACTCCCATTTCAAAGAAAAACAATTTTTGAAGCTCTTAAATATCAAAAGACCGCAGTGAGTTCCACACAAGACTTTTGCATTTCTACTATAAAAGAGAGAACTTAAAAAAGATATAGGCTTACAACAAAGAATAACTTATCCTCTAAAGGTAGGAAAGTAGAAAGAAAAGGGGGGGGGTAGAGACATATAATGGAAAGTAAAAATCACATTTATTTCTGATAA
This sequence comes from Petaurus breviceps papuanus, assembly GCF_028583685.1. NCBI lineage: Eukaryota > Metazoa > Chordata > Mammalia > Diprotodontia > Petauridae > Petaurus > Petaurus breviceps. Next base: position 22,829,513 of record NW_027185759.1, read on the forward strand.
AAAGACCAGGGCTGAGTATGAACTTTGAAATAAAAACACAAATTACTAGAAAATTTTCAACAATCTGGAAAGATTAATGCATTGGAGCAAATGAAATGATCTCTATGCTGTAGTAGCAACTAGCATTCTAATAAGGAGAAGAAACCCAAGAAGACTCTTATTGTCTTCAATGAATATTAGAAGGGGGAGTTTGATTTGATAGATTGGTTCCGTCATGAGAGACTGAAATAGGAATAAGAACGGAGAGCAAAGGGAGGGACACACTTATGTAAAATGGAGGAAGAAAGAACTTAACCTTGGTATTTTTTTAATAATTGAAGTGTTAGTCTGCAAACATAGAGGCAGGTGTGGAGGGAGTAGGCATCAGAATCTTGTCATTGTCTGAAACAAAATATAGGGAGTTAAACATACCCTTATACAAAGAAAATACACAATTTTATGAAGAAATACATCAAACTAAAGGAGGAAACAAGTGGATTTTGGGGTGGGGGTTAAAGGAGAGGGAAATGATCCTTAGGAGAAAAGAGTCATGAACAAAACAAAGTTGCTGATTCTAAAAAAGGTTAAGAAAAAAAAAAATCAGTTTAAAGGGGATGCCTTTGGTTGCCTCTTAGACAACTGGAAAATGCTGAAGAAATTTTTATATCTGATTGTAATGCAAATAAGTGAAGTAAGAAAAGATGAAAGAAAAGATTGTAGTGAAGCCAGGAAAAAGTGAACTGATCCAGAATGAGATGGACTGAACTAGGGTTGAAATAAAATGTATACAAGTATAATGATACTTCAACAGATAACTTTGAAAGACCTTAGTTTTTTTTTTTTTTTAATCAGGATGATGAACCATATCTTGAGAGGATTCATGTTGAAGTATGTCACCCATCTCCTCACAGGAAGGTGGTGGACACAAGCTGCAGAGACCTACAGTTTTGGATGTGAGTAAGGAAAGAAAAGAAAGAAGAAAGAAAGAAAGAAAGAAAGAAAGAAAGAAAGAAAGAAAGAAAG